>NC_081413.1:475519246-475839746 GCF_030272615.1 Cryptomeria japonica | reverse complement strand
ATAGCATTGCTTTGCTGGTCCGTTAATATTCAAGGAAGGTCACTTTTATTAATCCGGTCTCCATGGCTATTTTATTGAATGACATTTTTTATTGCATGAATGGATTCCTGAATGTCACTACAAATTTTGACAATTTTTTCTTTGTCATGCCTTCCATCCAATATTTTCCATAATGTCTCTGTTATATTCTTTCTAATATGCATAGTATCAAACAAGTGCACAATTTGTACCTGCTCGTAGTAGGGGAATCTACTAAATTGTCGAGGATAAGTTTTTAGTCCCTTAGGAAGGTGGTCATTTATGCCTTGACGACGTTCATGATCATCAATCACATCATCTAGAAAACAAAACACAATAGAAAAGATGTTTTATGACATAAACCATTAGTTGGAATGACATTACCTTGATGATTAATTCTATTATATTCCAACTTCCACAGGTGAGGTGTCATTTTTTGTGGCTTTGATGTATTCTCTTCTTTCCCATTGAAAAGATGTTTTTTCAGTATTTCGATACCTATGATTTTTGTGGAGAAAGTGTCTATACTCATCAAACACTTGCTTTCCTAAACTTTTTGAATGATGAAATTTCATCTTTGGAACATATTTGTTTGAAGACCTACAAGATAATGTATAATTGGATTAAATATGTTAATTTTTTAATTATGATTATCATGCACAACTTGAACACTATAACATACCACAAAAATGTGTTAGCCCTGGGGCATCATGTATTGTCCATACAAGCATCGCATGGAATTGAAATTATTTTTGTCCTATTGGTCTAGAGATGTCATAAATAGTGACACCATTCCATAACTCTAGCAACTCGTCGATAAGAGGCTCAATATATACATTCATATCTTTAACTTGGTACTTACCTAATCGAATGAACAAAAAACATTACATAATTATTATGACCATTTTACTGCAATATTTATAATTAAATGTAGACGGCTATTAAATGATAAAATACTTGGAACAATCATTGCCAACATTATGTGCTCCCTCTTTATTGACATCCATGGAGGAATGTTATTATTGATAACAAAAACAGGCCACATTGAATAAATAGATCTCAGCTCTCCAAATGGATTGACACCGTCCACTACCAATGAAAGACTGAGATTACGAGGTTCATCTTTAAAGTGTGGCCACTTTTCCTCTATGTCCATAAATGTTGAACCATCCACAGGCATTCAAATAATGTCATCTCAACTTCTATTGCATGCATGGTAATCCATAAATTGTGCCAAGCTAGTGCACTTGAATAATCATTGCATATATGGAATAATTGGAATATAATGAAGAACCTTGCGAGAAACCCTTTTTGTTATTTGATCTATTTGATATCTACTGATATGACATTCAAGGTATTCAGTTCAAAATTCATGTTGTTTGTGATATATAATATGATCATTGGGATAAGCATCTATTGCTTGATACTCCATTCCAATATCTTTCATAATGGCAGATAATTCTCGATATGAGCAAGGTAGAATATTTGATGATGGTAACAAAAACTCACCTATCAATCTACAACAAAAAAAATATAATTTGTTAATATAAAGAATATTAATAAGTACATGATTCACCATTTATTAAGTATAATGACATATATGACATACCTTAACATATGTGAGCTTGTTATGTTGGATAAACCATTCATAACCTTCAAGTTCACCAACAACAATACAACAGAGAGAAGAGTTGTCTAGGAGCCTTCGTAAAGGGCCTTAGATGCCTTCTTAGGTAGATGGACATCATGAACAACATCAAGGTCATCTTCATCATCATGATCAGCTGCGCTAGTACTAAATGTGTTATGGATCAATGTATTTGTACCATCATCTTCAATTATGTTTTGTGGCTCATGATTGTCATCTTCCATGAGATCATTATCTTTAGCTTCGATATTCACACCTCCATGTTCCTCCACTTTAAAAACCATATTCTCCGAGTTGTGTTGATCCATATCATGTGCTTCGGGGTGCTCGACCTATATAAAATTGATAAACATAAATAAACCATGATCATGATCTCATCATCAAGTGATTTCTTATGTATATAAATTGTTAAAATGATATAATGAAAAACTTACCAATGGATGATAATCATGTCCACCTTCAATATGACCATGCAACCTACAATGTTTCTTAGCTATTTTGATTAGAAGTCTTCTAGTCTTTAACCCCTTAGAAATTTTGCAAGGACAATAACATTTTCCATCACCTTTTATTTCTAGGTTAGACCACAATCTAGCAATTGTCTCCTTATTTTGTTGTTCGCTGATATTGTTTGACATGTTTTTTCTTCACAGGCAAAAACATCAGGCTATAGAACTATTTATATAGAAGTTGAAATGTTAGTTATGAAATCACGTTTCAATATAATATACCAAATTAAATTTATTGAACATAGAAATTATGCAAATTGAACCAAAACCAATTAACTTCTTTTTCATCTCAAAACATATCTAATGGCTTTGTGGTGATTTAGATACAACTCCCAATGCTAAATGGGTGCATACCACTCCAAGGTATTGCATGGAAACTTCAAGGGAACTCTTTTTCATAGCCAAACACCCTTGTTTACCCTCCCAACCACCCTAAAGGTCACAAAGTATCCTACTACTGCAACACTATCCTATTAAGACAGTCATGTAT
Source organism: Cryptomeria japonica (assembly GCF_030272615.1). Classification (NCBI taxonomy): domain Eukaryota; kingdom Viridiplantae; phylum Streptophyta; class Pinopsida; order Cupressales; family Cupressaceae; genus Cryptomeria; species Cryptomeria japonica. The sequence continues at coordinate 475,837,081 of NC_081413.1, read as the reverse complement.
GCTTGGGACAATCACACTTTCAAGGGACAAACCCTCTTCCCAATAATCCAAATTCTTATCACAAAGATTGTGAACCCCTTCTAATCTCTTTCCTAATACCAAACACACACAAACCCATTGCTTACAACCCTTTCCACTTGGATTATTTCAACCCACTGTTGCATTATTGCAGTCTAAAGCACTGTCATTAGGCCAGTCATCATCTTCCTTCTTTGGCTTGGGTATTTGGCATTGCCAACCCTTGGGACATATTTGTGATGTCTTCACACACCCTTCTAGACTTCCACTAACTCTTCCAAAGCTTGATTCTTTCATTCACACCACCCAAAAGTCATCATCTCATTGTCTTATCAGACTGAGACACAAAAACCAGTCTCCCCAACACACTTAGTTTGCATGTGTAGATTGCATCATGGAACCATACAAAGCATAAGGTATACAAACACATATGTACACAAGATTTTCCACCCATTGGTGGGATTATTTAACTTGGAAATAAAACAAAAAACATTATTGTACAGACACTGGTTACCCCAATTGTAAGTTTGATAAAGACTCCTCAATGGTATATTGTCTTTATACCAGCACATTCCTAGGAATGCTTGGTATGCAGACAGTGGGGCCTCTAGGCATATGTCATTAACTACTATATTTAATTTACTTTTTTAAATGAATTTTTTTATAAACTATCAAAAAAATAACCATAATAAATAATTTTATGTCTTTTGTATCAACAACTTCATTAAATTTGAAATTAAGGTTTCAACTTTATTCAATAATTATATATTTCAAGTAATTCACATGCTCATTATCACGTTTCCAAAATAATACAATAATAAACATTGTGAACTCTATGAAATTGTATACTTTTATAAATCTTTCAAAGATCTTTTTATAATTGCTTTGGTGCATTCCAAATGGATAGACAAACTAAAAAAAATCAAAACATTGCTACATAAGATCTTACCAATGAGTTTAGATGCCAAATATAATCAAAGACAACATTATTAAAATTCACCTTTTATTATGCCAAATATAATCAAAGACAACATTATTTTATTGACAAAATGCTTTCCCTCATGACTTGTGATACTTAAGGAGCACTCAAATTTGTTAATGATATTATTGTACAAGCATTTAGCAACAATATATGCAATATAATCTTTGGCTGGTTTATTTTCTACCAATTTGGCTAAGTAGTCAACACGGGTAATAATGAATCTTTCTTTGGATAGCTTTGTTTAGCTCTAGTTTCACCCTTTTCTTCATGTTAGGGTTTACGCAGTATGGTCTTTTCCTATGTGGTTTAGTGCTCTCCTTTAGTTGTATTTTCATAGTACCTACTTCCTTAATTCCCTTCATCTCCATGAAAGTTTAGGGGAATAGTTCCACAAACTGTGTCAACAATTCAATTATCGATACTACAACTAGTTCTTTCCTAATAGTCTCCTATTGTTGCCATTTTTGTCTATTTGATATAGCTATATTTTCTTCTCATAGATTAAGTGGTTAATTATAATAGTGATTTTTAGAATCCTTCTTTACTTGTAATTGCCATTCTCCTTTTCCTACCTTAATATCTATTTTTGGATTTGCCTTTTCTTCATCCTTGTGAACCTTGTAACATATATTTTCTACAAATTTGGTCTATTTATCCAACCACTTGACTAACTTACATACTCCTTAACTCTGAGGTGGTGGGTTGGGTTCTAATTACTTTCAACCATTCTTCCAATTCCAGTCCTCAAATAATTGGTTCACTTGTTTCTTCTTATTCCAGTACTTTCCCATTGCTTTAATTTAAGCACCAAGTCCTTTTGTTTGGCAAGGGCTGCTAGTTCTTAAAGCATTTTAACTTCTTCCTTAGTGAAACAACCCTCCTCTTCATGTTATTGTCGAATTATTGATTATTTAGCCTGCTCTACCACTCTCTCATGTTGCTTTTTATTTGACTAAAAATATTTTGGTTCTTCATCATCATCTTCTTCTAGACTATAATCTTCTTCATAACCTTCCTCTACCATTTATTTCTTCTTATTCTTTCTAGTATCAATACCTTGTCTAGTTAGAACGTGTGCTTTCTTCTCCCATCTAGTTTTCTTTTTCTTCTTATTCTCCATGACTAGTTTTCCTCTAGAGTACTCTTCCATAGAAGTATCCAAGGAGCCCATATCCATTCTATGACATCCTCTAATTCCTTGTTGTAGCATCTTCAAATCACTCTTGCTTCTCTTTGTAACTCATCACTTTGGGTAGGTTGACTAGCTAGTTTTTGAAAGAATATCCTTGCATTTTCATATGAAAATATATATTGAGTGTCTTGCTCGCAAAAATCACATTTCTCTTTCTTTTCCGCCCAACATATAAATGCATGATGTCCCACTTTTCCATAGTGAAAATAATTTACATCACTTCTTCTATTGCTTCAATCTCTTCATGTACCTCCTCTATAATTAGATTGTCTATTTTCGCCGTGATAACTTTGTTGTTAATTATTCAACATGAAGTAGGAATTTTGGTTATCTTACCAGTGTGGGATTTAGTATCCAACATTGCTTTTCTTATCCACATCATAGTTGCGATTATGACAATATTGATTTCCTCCATTTTAGATTGGAGGTTTTTCTTCAGACAATCTTCTGTTAGATGTATATTTCATTCTCGATAAATAACATAGCACATAGAATTGGGTCATACTAATTTCATTGTAGCTAGTGTCTTCTTTGATTTGTCCTTGGGGCATTCATTTTGGATATGCCCTTACCTATTACAGTATGTATACCAATTTTTCTTAGGATTTTTAGGTTCACCGACCTTGTTTACTTGTTGTACTACTAATTTATGTACTTTTAGTTGTAAATCTTCAAGGATTTTAGCATTTCTATCTTTCTTCAGTCTTCTCCATGTTTGAGCTTCAATCTGGTATGCCATGGCAATTGAATAAACATATTTGTTAGGTACTTCCATCCAATCTTTCTCAAATATCTCTATGTAATACATGTATGAACTATTCTATTTTCTATTTTTCACTTAAAGGTTCCTCCAGTTTTCTATATACTTCCTTAAATTTCTTGTTATAGCTTTTAACTAATTAATTGTCTCCTTGTATTAAATTTTGCATCCTACTAACACTTTCAGTTGGAATTTCTAGGGTGCCAAAGTTTGCTAAAAATTCTCTTTTTTTACTACATCCCAAGTGACTGAGTGTTGAGGATAGTTCTTCATGTACCACTCAAATTCTTCTTTTCTCAATTACCTGATGAAGTCCAATGGTCTATCATTATTTGCATATTTGCCCAATCTCTCTCATACAAACTCCAAAAGAAATAAATTCTCTAAAGCTTTAGTAGTATCAAGTCAAGATATGAAAAAGAATAAATCATTCATGAGGTACAGAGTGCAAAGCTCTTAAGGATAGTAAGAAGCAATAAGGATTGTGCAAATTAGAACATCAGAGCAGGAATAGGTTAAAAAATGTGAAATTTTGCCTCGGTTTGTACTAAGGATCTCGGTAAACCAATCTTGATAGGAGAGAAGGATGAGTATGAGAAATACAACAAACAAAGGTACATAGCTGGCACTACAGAAAGATTATGCGCATATTGCAGGAAGATATCGAGGACAATATTCAATCGAGAGGAATCATACTGGTCTAATCGATTCTAGAATTATGGCCCAGTAGTTTCATGATTGATCATTATAAAAAGGCCATTGTGTTTGTAGAGAGGAGGCATGCGATATTCAACTAAGTGTCACATAAATGGTTCATCATTTTGGTCTGAGTTTCATGTGTAGAGAGGAAATTGTTCAAATGCAGTACAAGAGGTTGTTTCATATCGATGATAGGGTAGGAGATGCGGTATGGAGACTGGTGACCTCCATCTTGGGTGGTCGTAGACATTGGTGTGATGGTTTCATCTACGAATTCGTGCTCTTCCCAATGGTCGATGTTCTGGATTCAAAGGAGGCATGTATCCAAAAGATAGATGGGTTTATTTGCTCTATGGATAGGCAGGTCATTGCCAACGAAATCTTGAATTTGGATTTAAGTAGTTGGGTAAGCCTATTGGGTTTGTATTTCAACTTGAGTAATTACATCTCATCAGATTCAGAAGAGGACCCAGACAATGAGGAAGAGGAGCACGTCCAAGAAAAGGTAGAGATGGAAAGAAATAAAACCCTAATAGAAGATGCATGGGAGGTGTACCAAATTGGGGTCATCAACAGAAATTTCGCCCCCTTCCAAAGGATGCTGGATGCGGAAGATGGATGGCTCTCGGCGGCTTCTGCGATGAAAGTAGTAGAAATTGGCAATTATCTGGCTATCATTCTTGAAGCCCTTGCGAATTAATTTTATGTTTTAGAGGAATTATGCATGCTAGTATTTCTATTAGGTTTAGTATATTGATGATGAGAATGTAAGGAAAGAGTTCCTTTTTAGGATTACTCCTGATATGATGTATGGAGCTTCAACAAGACTTAAGGGTTTTCTTCAATATTTTATTGATAAGGTTCAACTTCCATATTTTGTTAGCATGATCAAGGTTAATCTAGTTGTTGATAATCATGATCTTCATAGATAATCTAGTTGTCGATAGCGTGGCATAAAGTTCCCTTGCAATAGGTCCAAAATTCATATGCAAAATTCAATATTATCAATGTTAAATCGATAATGTGCAACCCCAAAATGAAAATTCATATGCAAAATTCATATGAAGTAGAGCGCTCTAACCTTTTAGTTGTTAAATTGCGCGAAATATTGTCAAAGTTGGAATATGTTGCCGCAGTGAAGCTCGAATGTTGGGTTGGGTGGGAGTGATAGAGCTCTTCTTTTCATAGGTAGATAGTTTGATTTAGGATTGGGTGGAGGAGATCACACGCAGGGAGTGTGTCACAACCCTCCTTTATCACCTTTTTTGATTTAAATACAAAACTCTATTTATATTCTTTGGATGAATTATTGAATGAATATTATAAGGGAATAAAAATAATAAACCACACACACATGGAAAATGCATATATATTTTAATTTGTTATTTAATTTCCCTCACCCAAATTAAGGCACATGTTGTAGGAGGAATAAGAAGCTTCTAGAGGCTTCTCCACCTCCTTGCATGTAACTCCTCCCACTAAGCCTAATTAATTTGCATGGAGGCCAAATTGGGAGAGAATCTCTTTTTTCAATTAAAAAATTAGGTAGTGGGAATTTGAAATTTCTTTTATAAAATAGGTACAAGTTTCAAAAGGAGTGTTAGCTATTCCATAAGAAATTCTGCAAGTTGAATTCTCCTTTGTAGTCCACTTTCATTGGCAGCTAAGATTTTTGTTGGGAGGATTTCTCTTCAATTTGGAGGATCAAGGAAGACTCTACACCATCTTCAAGCATCCAGGTTCCTTCAACTTAGTTTATGCATCTTATTTTTGTGGTAGATTAGATTGATTAAATTATTTATGAGAATGAAATTCATTTGTGTTTTGTTAAGAATTAGTTTTAGATTTTGTAGAGAATGAGAGTTATTGTTTAAATGAGATTCATTGTTTAAATTCTTGATATGAAATTAGTTTTAGATTTTGTAGAGAATGAGATTCATTGTTTAAATTTTTGATAAGAAATTAGTTTCAGATTTTGTAGAGAATGAAAGTCATTGTTTAAATTTTTGATAAGAAATTTGTTTCAGATTTTGTAGAATGAGATTCATTGTTTAAATTCTTAGTTTCAGATTTTGTAGAAAATAAGATTCATTGTTTTAATTCTGATAAGAAATTAGTTTCAGATTTGAAAGAAGTAGAGTAAATGGAAACTAGATTCATTTCCTTCAGTTTACTTTTGATAAAAAAATTAGATCTCCCTGTCTGTGCAAACAATTTTCTCTGTGAACAAATCTCCCTGTGTGTATAAATAAATCTCCTTTCTCTGTGAATGAATTTTCCCTGTGTAAAGAACAAAAGAAATGAAAGAAAAAGACATAAACTATTCCTTTCTCTGTGAATGAATTTTTCCTGTGTAGGAAACAAAAGAGATGAAAGAAAAAGAAATAAATTATTCCTTTCTCTGTGAAAGAATTTCCCTGTGTGAAAGAAATAAACTATTCCTTTCTCTGTGAATGAATTTCCCTGTGTAGAAAACAAAGGAAATGGGAAAAAAAAATCCCTCTGGTTACCGCTTCATTTTGTCCCTGAAATTAATATACAACATTGTTAATTACCTATTATTACCCTGCTCTGAGTAATCTTCAATAATCTTAAAAAAAAAATATAATAATACTCCTGTATAAGAAAAATGATAATGATAATATTATAACACATATATATATATATATAACCAAAAAAACGAGAAATCATTTCGAACTTAGAAAAATCTTTTAAAAACTTCCCCCGTAACGCATGGCGTTTGCACCAAATAACGTCAGCATGCATGGACGTTACGTTGAACTGTCGCAGTAGTACGGAGGGGCCCGTGGGCCCCCTCACCTCTACGGTCCTACGCATGCAGGGCCGCAGGGGTGATGGGACCCGTGGTCCCCACCCCGCACCCTACATTATACCCAAACAGTGCGTTAATTAAAGTTCTTTTTCCCCCTCTAAATTGTAATCGAAATTTTTACTTGGGGTTTTATTTTATAAATAGATTAATACTTTATGTTAATTGTTAAGTTATTTAATTTTTAGTTGATAGTAATGACATTTGGGAATTAATACTTATGTCAATTATTTAGTTAAATTTTTTAGTTGATAGTAATGGCATTTAGGAAATAATGTTTTTTTTTATTATTTTGGTAAACTTTAAGATATTGTATTTCGACTTAGAAAAATTGGGCTAATATGTAGCAAGCTCATAATTAAATTGCCTTAGTAAGTTTTAAAATCGTAGACTATATCCTTTTAAAATTAAGTTACTCAACCCATTAAGAATCGTTGAGACACTTGATTGGTCTTTAATACAGATGCTTAATTTTAATCGTTATTCTGGATTCATAGCATGCGAATTATTTATAGATTAATTATATCTTCATGCAATTACTATTATGCAAGTTTCAATTACACTTCAAGTAGTTACTTCAATTATTTACGCCTTCATTTTGTTATTCGTAGTTAGAAAACTAAATAAAGGAAGTTGGAAAACCAAAACTAGCAGCGTTCGGTATATATGGTGCCTCTGGGTCACGCTTACGGGTAATGTCGTCGTGTTGAACTACTGCACTTAACGCCTAATAAAGCTGCATTAACGACGTCTGTGGCATCGTCCCTATAAATCGTCGGGGAGTAATAAGGGACATTTGGAAGTTAAAATCCAAGGGGCGGGTAATGCCTCTTGGATCGATAATTTAATAAGATAACTTTTAATTGAATTTCACATCCGTTGAGATAAACCATAGTAAACCCCTCTTAGGGATGGTCAAGTTAAAAGCTCTCGTGAAAATTACTTTCTTTATTTATTTATTTATTCATCTCGAAGGGATATTGGTGATTTGCAATTGGGTGACGCTCATGATAAGTATTAGGATCTAGTTATTTTGTTAGGCCACAAGCAATAGGCCATCTCGAGCCTTCGCTTAAGTGCTACCATCGTGGGTAGCAACCGCAGAGAAACTGTCTGGGACACTGACCCTAGAAAGGGTTGCGTACCCACAAATCAGTTTACATCAAACCATAGATTAGAAAATAGAACTACATACTTTACGCCTTGATCCCGTGCCGAAGCGGGTATGTAGGCAGTCTTGGGACGGAGTTGTCCCTCGTACTCAGGCGTTCATGGGTGGGGTCTAGGTTTGGTTGAGTAAGAATCCTAAATGAAAAATAAGATAATCAATTTAATTCAATGCATGCTCGGAAGGAATCCCGTATGGATTCGCTTGACTTCCCGAGGCTTTAAGCGAAATTCCGAGGCAGAATTCAAGCTTGTGTTATTTTTAAATTACTCCTAAGGACGGTGACCTCGGTGCATTCTTGCTAGAAGAATGTAGTACTTAGTGAGTGGCTCAGGACCGGAATGGTCCCGATGAGTCTAAGTCTCTGGCCAGAGCATCTCCTAATTGGATGGATGCCCAGAGTATGCAATTGAATAAAACATAATAAAGAAAAAAAAAATGTACTCAATTTTTTGTTGGATGAATTTTGGTGGGTTATTACAGAGTGATAGAGCTCTGCTTGCACGAGATTGCAACTTTGGGTTAAAATGAAATGTGGTGTTTCTTTTTTTTTTGAAGTAATGCCCGTTGTCATTGAAATTTTGACAAATGCGAGTAGTTTTAAAAAAAAAAAAAATCATTCCTAATGCCTTCTCTGTTGAAACCAAATGTGAAATTATTGTCGGAATTCCAATGAATCCAGGCAATTTTTCAAAAAAAATTCAAATTTGGTTACAATATACCTTCTCCGTCGGAAACCTCCATCAAAATTCTAGACCAAATGTATTAGTGTCGGAATTCCAACGAACACGGGGCAATTTTTGAAAAAAAACAAACAAATCAATTTGACAAAGCAAAAGAAATCCCATAGATCGTCGGAAATGCTCATCAAACGTATTAGTGTAGTCATACAAAGTATCACATATCAGTGTTAAACATAAAAATGAGTGGTCAATAAAAGTTCCGTGTCATTCTATAATTGATATTTTTTGGTGTAAGGGTGAAAAGTGTTTACTTTAAAATTTCCCGCTTTGATTTGGACTCAATTTAACACACTTGTCCCATATGTTGTCATATAGGCAATGGCTATTGTAAAAATAGCATGTTTTTGCATAAAAAATATCAATTATTTGGAGCATTGACTAAATTAGAATTAATTCATCCTAAAGATCTATATCCAATTGAAAGGAAATTTAAAAATAATTTCCCACTTAATCTTATGAGGATATTGTTATAATTTATTTGATCTATACAATTTCTAAGAATATTCTAGAGTAGTAACAACCCATAAGAAATAGAAGAAAAGTAAATGAAATAATGAGAATAAAAATGGAAATAACCCCAAAATAGAGGGACATTGACATACCTTAATAAAAAAATACAAAGGAAAAATCCTAGCCTCCAAAGTACCAAATCAAAATAAATATTAGTTATAATAAGGTTGTAATACAATATCAATATTTGAGCTTCATCAGATATCAACACTCTAGAATTAGAGGAATTTTGATAGTATAGCCCTATAAATCATGGTTCCTATGTTTCCATCCTCATCCATGTATATTTAGTCCAATAAGATGAAAGACCACAATTTTTTTTCTAAAAGGCTCCATGGGCTTAAAATTGTGAGTAAAAGACTAGTCAAGGTGATCCACATTTAACTTGTTCATCATGTGCTTCAAAACTAACTCCTCCCAACATAGAATGTAACTCTAGTTTGACTAGTTCAACCCATATGACCAAAGGGTCCAAGTACTCCAACTTGAGGCAATAATTGCACTTACACATATTTTAAATGTCACTACATCTCAAAAACACAAGTCATATTCCACCAAGTAACCTGAAACTTTCAATGGATTATTACAATAATCATGAAGTCTAGTGATGTGTCAAAGAGTACCAACTATGGAATCTCAAGTTTCCATCTAAGAGGGGAACCCTTTTCTATGTAGACTTGTTATTATTTTTATTTTTGAGAAATATTATAAACATGGCTTAATAGAGCATCAAAATATGAAGTCAAGGTAACAATATAGATTCATGAGGCGTGTGGGGTCATCATTTAATATTATAAAGAATAAAGAAATAGACTAAACCCAGGACTTGTAAGATTTACAATAGACCTAGTCCCTTAGTTCTAAACTCTTCCACTTGGTGTATCCATTACATGAATGGGTACTAAACATAGTGAATTAAATGTTAGGAGTCAATTCCCATAGCCATCATGCACCATTTAAAATTCTTTGTGCACATGAGATTTGTCAAAACATCTATAATTTTATTCATCTATTCACCTTCTTAACCATGATAATATAACCCTTCACCATATCACAATAAAATAAATATGTATATTAACATGCTTCATCCATACATAGAATATAGGATCTTTCTTATCAAACTGTTGAAACTCTAAAATCAAACTACATCGCCATTATATCCTACTTCAACCCAATGTATGAACACAACATTTGAAACCAGATTACTTCTTATATTAATTATTAGATACAATATACTCTACCTCCATAATTGAAAGAGAAAACATAGAATACTATTTTCTCATTCAACTAGATGAAATCCTGCTATCCACATCTTCTACCTTATCAAAATCCATGAATCATTGAATATCCATTGTATCCCTCAAGACATATCATCCCTAGTAACAAATCAAACACTTTGATGCATCTTTAAGACACTTCAAACCCTCAATATTATTTGAATGATCCTTTTCTAAATTACCCATATGCTTTCTAAAAGAATCCCACTACTTATATAATTCATGGTCTAAAGGAGATCATCACATAAATTAAGGCTACTAACTACACTCACATAAGAGATATAAATTATGTACTTTCCCTCATTTATTGCCACAAATGGTGATCAATAGAAGTCACTTTCATAAGGATTGGAACACCCGGTAGTTTGAAATATTGCATATTAAAACCTTATAACATAGAGTTAACATACTTTATCTAGCCAATCCATATTGTTTTGTTCACTCAACTTCTCATGGTCTCTATCCCTAAGATGAAATTCATTAGAGCCAAGTCCTTTATATTAATTTGACTTGAATTTTTGAGATTTCAAAGCCTTAGCTTTAATAATAATGTGTTAATAAATAAACAAACAACAAGAAAATTACCATCATCATATTTGAAGTAAACATAATAATGTAACTTATCTCTCACATACCCCAACTTCATGACATAAGTGTCAAAAATTTGAAACAATGTCATGGGGAATTATCTAAAACCATAAAGAGACTTTTTGAATTGCAAAAGAAAAATTTCTTACCTTTTACCTCAAAATGCTTTGGATGTGTCATGTAAATCTCTATGTAGAAAAGTTGTCTTCACATCCATCTATTTTGTTTGAAGGTCATATATAATAATAAGAAATAAAAATAATTTTTTACCAAAATAATGTTGGAAAATGGTGTCTCAACCTTGCATTTATATGAGGTTACTATTTATAGTAAGTTTTCATTCAGCACGAAATGGTGGGAAATTCTCTCCAAATCTTTTGGTTGGCTAGATAAGCATTTTGGTAAAGTTTCATCACAAGATCACATCTAGTTTTGAAGATATTAGAGTTTACATTTTGGAGGGTCTAATGAAAGGTTTAAAGTTAATTTTGAGGACTTTAGAGGCCCCAAAACTCCCTAAAAAGTTGGCATAAATGGTGTAGCAATTTATGAGGTGATAGAGCACTTCACGAGCTTTCTGACGCTTCAAACACTTCATCAATCAGACACATGGTTCGCAAGTTATGGCCTCCAAAAGTTTGCACTCCTGAAATAGGAAATATAATTTATATTGGACACATAAATGAGCTGTAAAAGGGAGGGACACATGTTGATATGTGTTTTAACACATCATAGGGCATCTAGATTTGAGATAAGGTTGAGGCTATACTTTATTGGGTGGTTTCATCCCATGGTTTTGTAATAACGTTTGACAGTTTCTTGTATTGTATCTCCTATATATGAGGTGCGTGAGATAGAGGTTGTGTGTAAGAGTCTTATGGCTATTGAGTTACCTCTCAATCTCTGATTAGTGGTACTTCTGCGAAGAGCTTACTTTGCAAGTATATTGTAATCTATTTTTTATTGTTGAATAATATATTGGGCGACTTTTGGAGTGTGGGGTTTTTCTCCCAAAAGGGTTTTCCCCACATAAATCACTGTGTTGTGGTATGAATGTTATTTATAAGTATTTTTTTTAGTTTTTGTAACTGTTGTGACAATTTGTAAAATTTTTTGCATTACCCTCCTCTCAAGGTTAGTGTAGGAAGTTGTTCCACTACTTAACTTCCTTACAAATAAATCCCATCTAGAGTAGTCCTTAGCCACTAACCTTGCCTTTTAGTTCTCAAATTGATACTCTAAACTATATTTTCTTGAAAAATTATTTACAACAATGAGTGTCTTATTCTTAGGAATATTTCAATTTCTAGGAATTATTACTTATAGACATCATTACCTCAAACATTTGAGGCTCATCATCATTGTTAGTAGAATAAGAAAAGATGTATTTGAAATTAGGTGAGTTATTCGTATTGGGGTGTATTATTTATCAAGTGAACCTCCTTCAGAGGAAGGTTTGGGATTTTTCTTCTTCATTCTCTAAACTATCAAAACTCTAGGAACTAACCTCCTCATCAAGTCATTGCTAAATATTAAAAATATACTTTCATATAGTCTCCTTAGTCTTTGGCTTCACCTGTGCCACCTTATTAACTTCATTTTGTGATATCGTAGAAGAAAAAAATGATCTCTCTAATATGTTTAACTCTATAATATCTTTCTAGTTTTGGTATTCCAAATCTTATACTCTTTCACATTGTCATTATAGTGAATGAATCTATATCTCTCTACTTTAAAATCTAACTTGTATATATTCTCTTTAAGAACATGTAAATATACCTCACAACAAACTTGTTTACAATTTGTAAATCTCATCTAGTGAGGGTAAAGAATAATTATCCTTTTTAGATGCTTTACTCAAATTCTTTAACTCAATAAATAATATATTCTCTTAATTCTTCTTTCTAATAGGTACTAAGTTGTCCACCCAAGTAGAATGTTTGACAAAGAATATAATCCTTGTAGATAGTAATTTTTTGACTTCGTAGAAAATTATAGGTTATAAAAGTGCATTAATTGGTTTCTATTTATGCCTAATTGGCTCTATTCTATGTTTTAGTGATATTGTGTGTGTTATTATAGTTGTATCATAATTATTTAGATCCTTTTAAATTCATGCTATCACTTTATGATAATATCTCAAGACCTTGGAAATACCTTCTTTCTCTTTAGGTGTCCAAACTTTACTAATCATAAAATTATTGGGATTAGTTTCATCTACTAAGTTACATGTTTTTTTATTTTTCTCATCAATCTTTGGTTGAGTTTTTTTTGTTTCCTTCATTGATCTATATCAAATATTATTTCTATATCAATCATACCCTTAGGGATAGTAGGTTTTCAATTTGAGGATGTATCTTTCTTGTAATTCTAGCTATTCTCTATCTCCATCAATTACTTGGGCTTAAAAAAATCTAAAGCTAGTTATAAATTCAATAATATTCTTATCATCACCAAAGACTTGAAAACCTATCATATTATTTGGTACAAAAGGAATTGATACCACTTAGAATAGAGTGTCTCTTTAATCTAGACAAATCCAATTGTTCTAAAGTACTAGCTATAGTAGCTAGTTCATTAGCTTTGTGATTTAACTTCATTGGAATGTGTTGAATATTGAATGCATTAAAGCCTTCAATAAGATTCCAAACTATGTGTCTAAAACTTTCATCTTGACATTATTCCTATGTACAAATAACAATCCATGAACTAGTACTTCATATTCTACTATATTATTTATAAAATGGAATTGTAATCTATAAGTAGCAATGAAAGATTTACCTTCTATATATATTAGTTAAATTCCTATTTTGACTCCTTGATTGAATTCAGACCCTTAAAAGTTTAATGTCTACATTTTATTCTTATGTTCTTTTGGTATGTTTTTGTTAGGATCGGTTTGATATATCTCCTTTTCCTCAGCATTTGATTGATATTTTTGACAATCTAATGAATTCTTTTCTCAATTAGAGTCATCACTTTTGGTATTTTCAGCTTCTCCTTAGTTGACTAATTACGCAGAGAAATATTAATCATATTTGGTTTCTCTTATTAAACATCTGTTGCTTTGATTTGTAGAGAATCCTTGATTTATTCTTTATTTTAGCTCTTCATCAAGCATTTTTCATTCTTAGTTACATATTCCCCTTTTCCTAATTTAAAACTATAAGAAAAAGTAAATAGGTAAATTTTGAATGCATGAAATTATGATCCCTACATCAATTATGGACCACTTTATCTTTTTGCCACTTGACTAAATCTGAAATAAATATCTAAAAAAAATCTTATAATCTTTCTTCTCTATCTCAAAATGAATCATAATTTGATTCAATCAGAAAGTTTGTTCCTATCGTTATTGCAATTGACTTGGTATATGAATGTATATTCATTCTAATATCCCCACAGGTTGTGCCCATACACTCTTAGTTATACTTTAGACCAAATAATTTCATTATTTAGATTATGTTCGATAATTAGATGTTTCATTCTAGGTTCCCTTTCTATTATCATATAATTTGGAACCCCTCCAAGGCAACAACATATGAGAGAAATCAATAACCAGGGTTCCATTTAGAGTCTTGGACCAATCTCTACTCAAAATAATACTATAAACTTTAAGGTTATTTACTACTTGTATATCAATATGATGTTGGACTTTAGGATCAAAATCTAATTGCATACACATATTACTCAACTCCCTTATACATTTACTATAGTTTTGTCTATCTGAGTGTCCTTTTTGGAAGACTTGGTGGGAGTTAGACCAAGGTTTTACATATAGCAGTGGCATGACATTTATAGAGACACTTGAATCTACTAGACAATTTTGTAGATTCTTATTGAATATTCTCAACGTAATAAGGAAAGGAGGAGACTTCATCTTCTCTTTAAACACAGATATATGGGAATCAAAAACTTGAATAGGGATTTTTTATTTTTGAATTTTCACTATAGTTTCTTTAAAATAGGGTTTTCTTATGTCATTAGTTCTTTTAGAAATTTCAAGAAAGCATTATTGACTATTGACATCTTCATTAGCTTAATTATAGGTAGGCTTATTTTGATCTTTATTATTTTATCCTAGATATAGGAACCTAATTTATGATATCCTTTCTCAAGGAAAGATACAATTTTACCTTGTGGTATTTAAGGTTATAAACTAGCCATTGGTTGGATTATAGGTCTTGGTGGTTCTAGATTGAAACTTGAACTTAGAGTATTATAATTAATTGGAAACATTGAGGATGTCAAAGGTCCTTTTAGTTTATTATTATATTTTAAATTATAATTATGACCTTTTTTATATTACTAAAAAGCTTACACTTCTCATTGCCTCCCTCATATAGAAATACATAGCTATCTAACATCATTGTAAATTTGTATCCCATGGGAATCAATTCTTATCTAGATTTAAAAGATTTAGAACTTTAAGTATTTAGGATATCATTTTAAAAATGATCTAAAGCTATTTTGAATTATTGAAAATCAATTTTAGTATGCCAACTTATATTATAGAGGCAACACCAGTTATTGAGAGCTACATTAGTGAAACCGATCTTGGCTAGATGTCTAACCTTATTCTAATTGTAATTATCTAGAAGTGATGAAACACCTCTATTTTCAACTTGATATTCCATGTCCTTTCCCATATTTTTAACATTCCCATTTCTATAATTTTAATTGTTGTATTGATTCTTTTGTTATTTTGCAAAAGAACATTTTGATTTTTAATGTAAATTATCTCAATTATTAATCTTTTTGAGTTGAACTAAAATCTCTTTTATATCTTTTCTCTTCCTGAGATTTTTCTATAAAATTTTCTAGAGGTTGTGGAAATAATGAATTTCTATTTGGATGCATTTCATTGAGTGCAAGTATAGGATGCAACATTATGTCTTAATTTTCTCCGACTATAGGAATAGATGGCACAAGATTTAATAAAGGCACGTGATGGAACTAGTATGTATAAGACACTTGCGATCTACCATTAAAGGTGGTAATGAACTAAATTTCACCTCAATTGATTTTAGCGAACTAACAAGTGTTGGAGGGCAATGTAGTTCATGTCAAGTGCTTCAAAGATGGTTGTGGTTTGAAGACTTCACACATGCTTTTTGAAATGAGATAACAACTTCATCCTTAGGTTTAGCCGTCAGGATTCCTAATCTCATTAATAAAATAAGGTTCAAAAGGAAGCAATTTGCGGGAAGGACATGCCCCCTTTGGGAGCAAAATTACTATTGATAGAAGAATCCTCTATTAACATGCAGATATTCTTGTGTTTCATATTGTTATATGCCTGTGTTTGACTAGGTGTATTGACCTTTAAAATTTAAGCTCAAATTGATTAATTTTATAATCATTCAGTCTATAATTAATTAATTTTCTAATAATTAAATCGCATTCATTTTTTATCCATATGTTTTTCAAATTGGCTACAGTTTACATTGTGGGGGATGGTTGCGTTCTCTTATGAAATTTTGATTATTATAGCTTCATTTAAGATGACTAGGGAGTTTGAAAGCAAATGATTTCATTGTTAATGTGTTAGATTAAGTTTTTTGATTAGTCATTTAAAAATTCTCAAAAGTATTTTAGGGTTAGAATAGCAATCATGGGCATCAAACATGGAGCAAGCTTTTGTTTCTCTATAAATGATTACTTGCTTGAATTGGACCTTTAAATTGATCAGAAGACTTGCATTATCCTAGTTAATCTTAAATCTATTATACTTGAAATCAGTTCTTGTTTAAGATCACTTTTTGTTTTCTTAACTACACTTAAAATTATTGTATTTTTGGTGATTCTTGTTGCTATTTTATAGAATGATATCCATTGTCTATTTGCTTTGGTAGACACTTTCAATTGTTATCCTTGTTAATATTTTATGCAACAGAGCTCAGATAGGAATTCACTGGTTATTTTGTGCCTCTTCTTATAGTTGGACAAGATTGATGTTGTAAAAGGAATTCACAGGCAACATCAAGGCCTCTTCTTTCAGATAGACAAAACTGAGTTTGCAAAGGGATTTGGGTATGGGATGCTTGTGGTTGATGGTAATTGATTGAGAGATACTACACCTGGATAATGGAGAGTTTTGCAACACCTTACCCAATATTTTTCTTTGATGGCGAACATGATCAAGAAAATGGTCATGTTGGTGTTCATTTTGCTCTTACATTCAAGCGCTTTGAGGCTTAGATGAGCCAGAAAACTGGGATTCTAGCCAACCAGTTATCAACGCTTTTTTGTTTGTTTGTTTGTTTATTGTAAAAAGACATTTAGAGATGTCGAAAAATGGCAGAAGCTACCTATAAATTAAAACACCAATTTCAACATCATTCTCAATGAGCATAATCCAAGCAAAGAAAAGGATTGACACTTTTTGGTTTCTATTAAAAAGTTCAAGGAGGAGTGGAAAGTTTCAAGGAAACGCAGTGCTGATGTTGAAAATAATGCTTTCTTATCTCCCACCTCCCCAATGGATTGGTCTTCTCCTTCGGAAAGTGGCAACAGTGAAGGATCTGGTAATGTTTCACCAACCAATCAAATAGTATCTGAAGGCAAGGTAGAGTTGACATTGCTTAGACGTCCAGACACTCTCCAATTTGGATATACAACAAAAAAAAAGATGTGGATGATTGTGCTATAGAATCACAGGTGGAAAATTGTTTAGGTGTTGTTGAAAGCAACAATGAGAGTGCAAACACACGTGCTGCTGTTCAATCTCATTCAACAAACTTGAATGTACTAAAAGAATATCAAAGAACCATGATGTACACGCTATTCAAGACATTCCTTTTGGAGCATATGAAGTTTTACCTGAGAGCAATTTTATGTCCTCTTAGTTCAATGTCGATATGCCTCATTCTGAAATTTTTAATCAGGAGAGATATGGTGGAAATATCTCCCAAGTCCCAAATCTTAGACCCAACATGAGTATGACCATAAATGGAGTTGTATCAGCAGGTTATGCAACTCCATTTAGCAGTGCACTGACTATGTCAGCATCCTTTTCACTATCTATGTCACCGCCTTTATCCAATACCTTTGGAGGTAGGGTATGAACTTCATCAATGTCTTCTACAGGTTTATTCTCATCTAGAGTACCATTCCCCAACCCTTCTAAACCTATTTCATTCACTTCAAAGGACATTAATCTACAAAGATTACAACCTCACATATTACAGGCTCGCCACCGTGAGCCTCAAGTCCGTATACCACCTCATTATCTTGCTAGATATAATGCAGGATTCTGTAATCAGGTACCTATAGTTACCACTCAAGGAGATCACCAGCAAAGCATCTAGAAGAAGATTGTCAACAGTCTAGCCTAGAAATCTTCGTGTCGTGCATTGTGTTGTGAAATAAATGATTCAATTTCCTACAGGCCAACTGTTCCTGTCAACCTACTCCCCTCTGCAATCTTGCAGTGACTGAATAACTAGCAAATAAGCAGTTTAAGCATTTCGTTTCACTTGAAGGCAACCATAACGCTCCAATAATTTCAGCCAATAAGAAGACAATAAATTCTTTTATTAATGCATTTTTGTTAAAATTTGATTACTTTCAACAATTTAAACATTGCAAAATGGGGAGACTACATTTCATGAAATTTCTTGTATGAAACATGATTGGTTGCAGCAAGAAAAACTATTCGAAAGTTAAAATTAACCTTGGCCAATAGTTCCTTGAAAGGAAGGAATTAATAAAGGATCTAAAATCTAGCTAGAAATGCAAACTATATTAAATCCCAACTTGTTATGGAATTATTTGGAAGATTTATGTACCGGTTATATACCTCTTCACCAAGTGTATAAGGAAATAATCAATATACAATAGCCTCATGTTGAATTCATTATCAAAAGCATATATCCTTAAAAAAAATTGAGGTTATCTTTTGCATCTTCATGCAAATTATATGTTGGAAAAAGTTTCTCAAGATTTTTGAGAGATAATGATATATTACAAACTAAACATGGAGTTTATATTGAATAATGTAGATATGGGTACAAGAAAAATACAAAAAGTAGCATCTCTTTGAAGAGTTCTAAGAGATGTTATTTCTTCTAGTTCTTCTAGTATCTTTTAATTTGATAAATTCACTTCTATAGTCACGAGATCTTGATCTAGTGAAAATTATTATGGACTCTATCTTGTAAAATTGGCACTCCTAACATCAATCCTATTGACATGTTTTCATAGCCATAAAAAAAATCATAGTAAAATTTATCTTTTTTTTGGTCGGTAAATGGTATATTATATTAATTCATTAAGAAAAGCATTACATATAACAGTAACAAGCTAATATTCCATCGATCTCCAAAAATCTAGAAAAACAAAACACATGTTCTAACATCCCCCTATTTATAAACTGACCACCCCATAGCTATTAACAAGTATATGATCAGAGTATACATTTAAGCAATCTACAAAAATGACAATATTTTTGGAATCAAAGATCACTGAGAGTGGGGGTGAATAAGTTATCTACCCGAAGTTAAAACCACAAACTTATTCTTTATCCACCGGTTAGCAATGCATAACAGAAAATATCATAAACATGCAACAATGAATACACAAATTCACAACACCAAAATTTTTACGTGGAAACTCGGAAAGGGAAAAACTATGGTGGGGATGGAACCCACAATATTCATATACTATGGCCATGAGTACATAAATATTACATAGATGGGGAATGTAATTGCATTCAGGCATACTGCCTAGAGCTCACTGCTCAAATATAGTTGCCCGAAAGGCTACAACCTTCAAGGAAGTCTCACTGACTTACAATATTATTACAATGAGAAAGTACAATGAAATGAACTCTTAATTAACATATGACTATGCAAGAATGAGTTCCGATTAAGTGTTGAATCTTTGACTGTCTCTGCTTTGCTGAATACTCTATTTCTGTCTCAGTCAGCTACCAGTTGATCTGGAAGCAACATGTACACATGAAAGTGCGCTCAATCGCACCAAAATAGATCACCACAACTCTAACATCCCAAAAATCAATTGCCAAATCGATCTTATATATCTGGTCTTATCACAAAAGCAATCTCCTTCAAGTCGGCTTTAATAAGTGTAACGTGTAGATCAAGTCAGCTTCAATCTCGAACAAAACATAGCATCAGACCAAAATATTATAATCACACACTTACTAAAGGTCTTCCCAATCGCTGAGATCATAAAAACAATCACCAAAAACACCACAATCATTAGAAATCATTCCGGATCAAAACATTACCGAAATACCCTATTTTACCAGAATTCTATCATCGATTAGGATTGACGATGTCCAAAATGAAATCGAATTGACGATGTCAAAATATGACAAATGAGCATGCACATTGATGCGACAGGATAAGATCGATCAAAATCATGACTGAAGATTTCTATCGACAAGACCTAATTCAAAAGCGATAAAAATGAGGAATGCAGAAGGACTCAATGCTCGCAAATGATAAAGACCAAGTGCGCAACATAGAAGAGATGTTAATGCGACGCAAGAACCCTAAAATAAGGAAATGCGCCAATGTTAAAGTATGACTCCACAAGCGGTGACCATTTTTAGATGTCTACAAAATTATTTTCCATTTTTAAAAAATTCAAAAAATGTTAAGTTTACGTCAAATTATGTGGGCCGTACACATCAAATTTTTAAAAAGATAATTACGAAAACAATATGCTCATCAATCTTCACTATGTTACAAATCATTTCCCAAAATGGTTTGAGAAAATAATTTTAATTGTGTCAAAAAGTGTGGGTTGTACACATGCATGGTATGGTCCTGAAACAACCATTTTTAAAACATAGTTTTTAGAACTCCATTCAAAAATTTATTTTTTATTATGTGGGTATTAAAATAAATTACATATTTGGAAAGTAGACTTAGAGGGATATCTTTTATATTACTGACTTTTTCCAAGTTTCAATCTCCAAGTATTTCAAAATTTAAGCTCAAATGAGACAAAACCAGAAAATTAGGGAAAAAACTTCCACTTTTTGGCCAAAAAGTGGACTCATCTTCTTGCACTGACTCGTATTATTAACCGAGAAACATTGAAGGACAAATTATAGCTTTGAATGATCAGACCTTCTGCCTTCAAGCAGATAAGGAGAAAATTTTGAGGAAAGTAAGTGAACTCTGGAACCTAATTACCATCCAGATAGATACTATGTTGAGCAATAAGGCGGATTATATGAAGGAAATGGCCCGACCTGTACCATCAGACTTGAGAGAGTTAAAAATTTATGCTACTGTATTTAATGCATTTATCACAATTTTGGATAATCTCAAGAATGGGTGGGATACCCACCTAGGATTTTTGAAGACCGCTTATGCTGACCTATTCAAGTATTTGTAAAACATATGTCATTTGTATATCAATTTTGGGTAGCACCCCATCTTTGGCATTGTTGTCAAAGGGGGAGAGATGAGGTGAAAAATGTACAAACTAATTATGTATGGAGTGTATAGTCTGGTGTATTATAGATTCTTGGATTGTTGATCTAAGGGGGAGCCTTAGAATTATTTCATTCTTTCCTCTGGTGTATAGGTTTCAACACAACCATTTTTCACATGTGTTGTCATCAATGCCAAAGGGGGAGATTGTTGGCAATTGACACTCATCCGGTGATTTCAGGTGACTTCCAATGGTTGATTGTTTGTTCAGGGTTGTCATTGATGACAAATCTTTGTGGTGATTCCATTCGGCAGTCATAATTTGTCCTCTTGTCAATCTTGTCATCTTGCGATCGATTCGTCATTGATCCTCATTCTTGTCAATCTTGTCATCTTGCGATCGATTCATCATCGATCCTCATTCTTGTAAATCTTGTCATCCTGCGATCGATTCGTCATCGATCCTTGTCCTCTTGTCAATCTTGTCATTTTTCGATCGATTCGTCATCGATCGTTGTCCTTTTCAATCATGTCAGTCATTGTTCCTCGTCAATTGGCGCCTGTCAATTTGATCTCTTTATCAATCTTGGTCAATTTATCAATCAAATCATTTATTAGCATTGGTCCTTTGTCAATCAAAATCATGATCAAATCGACCCTACATCAATTATCTTTTGTCAAGACCTAATTGTCGTCCTTGCATTTCTAATTCATCTTGTAGGGTTTTATGATTTGTTCATTTAATCTTGTTTGTCATTTTCCCTCTAGGTTAAATAATTTATTTATTTATCCTAAGTCTTCTTGTCACAATTAAATATTTATTTAATTGGCTAATTAATTCCCCCTCTTTTTGTGAATTAATTAATGAATGAAAAATTATTAATTAATTTAGCTAATTTTCTAATTTCTAATTTCCTAATTTCCAATTCATCATTTCTAACCTAATTTTCTATTTTCTCCTATTTTTCTAATATTTCCCCTAATTTCATGGGAATGACATTTCAATCTTGTCATAATTTGTCATAATTTGTCAATCAATCAATTTTGCATAGCAATCTTGTCAATTTGGTCATTATTTGTCAATCAATCAATTTTGCATGTCAATCTTGTCATAATTTGTCATATTTGTCATTCTTGATTTGAAATTTCCTTTCAAATCTCTTCATGCTAATCTTGTCATCTCTCCAATTTGTTTATAAATTGGATGAGTTTCTTCAATAAAAGGATCAATTAATCACATTATCGAATCTAATCACATTTTTCAGAGAATTAATCACGCTTCTAGTATCCTTACGCTGCCATTTCATCTTAACAATCTTGCTTTCATACTATGCCTTTGCATTTGTAGGTGAGATCCACAAACAAATCAATTTGAAGGAGAAAGAAGGACAATGGAGAATTATGGAGGAGATATTCGTGTTTGTGATGGTTTGCATTTGATTTGAATGTCTTGTTTTCATATCTCTATTGAATGTTTTTAGGATTTCTTATCATTACAATTTAGTTTTCGTGGTTGAGCTAGTCTAATTTGCTATTTGCTTTGATGAATTCCAAATTCTTATCTACATTAATTGGTAAACCTGACGTGAACTAACCATTTAACTATGTTTTGAGTGCCTTTTGAGCTGATTTGTAGGTGAAAAACTCAAGAAACAGGGTGATCCAGAGCTTTTTGGACACTTCTGCGCCTATGTAGGAGGGATCTACGCCTGTGTTAAGGAGACCTGTGCCTGTGTTGGGACATTTTGCGCCTATGTAAGGCCAGAAACAAAGGTGAAAATCAATGTTTTTACTTGCAAATTACTTTGTTTTCATTTTGTTCTTATATTATGCTTTTCTTTAGTACTGATTCTCTGTGCAACACCTTGGCGTTACGTGTAACGAAGACAAAAAAAATGAAACTACTAACAAATCTTATGCAGGACGCGGTCAAAGACTTTTATTAAAACATCTTGCATGTGATTTTTAGAGTAGTTGCACATTTAGTTTCTTAAAGGTTAATGAACACCATGCATGCTTTGTTTTCTTTTAGTTTGATTGCATGTTTTAACCATTAGAATTGGGCCCGCAGTCCGATTTGCTTGGTACTTCGCACAGGCATTGGTGAGAGGGAATGACCCTAAGTGGTGATGGGTTGAAGCCAAGCTCTTCCGAACCACTCTAAATAACTGTGGATGCAACGAAAGTTGCAGACAACGGGTGCTGGAATGGTATTGCGATGATTTATTTGCCGGATCAATACCCACCCGACCGGATGTCTTAACTAGAACCTTTTGTTTGTAGAGACCAAAAACCTTCTATCTATTGGCTCAGGCATTGTGATACGCGCATGCCGAAGACACCTCTCATGTACTCCTTAGTTAGAGATAGAAAGTTCTTGGGAAGTGATGCCCCTTGAACTTGAAGCTTGGTATGCCCGAGAAGTGAGTGCACTATAAGGGGGAGCCAATGCTACCAAGCGTCTAGCTATCCGGCTAAGTGTTGTATTTTATGGTTAGAGGATTCAATAGATATTGCCCTTGCCAACCATAGGATTTGTTGTAAATGTGCTTGATTGTCTTGAGTCAAGGTCAAACAAACATTTTGTCTTCCGTGATTGTCAAAGGTTAAATTAAAAACAAACTTTCAAAAAGTGCTCATAATCAACTTGGACCTTCAAAATCAACAACATTCAACTCAAAACACAATCCGAACAAAGGTCCAAATTTGTCCAAGTATTCATCCAACATTTGAACATGGCTTGTCAAAACATTGAATGTCTTTGTTTCAAAATTCATGTCACTTTAGGCTAGGTTTTGCATAGTCCCACTTAGATCCTAAGGCATATTGTCATCTCCTTTCATTTTAGTCCTTTTCATTGCAAGCATCCTCATTTTGCACTTAGGTTTTAAAATCATTTCCCTAAGTTTGCATTTCATTGTCATATCCAAGACAGATTTGCATTTAGGTTGCATAGGTTGCATAGATCATTTTCATGTCATATCCTAAGTCATTGTCATAATCATTGCCTTCCTGCATTTAGTCTCAAAAATTTGATTTGTCGAACTTGGAAAATCAAAACTTTGGATAATACCCTAAGTTGTTGTTAGGGAGTCTTGACTTGGTCTAAAAATTTGTCCTTTTATTAATATCATTTTTGTCAAACCTAGCTTAGTATCCAAGCATATAGGTGAGACATTGTCATTTTTTCCTATTGTCATTTGGTCCTTTGTCCTTTAAGGTCTTGGCTTCATTTCAACTTCCCAAGGTTGAGTCTTTAGGTTTGCATTTCAAAAAGTTTGTCCAAATCTTCAAAAACAACAAAAACATAGGTTGCATTCTTGCCATAGATTGCATTTTCGTCTATTTAGGTTGCATTTAGTTGCATATCATACATCATCCTTCTAAAATAAAAAAATTCCAAAAAATATTGCATTTGCGTAGTGACATGCCTGTTGAAACAAGGTCAAAGTCTAAGAAGATGGGTGAACCAATATATCAACCCATGGACAACGTATCAAACTCACAGTTTCAATCTAGTCAATCATTACACATTGAAGGTTCGTCAAACACATCATTACCACCATATGGAATGGTTCAACTTGGACCACCTACATTATATGAACCAGTGTTTGTACCCATGAAACCAGGATATGGGAGTGTTCCACCAACACCAAGAGAAAATGCACCTTTCGACTGGAATCAACCAAACCTGCAACATGAAATTCAAACATTACATGAGGAACAAACTCTTTCACAAGGATTTGGTTCAGACCAAGGCATTCAACAAGAAATAAATCCAAATGTTTTACCAGATTCTTCATTAGATTCCGATGCTTCTGATGATGTTGATATGTTCCTTAAAGATCTTAAGTTGACAAAAAAGATGGATAAATTCTTGAACAAGGTCTTTAAGATGTTCCCACAAAAATATCTTGACATGATGAGTAATGTGACCTCCTCAAGTGAGCAAATCAATGTGCAAAAACAACAAGGCGGTGAGTTGTTAAGTTTCTCTCCACATCCAAATGAATAAAATGTGCAACAAGAAACTCAACACACCTTGATGAGTAAACATGCTTCAAAAACGTTGACAGTGACTATTCCACAAAAGTCACCATTTGAAACAATAAATAATCCGTTATTTAATACAACACCTTTAACACAAGATCAAATGAGGGCCACACAAATATTGACAGCTGTCCCTCAACAAGAAATGATTCCTCGAATAATTACAAGTGGATCAAAATCTAAGATGCAAGAAAGCTTTACAACTGGAATGCCTGATCTCACCAATGTCCAAAACAATTCCACAATGCAAGAAAGTTCCTATGTCCCATTAAGTTCAATATATTTGCCAAATACTCAAGTACCTGTTATGCAAAATATTGTGATAGATCCTTCGATAATGGAAACACAAAGAGCTACAAATAGTGGTTTGCACCAACAACAAATGTTGCAACAATTGAGTAATACACAAAAGGCACAATCGAATGTGCAAACAAGCAATGGACAACAACAACAATATCACATTCAACAACATGTTGCAGTGTCTTCTGCACCATTACAAGTTAATTCAAACTTGCAACCACCATAGTGGATTGGACAAACAACACAAGTAAATGTGAGTGCCATACCCCATCTCAAGGAGAAACAACAAAAACCTCCCAAACAAAGTTTTTTGCAAATGATGGGATTTACATCAAGACAACAACAATTGGCACAAAGTCAGCAAATTCCGATTCATCAACATCAACAACAACATGTGCCTCAATATGTGCCAAGACAAACAAATTGTCATACTTCACAACCATAATTGATGTCCGTGCAATATCAACAACATCCTAAATTGCAATATCAACCAAGGCTACCAATCATGATTCCACCACAAGAAGCACAGCAATAGGGTCAATGTCAAGGCACGACACAACCATAGCAACAAGAGCTGTATCAAGAACTTTATATGCCAGAGACACCAAAGACAGTAATTTCTGAGCATCAACAGCCAATGGAGAACTAGATGTATCGACAAAGAGTACACCCAAGAGTGAATGATGAACTTCCAAAATCTTCGATACCTGACACATTTGCACAACAAATTGAGAAGTTGCAACGACATGTTGATGCATTGGAAACCAAAGGAACAAAGAAATTGTACACAGATCAAGATTTATGTCCTAATCCATTTGACAAAAGCTTGTACATGCCTCCCTTCCCTAAGCATTTTGAGGCACCTAATTTTGAGAAATATAAAGGGAATGGCAATCCAAAAGACCACATTCAAGCATTTTTCGCAGCATGTACTGAAGTGAGTTATGAGGAAACATATTTAATGCGCTTGTTCGCACGAAGTCTCACAGGACAAGCCATGGATTGGTATTCGCATTTGCCAAGGAATATAAAGACTTGGTCAGAATTGGCTCGAAAGTTTATATCTCACTTCGCATTCAACATTGACAGTGAAGTGACTATGTCAGATTTATGCAACACCAAGCAAAAGCAAGGTGAACCATTAGTGACTTTCTTGCAACGATGGCGAATCTTGTATAGTCGTTCTTCCCTAGATATACCTGAAGAACAACAAGTGAACTTATTTATTCAAAATTTGGTCCCAGAAATGATGTATGAACTCAAATTCAAAAGTCCTAGTACCATTGAGAAACTCATTAAAAAAGGGATGAACATTGAAACTGCTCTTGTAGCTAAGGGAATCATTAAGCTCAACAAAGACAGTGAAAACACAAACAATTTAGGGGACATAAATAGATTTTGGTACAAAAACAAGAATGTCACTAATGATGGAGTTGTTGACGCAAGAGTAGTGAATGAAAATCAACCCACGTTCACAATAAAGAAATTGAGTGCTCCTAATATGTCATCTATGGAACAAAATCAAACACCAGCAAGCAATGTTACTCAACAGCCGCAATACCAACAATATACTCAACAATATAATCAACAACAAGGTCAGCAACAAAACCAGCAACGAAAACCTTTCCGATCAAGGGATGGGCCTCCTCGACAGTTTATGCCATTGGGAGAGCCTATTGAGTCAGTAATGAAACAATTAATACAAGCAAAGTTTATCAAGTTACCAGATATCAAGGCAGAACCATTGGTAAAGCCGCATTGGTGGAATGATAATGCATATTGTGAATACCATCGGTCAAAAGGACATAAAACCGCATTGTGTTTTCAAATGAAACATATGATTCAAGGCTTGTTATATCAAGGAGTAATTGAGGTAGATCTTCCCAACGTGACCTCTAACACTGATCATACAATTTTCAAAACTCCTTTGCTTGATCATGACAAGGGTAAAGCATCTTCTTCAAACTCTACCCAAACAGTGAATCTTAATTATGCAAATAATGGTTATAACAATGTCATCAATTATTTTTGAGCATCAAATGAGTATGTTTCCACCATAAGAATAAAGGGACAAGATCCTTCTTGCGTAGTCACCACTCATCGATCCAAAATAGTCTTGAAAGGAGCTCCTGCAATTCCTCCCAAATCAACTCCTACGAGTCAGTATAATCTCCTAGATCATCTGGGGAAGACACTTGCACAAATATCAATCCTTGAGTTGTTGAAAATGTCCCCTATGCATCGTGCAGTCCTTGATAAAGCTTTAATTGAGTCCACTATCTTGACAGACATTGATGTTGACCAGTTTCAAGCCCGAATTGGACATCTAGTTGTTTCCCAACACGTTGCCTTTTTTGATAACGATATTTCTCCTGATAAGCTCCCTCACAATGATCCATTACATCTCGAAGTCTTTGTCCATAATTGCAAAATCTGATGAGTCTTGATAGATGGCGGAGCAGGTCTTAACATCTGTACCTTGAGAGTGGTCATTGGTCTTGGTTATACAGAAAATGACATTGATTCTTCCAGAAGAATAACAATCAAAGCATATGATGATGCTGAGCGTCCATCTAAAGGGGTAATTTCATTGCCTATCAGAGTCAGTCCAGTGACAGAAAACACTTTCCTACAGGTCCTAGACCTTGATCTCCCTTACAATATGATTCTTGGCCGTCCATGGATCCACACAATGAAAGCAATTCCATCTACTTATCATCAGTGTTTAAAATATCCTTACAATGGGACTGAGATAACAATTCCAAGAGATCGTAATCCATTCCAATTTTGTGCTAATCTAAAGGATTCCCCAAAGCAACAAGTCCCAGTCAATAGGGAGGCCCACTCACATAATTATGTGGATCCTAATGAATTGTTAGAGGCTGTCAAAGGAAAATTGAAGATATAGGACCAAGGATGCGAAGAGTATTCAATGGCTCAAACATTCCTCATTGGGAATTTACCAATATCTCCAAAATCACATGGCAAACCACATTTGTTGCAAAAGGAATTTAAGATAGTCATTCAATATCAACCCCCCACTACATTTACAAGATGGGGTGAACTTGACAAAGAAACTTTGGATGATGATGTCATAGATTGGCTTTATAAGGATTCCACTGAGACACCACCTGTCAAGTTGCCAATGGAGCGGTACGGCAAAGGGTTTACTATGCTGCAGAAAAAGGGATATGATGGCTGTAGTGGCTTGGGCCCTAACAAGAAAGGAAGACTAGAACCTATTATACCCAAGATGTGACCTCCAACTTTAGGGTTAGGTTTTGTACCACTGCGAATTGGACCCTTGTCTACCAAAGTGACCACGTGTAGAAAGGGGCATGACTCTGATGATGAAACAACACCTGAGGATATCCAAACCAAAACTGATTCCAATGAATGGGAATGGAGTTCCTTTTCTTCTAGCTCCTATGCCCTCGAAGATATTTTCCTTGACCTTGATGATTTGCCCATGGAAGACAAACATGAAATAACTCCCCCTCCCAAAACATGTCCTAATGCTTGGATAGAGTCATTCTGGGACCCAAGCTTTGAATCAGATACGAGTAGTTCAGACAGTGATACCACAAACGTTTACATCTTTACCATCTCAGCCCTCTCTCTCCTTAAAACCAATGATGACATGCCCCTTGTCTATCCTCAGCTTATCCAACATGACCAACAAGAACCACTCACATTAGATTGTTTTCAAAATGACGAAGCAATTGCCGAATTTCTTGGACTACGAGAAGGCATACCACAAGGTGATCATAAGGAAGGATTTACTATTGATCTAGATTCCACAACATATTTTGGGGAGTCAACTCCATCTTCTAGTCATAAAAATGAAAAAGAAAAAGAAAAAGTAAAAAAGCAAAAGAATGAGTCTTTGAGTGAAAACCGTAAGGCGCTCTCTGACCATGGAAAAGTAAAAATAAAAGATGTACCTGTGGGTGAAAACATCTCTGAAGCGCCCAAAGGTGGAAGATTGGACATACCCTTGCCAAGTCATGATAAATCAACATTTCTTGTGGAAATGACCGAAGAGATAAATTTGGGTACACCTGACAACCCTAAGGTCATTCATTTCGCTGCTTCTCTATCAAAACAGGAAAAGATAGATTTTGTCAATTTCTTTCTTGAGAAGAAGATCAGTTTTGCATGGTCCTATGCAGATATGCCTGGCCTTGATCCAGAATTAGTCCTTCATCACTTGCCATTAAAATTAGATGCCAAGCCCATCAAATAGAAACTTAGAAAGACGCATCCCCAAGTGGCTCTCTTGGTCAAGGTAGAACTAAAAAAATTATTAGATGTGGGCTTTATCAGACCCATTGATTATGCAGACTGGATTTCAAATTTGGTACTAGTTAGCAAAGTAACTAGGGGCATCAGAATCTATATGGATTTTAGGGATCTTAATAAAGAATGCCCTAAGGATGATTTTCCACTGCCAAATATAGACATCATAGTTGACATGACTGTCGGATATGAGATGCTATCATTGATGGATGGTTTTTCTGGATATAATCAAATTCGTATTGCTCCTGAAGATCAACATAAGACTGCATTCACTTTTGCTTGGGGTACCTACTGCTAGAATGTGATGCCCTTTGGTCTTAAAAATGCTAGCGCAACATGTCAAAGAGCTATGATGACAATTTTCCATGATTTTATGCATAATTTGATGGAAGACTATGTTGATGACCTATTATGCAAATCTGTCACAAGAGATAGTCATCTAGCCATTCTTGGCCCAATTTTTGATCGAATGGAAACCTACAAGCTCAGACTCAACCCAAAGAAATGTGTCTTTGGTGTTACAACCGACAAATTATTAGGGTACATTTTTTCTCATAGAGGCATCGAAGTAGACCCTGAAAAGGTTAAAGCAATAATGGATATGCCTCCTCCTTCCAGTCTCCATCAACTAAGAAGTCTACAAGGAAAGCTATAGTCAATCCGTCGGTTTATAGCTCAATTGGCAGACAAATGTCATCCCTTCTAGCATTTATTGCATAAAGGTGTCACTTTTAAATGGACTGAGCAATGTCAATCAACATTTTAAACTCTCAAGGATTATCTACTGTCACCACCTATTCTAATACCTCCTATAGAAGGGAAGCCATTCATATTGTATATTTCTGCAACTGAAATGACACTGGGAGTTCTCTTAGCGCAACAGGATGAGAAAGGCAAAGAATGGGCTATTTATTATATCAGTCGGACACTAGTGGGATATGAGCTGAATTATTCAACTATTGAATAGGCATGTTTAGCAGTGGTCTTTGCAACACAGAAGCTTCGACACTATATGTTAAATCATCAGACATTGCTAGTTGCAAAAATTGATCCCTTGAAATACTTGCTTAGTAGGGCAGCTTTGACAGGTCTCTTAGCAAAGTGGGTTATGATCCTCAGTGAGTTTGTTATTGAGTACATTGAGCAAAAGGCAATAAAAGGACAAATCATAGCGGATCAACTTGCAGAGGCACCTATTCATGATGATCATCCCATGTTGATGGATTTTCCAGATGAATCAGTCTTTTCTCTCACATCTTCTAATGAATGGAAGTTATATTTTGATGGATTCCATACCAAATTCAGGTCCGGAGTAGGTATATTGTTTGTCACCCCTCAAGGTGATGCTATTCCCAAATCCTACATAATAACTTTCCATTGCACCAATAACATTGCAGAATATGAAGCTCTGGTCACAGGACTCCGAGTAGCGATCCACTGGAACATCACACATTTGCAAGTCTATGGAGATTCCCAGTTAGTCACCCGTCAAGTGAATGATGACTACGAAACAAAAGATGAAAAGCTTATTCCCTACAAGCATATGGTAGATTTCTTCAAGACAAAATATATGGCTATCCATTTCAGTCAAGTTCCAAGAATTTAAAACAAGTCAGCAGATGCTATGGCAACTATTGCTTCCATGTTAAATATGCCCCACAATATGGACAGATGTGAATTTTTGGTGGAACAGTTGCTTATCCCTTCTTTTGAAATTCCGACAGCAGATGTGATGTGTGTTCTTGTTTGTCCTAATTCCCCATGGTACAATGACATCTATCAATATTTGAAATCCCAAACCTTACCACCTAACCTTTCCTCTAACCAACTCCGAGCCTTCATCCGCTAGATTGCCAAATATGTCATCATCGCAGACACCCTTTACCGTCGTTCCTTTGACCACACCCTCCTCAAGTGTTTGGATTTTGACGAGGCACAAACAACTTTACACGAAGTTCATGATGGTATATGTGGGGGCCATTTCAATGGTCTGAGTCTAGCTAAAAAGTTGATTCGTGCTAGGTATTATTGGCCCACTATGGAAAAGGATGCTCATGATTTTGTCAAGAAATGCTACAAATGCCAAATCCATGGAAATTACATTCATGTGCTAGCCCAAGAACTTCACTCTGTCATATCTTTGTGGCCCTTTTCTCAATGGGGATTGGATCTTATTGGCAAGATTCACCCGACATCTGCAAATGGACACAAATTCATCATCACGGCCACATAATACTTTACAAAATGGATCGAGGCTATCCCTATGACCTATATCACTGGTGTTCAAATTTCAAAATTCCTACTGAATTATATCATATGTAGATATGGGGTTCCTCTTGCAATAGTCACAGACAATGGTCATCCATTCAAGAACAAAGATGTCAAGGAACTATGTGAAAAGTTTCACATCCAACACCGTTTCTCCAGTCCTTATTATCCGCAGGGTAACGGTCAAGTCGAAGCATCAAATAAAACCATTATTAAGATCTTGAAAAAGGTTGTCAATGATGCTGGTCAAGATTGGCATGTACAGTTGAATCCAGCACTATGGGCTTATCGCACTTCCATCCGCACACCTACTGGCGCAACACCTTATTCCTTGGTGTATGGTGTGGAGGCCATTTTACCCTTGGAAGTGGAAATTCCCTCTTTGCGTGTTTCCCTGCAAAATTTGATTGATGATGAGACACACAGAGTCTCTCGGTTGCATCAGCTTGAGATGTTAGATGAGAAACGTCAGACAACCTTGACACATTTGCAGGCATATCAAAACCGTCTTCGTCGCTCTTATAATAAGAAGGTCAAAGGGTGACACTTCGAAGTGGGAGATCTGGTTTTAAAGGCGAACCCGAAGAATGCACAATCTACTAACATCATCAAAGGAAAGTTTGAACCTAATTGGGTTGGGCCTTTCATAGTTACTGCAACCTATGGCTCAGGGGCATATCAGCTTACAACCCCAAAAGGTGAACCTTTGTCAGATCCTGTAAATAGCATGCACCTTCAAAAGTAATGGACATAGTTTTCTATCAGCAGTTCTTCAAATACGGTCTTGAAAAAAATACAAAAAAATCAAAAAATAAAAAAAAATAAAAAAAAGTGAAAAAATAAAAAAAAGTGAAAAAATAAAAAAAATAAAAAAAAGTAAAGAAAAATAGTTCGTCCTCTAGTGAAAACCTGGCAAACAGGCGCCATGTGTAAAAGATTATTGCTCCGTCATCTATCATGACCCCTAGCTATACTTTCCCTCTGCAGCTTTATCAGGCTTATCCTTGTCCTGACCCAATGTTCTGCTCCAGGCCTGTGATTGGTCAACATCATTGTCTTGCATACTCAGGTTTCTAGTCCTTGTGCATATGTTTTATTCCAGGTCACTGTATATGTCTTTCAAATGTTCATTGGTTGCACGTGCCTCCCTTGTCATGATCAATTACTGGAGCTTTCAAATTGAAAAATGTCCTAAAAAAAAAATAAAAAAATAAAATAAAAATCAAATAAAGTCCTGAAATAATCCAAAAAAAAAAATCAAATAAAGTCCTGAAATAATCCAAAAAAAAATTGAATAAAGTCCTGAAAAAAAAAATCCCTAAAAATCAAATAATGTCCTGAAAAAAATCCCTAAATAGTCAAATAAAGTCCTGAAAAAACGAACAAAAAAATTGTAAAAACTCGAAAAAGCAAAACAAAAAAAATCCCCTCTGTGCATAGACAGATCGCTGAGCATACATCCAACAACACTCAATCACACACTGCGCTTTATTAAAATCATGCATTAACAGATGAACTTTTTGATCAAACCAGACATTCAAACTGATTAAACTTGTCATATCCATCAATCAACATCAATATCATTTGTCCTTGTCACTACTATCATGGGTCTTATACAGGGTGTGGTATACTCAAAACCAGACTGTGTCCTGTCTTAGACGGGGTACTGCATTCCCTAAAACCAGACAACATGATCGCTCCTGTTTTCCACCTTTGACAATGACAATCAAACTGTTTGTTTGACTTGGTCGAATTTGTGCGTCTTATCTTTTTATTAGTTTATCTTTGGCTTCGATCATGTTCCTATGTTGCTTGATGATGTCACTGAGTGATTTAGAGTAACCGGGATGGTTCATGGTCCCTTTTGTTTTTTGTTGTGTTTGTTGTTTGTGGAATGTTTGTCACAAACTAGGGCAACTATATCATTGGGTGTCTGTGATAAGTATGTTCGCTTTGTGAACGCCGCACATACCTTGACCCTTGATGTATGCACCCTAGGATGCTTCACTCATTTCTTGTGTGCGATGTGTCTATCTTTTGCAAAAGGGGTTGCATTTCAGCTCTGGCCTTCCATGCCATGATGCTCTGCATTCGCTTTGCTACATTAAATAAAGGTTCTCACCTACTTCTGTGCATTGGTGAAAGCAAGTTTTTCTTCATCTCTAACTGTCTTCTATCTAATTTCTGCTTACTAACATTTCTTCCGTCAGTTTGGGCAATCAGTTCGATCTAGTTCCCTGATCTCCACAAAAACATAAGCTGCATCCTGCATTCATTGATTAGTACATTTGCATTATATCAAGCATTTTATCCATTTCATATTATAAATGCATCAAAAACACATAAAAATATATTCATACATGTTCCACAATGGTACATAAATAGTGCATAAGCCATCCATACATGGAAAGTAAACATAATCCATAACACATTGCATCCCATCATATAGCTGCATATCATATCATATATCAAAACAATATTGGAGTCCAAAATTGGACTGTCTATCCTAAGTATGGCCCGCAGGCTGAGAACATAATGTCAAACTATATATGT
The DNA here is from genome assembly GCF_030272615.1 of Cryptomeria japonica. Taxonomy (NCBI): domain Eukaryota; kingdom Viridiplantae; phylum Streptophyta; class Pinopsida; order Cupressales; family Cupressaceae; genus Cryptomeria; species Cryptomeria japonica. The sequence goes on along the minus strand of NC_081413.1, from coordinate 475,802,432 downwards.
CCCGTCATAAGGAGCATGTGCCTCTATCACTGGGTGCTCCCTCTATCCTCCTCATCCCTGCCATGTCTCACAGATGATGTCCCTCCTGTCCTTGGTCCTGGCTGTGGTAGTCTCCTGGGTCCACTCACCCCCATGCTGCTCACTGACCTCCGAGAACGTGGCCTACTCTCTATCCTCCACCGTGACCGATATGACACTGCTCTTTGCTCTGGTGGAACTGCACTCTCATATAGTGTCCTCCAATGGCGTATCTCATCTCCGGTCTCTACCAACATCTATGCCATCTCACGTGCACTGGCATCCCTAATCGACCTAATATACTCGGTCACTCTCTGCTCTGCTTGCTATGCCTGCACTATTGCTGTATCTCGAGCCGTTGTCAGTCTAGCTATCTCTGTTCTGAACTGATCCTACTCTATCCTCAAGATAGCATTCTGTCTCTCTAATGTTGCAATTTGATCATGCTGACTCGCTATGGTGGCCCTACATATCTCCATCTCCTCTATGATAGCTGTCTCCGGCTCTATGGGTATATCCTGCAATGACTCCTGATCGTTTGGATCTGGCTCATCCTCCTCATCCTCATCTCCATCCTCATCATCCCCTCCATCCTCCTCATCCTCCTCATCCTCATCACCTCCATCTTCATCCTTGTCCTCATCCTCATCACCTCTATCCTCATCATCCTCCTCATCCTCACCATCTCCCTCCTTCTGTCTCCTAGGTACCGGAATATCAGGATCTGTCAATGGCACTGGCTATCGTCGTGCAAACCATCGCTCATACTCCTCTATCGTCCTGGCATCCACAACATCTAATCTCCAATCCCACTATCTTTGCTGTAGCTGTGTGAAGTTGGCATATGCTATGTGTGGTTGAATCATCCTCCCCCACTGACTCGTCTCTCTGTGAGATCAGGCAAAGTGTGTAGTCCCTCTTGGTACATCCTGCTTCTCTCCAAACTATCATCTAACTCTCTCTGGTGGATACATCTCAATCACTCTCTGGCGATTCACTGGTTGCCCAATCAGGTATCTCTCTTGTCTGCAATATGATAGCTCATCATCATCATCTGACCATCTAGGGAAATCCTGATATGGCCTCCATGTGAACTCTCTCAATCTGTCTAGCTCATGTCGCCAATACAATATGTATCCGAAAAAACCCTGTCTTAATGTACCCCCATACCAGTACACATATGGTCGATGTGGTACTACCTATCTATTTGGAATCAGTCGACATATGGCTATGTGCTCAAATGCTCATACTTGTAATAGTGTAACCCCACAGCTCAAAGTCTGCACCCTCTAATATGCTATCTGATGTAGCTGAAAATATAGCATAGCAAGCACACATGGTCCCCATGCGTATACAGTCCCCTCTATTGCCATCCACTCTAGCACTCTTCCCCATCCAATAGGGAATCCATGTCCTCGTCTGTCCCCTACTAATAGGCATGCTATCACCACAGCTATCACTACATATCACTGATCATACTCTGATGCCATGGTCTCGCAGCCAATCTCCCTCTCTACGATATCAAGGTCATCTGCATCGCACTCAAATAATATGCACAAAGTGTCTCTCCCTGTCGCTGGGTCATATACTATCATCTCCCCATGAATTAGAATGCGGAGGATATGCCACACATCCTCTAGTGTCATCGTCGCCTCTCTAGTCGGTAGATGGAATGAGGAAGTCTCTGAATGCCATCACTCTGCCAATGTGGTAAGCAGTCTTGTGTTTGCCCTAATCTCAGGCATGAATGTAATATAGTATAATCCAAGTCCTGCTAATGTATCCTTGTTCGTGCTCCTAAGTCTATGTCGCAACATGAAGCAGTCGGGCTAGTTCTCCCGTGTAATCAATGGATACTGTCGACTTTGCATCACAATCGGGGCACATTTTGTCAGTTTTAGGGTTTTCTCCTAAGGGCTACATTTCCTTGTTTCATGCACAAATCAGGGTTTTTCTTATCTATTTTGACCTATCCTACCCTTATCCCCCTTTTCGGGATCATCCACGCACTGTTTTCGGTCAAATTAGGGTCCTAAGTGCACAACTACACCTGTTTACCCTATCCTGTGCCTGTGTACCCTACACAGGCACAGACCATCCTCACACAAGCACATAATGCACCCACATAGGTGCAAATGTCAATTTTTCTCTTCCCTGTGGGCCCTGCAATGTCCCACAATCAAGCAAAATTTATGAAATTGACAATATGGGTTTTTGAGATACATACCACTGCTCCTGCGTCGTCCAATCGTTTGTAGGTGCGTACATGTTCCCCAAGGTGATCTGCCATTGGAACGTTCACCATCTCTATGCAAGGGTCCTTTTTTAGACCAACAAATCCTCCACTTTGGCTAGTGCAAATGAGCTCTTTTCCTTCTCCTTGTCTCATTTATAGCTCTTTGTGAGTACCTCGATGGATGTGCATCCTCTCCATCTTATGCTGGTCACAATCTTTTGTGCCTTCTATTGCTTGTAATTCATGCATCCGACCTTCAATTCTTGATCTGTTCGAACCTATCATTTTCTATTATTCTTATTGATCAATTGGCCTCTTTTCTGGATGTTTTCGGCCAATTCCTCGAGGGGGCACGCATATGTCATTGTTATTGTCTGGGGCATTTTCATTATTATTCTTTGAAACAACGCTTAGAATTGCATTGTCTCAAAGAGGGCCAAAATGTAGACATCTAAAAATGGTCACCGCTTGCGGAGTCATACTTTAACATTGGCGCATTTCCTTATTTTAGGGTTCTTGCGTCGCATTAACATCTCTTCTATGTTGCACACTTGGTCTTTATCATTTGCAATCATTGAGTCCTTCTGCATTCCTCATTTTTATTGCTTTCAAATTAGGTCTTGTCAATAGCAATCTTCAGTCATGATTTTGATCAATCTTATCCTATCACATCAATGTGCGTGCTCATTTGTCATATTTTGACATTGTCAATTCGATTTCATTTTGGACATTGTCAATCCTAATCGATGATAGAATTAGGGTTTTGTCCTCTTGTCAATCTTGTCATCTTGCGATCGATTCATCATCGATCCTCATTCTTGTCAATCTTGTCATCTTGCGATCAATTCGTCATCGATCCTCATTCTTGTCAATCTTGTCATCTTGTGATTGATTCGTCATTGATCCTTGTCCTCTTGTCAATCTTGTCATTTTTCAATCAATTCGTCATCGATCGTTGTCCTTTTCAATCGTGTCAGTCATTGTTCCTCGTCAATTGGCGCCTGTCAATTTGATCTCTTTATCAATCTTGGTCAATTTATCAATCAAATCATTTATCAGCATTGGTCCTTTGCCAATCAAAATCATGATCAAATCGACCCTACATCAATTATCTTTTGTCAAGACCTAATTATCGTCCTTGCATTTCTAATTCATCTTGTAGGGTTTTATGATTTGTTCATTTAATCTTGTTTGTCATTTTCCCTCTAGGTTAAATAATTTATTTAATTATCCTAAGTTTTCTTGTCACAATTAAATATTTATTTAATTGGCTAATTAATTCCCCCTCTTTTTGTGAATTAATTAATGAATGAAAAATTATTAATTAATTTAGCTAATTTTCTAATTTCTAATTTCCTAATTTCCAATTCATCATTTCTAACCTAATTTTCTATTTTCTCCTATTTTTCTAATATTTCCCCTAATTTCATGGGAATGACATTTCAATCTTGTCATAATTTGTCATAATTTGTCAATCAATCAATTTTGCATAGCAATCTTGTCAATTTGGTCATTATTTGTCAATCAATCAATTTTGCATGTCAATCTTGTCATAATTTGTCATATTTGTCATTCTTGATTTGAAATTTCCTTTCAAATCTCTTCTTTCTATTCTTGTCATCTCTCCAATTTGTCTATAAATTGGATGAGTTTCTTCAATCAAAGGATCAATTAATCACATTATCGAATCTAATCACATTTTTTGAGAGAATCAATCATGCTTCTAGTATCCTTACGCTGCCATTTCATCTTAACAATCTTGCTTTCATACTATGCGTTTGCATTTGTAGGTGAGATCCACAAACAAAGCAATTTGAAGGAGAAAGAAGGACAATGGAGAATTATGGAGGAGATATTCATGTTTGTGATGGTTTGCATTTGATTTGAATGTCTTGTTTTCATATCTCTATTGAATGTTTTTAGGATTTCTTATCATTACAATTTAGTTTTCGTGGTTGAGCTAGTCTAATTTGCTATTTGCTTTGATGAATTCCAAATTCCTATCTACAAATTTTGTGTAGATTGATGACATATAATTTTTTCTTCAAAAGTTATTAAATTAACAGAATTAGTTAATATTTCAAGTTTGTGGACCTGATTTAGTATAAATTAAATGAAAATGGTTAAAACAATCAATTTTAAAAAAAGTTTACATATTTAGAATCTAGATAGTATAATATGAAATAGGTTTTAATTTCATATAAAAATTCTCTAATTAGAGGCACGTAAACTATTTCAAAAGTTCATATTTGTGCTTTCGCTCATGGATATTTGAATTTGCAGGTCCATGTCTCAGGTGTGGCCATCCCAGGCCTATCCCGGACCTAATTGTGGAATCAACTTTCACAAAACGGGCCCCCGTTTACGAAATGGGGGCCTGTTCCTAAAATTACCATTATTGTCCAAAAATGATAAAATACGCCCCAAAAAATGGGTAAAATCAGATTTAAAAACGGGGGGCATTTTTAAAAAATGGGACCCCGTTTCATTTTCAAGCGGGCCACCGTTTGAGAATAAAATGGGGGCCCATTTAGTTTCACCTCGGGCCCCCGTTTCTTTTTGCCTCGGGGGTCCGAAGCAAAAACGGGCGCCTCTTTTTTGAAAACAGGCCCTTGTTTCTAAGAGCATGTTTTCCAACGCGCAGACTTCTGCCAATTTGTGACCCATTACCTTGCACTTACCCATACATTGGGGTCAAAAGATTGAGAAATGCTAACAAGCTTCCTATGACAGACACCTATTTGATTCTCAATATCAATAATAAATTTGGGCAAAATTAGACAAGATTTGTACAATTTACCAGCTTTTGACAATGTGTCAGAAATAGTTTGTAGCCTCTTATTCAATTTAACCCTGTCATCTTCAATCATTTTTAGGAAGGTTTGCTTTCTGACTTCCTTAAATCTATCTAGAACTTTCTAAGTAGTCGTCTTCTCCAAAGAATCAAAATTGGTATTTACACTGCTAATCAATTGTAATAGTTCACCGGAGGGGATTTTATTCAGATCAATCTATACATTGGAAGCCAGCTTCTGCAAGACATCTATGGACATCAAAATTAGCTTTTTATCTTCACTTTTTGATTTTACTAGATCTTGACTAGCTTATGCCTGAAGATTAGCAACAACTATTATTGTTTTGGCCAAAGACATTTGATTGAAGGGTTTGTCAAAACTGATATTGAACGGCAAAAAACTCCCTGGGTTGTGGATTTTTGCAGTGCCAATTGCCACAAGTAGTAGAGTCTCCATTCCCTTACCCTTATCTCTATCTGATTCATCCTGTTTCTCCTCTTCCCTTTGCTTGGTCTCAACCAGTATGGATTTAAACTCTTTAGGTGCCTCCTATGCACCAGTGTCACCACTTGGTGCACCATCCTCTACCTCTACTGATTTATCTTTTTCAGGCTCAACCACAACAGTATCCAAAACTTGTTTCTCTACAACATCTTGAGTATCATCTGCCCGAGGGTTTACAGATTGAGAAGGATTGAGTGCATCTTTGTAGAGAGGATCATTCTGAATAATTTTCCTCCATATTTCTTCAGTCTCTTTCCTCACTCTTCTATATTCCCAATCATCAATCTATTAATTTAGTTCTTGCTTCTAAACTCCTTTTTATTAGCTTCTTCAATTAACCTATTAACTTCATTATGAGTAATACATGTACATATATTTGCAAGCTCTCTTTCCTTCATTTCTCTATCAATTTTGCTTGCATACATTCTTCTAGTATCAATTAAACTGTACAGGTCCTTTGGAATGGACTTCTCTAATTCAATCAATATTTTGTTAAAATTGTGTAAATATAGTACAATTGCTTCCTCTACTTTCCACTTCTCACCATCATCAAAATTTTCATAATAAACTTCAACATTCTTCATATTTTCATCTACAATTATTTCATCTATTAATTGATCTGCTATTAATGAGATAACAGATTCAGATTTACCTTTTTGCTCACCAGACTCTTGCCGAGTCTTAACTTGCCTTTCTCTAGTAGGCCTTCCAGAAGGGTCTGATTTAGTCTTCTTCTCCTTTTCCCCTTTCTTCTCACCACCAGATTGGGGTTTCCAGATGACTCTTGCAATTTCTCCTTTCTTGGGTGCCTTGGGGATGCCTGTATCTAATTCTGCCTCAGATTCCACCGGAGAGACTACTGCATATTCTCTTTGAGTCTTCTGATTTTTCCTCTAAACACCTTTCTCGTTAGATTCACCAGAGGGTTTTGTTTTTGTAGGAGGTGTCTTTATTGGAGGAGGAGAAGGTCCTATTATCTTCACCTTAACGAGAGTAGGTGCTATCTTTTTCTTCTTTTCTTTCTCAACTACATCCCTAGTAGCTCTGACTTTCTTTCGGGGATGAGCTTCCTCAATAATAATATCTTCTACAATCATTGCTACTTTCCTCTTCCTCATCGATTCAAATAAATTGGAGTGCAACTCCATTGATTTCTCCTTGCATGTTCTGAACCTCTCCTCCTTGGTGTCTTCCAGAGAATTCATCAAGTGTTGTGCATAAGCATCCAAGGTAGCCTCATCAACCTCATACCCCATTGAAATTATCCATACTATCTGGGGTTGAACTGCTTCCATCTGACGTTCATCCTTGTTTACCATAAAGCAGATTGTCCCCTCATATTTCTTAACAATTTCCTTGGGGATTCTCCCATAATGCAACATTTTGATTGTCTTGGTCCCCAAGTCTGTCAAGTCCTTTCTTTATTTGTTGTGCAACCGCTCTATCATAAGCCCATTGTACTCTACCAGTTTTGGGGATTTGGTTCATGAAACAGAGGGCCAGACAGATAATCAAAGATCCAAATTTAAAGACATGCTCCTTATACTACTTAATTTTCTTCAAATTTATCATTATCTCTTCCAAAAGCACACTGCACAGGTCATAATGACCATCTTCCTTGACCATTTTATAAGATGCATGGATAGTAGTGTCGGATACTGAATTTAGTCATCTGAGTTCCAGATAATAATTGAAGCTCAGTTTCTGCCATTTGTAATCCATCGCCTACATATCTCATCAAGGGGTACTGCAAGATTTGCATTGGTTTGCCTCCCCCTAAGGCCAAAAGCCCTAGTTACTGATGAATACTAAGAGGGGGGGTGAATTAGTATGCCAAAAATCTCTATCCTAAAACCCTTAAACAGTCTGAAGATAGACCGGTAAAATAGTTTAACAAACATACCGGTTATCACACATGCAAACCAAAATGCAAATAAAGCATTCACCCACAAAAGCAATACAACCATAACACAAGATATTTGATGTGGAAACCCAACTGGGAAAAACCATGGTGAGATGGAACTCACAAGTCACTATCTGCAGAATAGAAACCAGACCAGTTAAGGTCAGACCGGTTAAGGTCTTACAATGTTCTTCACCAAAACAGATCCTGTTAGGAATCTCAATCTCTATTAGGAGATAAGTCTGATTAAAGACTACCTTGCTAGAGGATTTTAGATTCACAGAAGTGAACCACCTTGTTAGAGGATTTTACAAAAGGCTTTTGGGCCTACCCGGTTAAGGGCTATAGACTTGTCAAAGATGTGAGTAATCAACAAGTGTTTGATCTATCTAATAGCACAAACTGCTTGGTTAGATCTAGTATAGATCATTGCTAATGCGTTTCAGCATTACTTCAATCTTCTCTATCTCTCTCTCTCAGTTACAACTTGATCTTCTCAGATAAGATCGCTCTTACAACAACTCAACAAGCACCTTAAACCCTAGCACAACATGAACCCTTTTAGCAACAGACTAAAACCCTAGACATGATGTCCTTTTAAAGGAATCTGATTTCATGTCGGTCCAATAGGATTACATTACAATTTCCTAGGTTCAATGAATCTAGACATACTCAGTAGCATGACACAAAAAGCACCGTCAGTGTGTCGGCACCGTCAAACAATCGGTGGATTGGTAACTCATCACAAAATGCCAGTTGTTAACTCATCACAGAGTATTACCAGTTCATACAAAATACCAGTTGCGGGTTTGGCAAAAATGAAGACTGGTAAGAATGTGTTATGCCACTTTGCTCCCTCATACCGCTTGAGATCTATGAACCTCTTGGGGTCAACATGCCATTTCAGACCGGGAAACACATTCTGCAAAATCACCAATAGTCTAAATACTAGAATACAACATACCGGTTGAAACAAATACTGGTTGAGCTCTAGCTCGTACATATAAAGGGGATCTCAATACAAGTGTGTGTCCATCAATGACAATCACAACATAAACATAAAAAATGCCAACAATCTCCCCCTTTGGCATTGATGGCAACACTTAGGAAAATAAAATTTTGACATCTAAGTGTTTTACAACAAAAACATGCCATTAACAAAATTGCTCCCCCTAAGCATATACACTATCCCTTAATCAACACAATGTATAGAAATTTTGCATTTAGAGCATAAAAATTGAGATATCAGAGCATAAAGCATATGTCAAAACGTATATCAAAATTTTAGAGCCAGATACTTCTCCCTATTCTTCTCCAAAATAGATAGAGTACTTCTCCCCCTTTGCCAACAATGACTAAGTACTGTTGAACAACTTTGTTTCCATTTGATATTAAAATAATAAAAGTTTATGACAACAAGGAATAATATTTGTCAAAAACCGATTTGTAGTCTTGCAAAAATTGTTTCATGGATAGAGACCAGGACTCAAGTAGGGAGGTGGCCACTTCTTTCTCTGTTTGCATCTGGGACACCTATTCCTCCATGGCATCAACTGTGCTCATCTCCTGCGTAACTGTCAAGGCATCTAGGTTCAGATAACACTTCTGAAGAATTCGGAGTCATGGAAGTAAAACCATTTGTAGCTCTTGCAAATCTCTAGACTGTGTACTAATCTCTTGCTCCATTTTGGCTGACTGGATCTGGAACCAGTGAACGATTTACCCATAAGTTGCAAAGGAATCATAAGGTGGCTTAAATGTGCTGAAGTAAGACTGTAAGTCTGTTTGAAGCTTTTGCTTCTGAGCTAGCACATCATCGCAGAATAGATGGGGTGAACAGATTTTGCTTAGTAGCAAGTTTCCCTCATCCAAAGCATCCCTTATATCCTTTCGGTCTTTCAGAAGTTCAAACCAGAGCTCATTCAAATTTTTCACCAGAGCAATGTTAAGAGCCTTTTGATGCTCTTTCTTGACATTTGCCTCAACTGCTTCTTCTAGGCTCTATGCCTGATCATCCACTATAGTACATAGTAGTTTGAGCTGTGCTAGTGATGATTCAGTGTTAGGAAGATTGGTACCGGGGATCAAACCGGTAAGGGTGTCTATAGCCGCTTGAATTATGTGTTGCTCCTTTTTCTTGTGAATGATTTCAAGGCACTCTTGAGCAACCTTGATGCTCTGCATAAGCTTCGACTCACTTGTAGACTAGAGATCGATAGGACTGGAGATATCAGTTGGTTTGGCTTGACTCCTGGTTACCTTTGGAGTCTCCATCTGTGTGCTCTTCATCGCTTTTGCTGCCTTGTCTACTTCTTCCTTCTTCCTTTTCTTTGCTTCTTTCTTCTGTTCTTGTTCCTTGTCTTCCTCTTCTTTCTTTTTCCTCTCTGCTTTCTTCCTCTTCTCCTCTTCTTTCTCTTCCTCTTCCTTCTTCTTCTTTTCTTCCTCTTCCTTCTTCTTCTTTTCTTCCTTATCCTCTTCTTCTTTCTTTTTCCTCTTATCTTCCTCTTTCTGCTTTTTCTCATCTTCATATTTTCTTTTCTCCTCTTCCTCTTTTCTCTTCTCTTTCATCCCTCTTCTTCTTCTCTGCCTGTTCCTCAACCATTTCCTGTGTGTCCTTGGCTTGCTCACTGCCCTGTTTGACTTGTTGCCCCTGTTCCATTCCATCAGAAAGTATGTCCTGAGTGACATCTTCTACGTCCAGGGCATCAACATCAATAGTGTTGATTGGTTCTTCAACCAGGTTTCCTCCATCAAAAACTTCATCCAGTTTGGATATGACTGGTTCTTTTTCTGCTTGCAGGTTGACCATTCGTGCTTTGTGAGCTTGAATAGCATGATTCATATGCTGATGAGTGTCTTTTTTAACATCATCAACTCTTCCCTCCAACAGCGAGAGTCTTCTTCTCCTTGTGAAGAAGTGTCCTTTATTTTGGTCCAAAACATCAAATAATTTTGAGTTTGAGAGGTCGAGAAAGTATTATGCAAAGACTTTCTCCCTAATCTCCTGTTCTTTTTCTATGGCAATGCACCATTCATTATCTAATGCCTTATATAATGAATTCGATGTTTGAGATTTAATCTCTGATGGTGACCGGTCATTTTTACACAAATAAAGAATAATTTCCTGTAGTACTTCATCTTTCTCCTCACTATTAAAATCATCATAATAATCTACTAAATCATGTAGTAATTTTCTCCTAATGTTCTTAATTGTCCTTTGAAAATGTGTCAAAGGTTTGCATGAGGAGATATCAATATATACTGGTGCGGATGCTGCCGGTTCATTCTTCTTCATCTTCTTTGTCTATTTGGCCTTCTTTGGATTTTTATTAGACTCAGTCTCTTTAGAGTCCAGTTCATTTGACTTAGTCTTCCTTTTTCTTTCAAAGACTTTTGTCGGTGTCACTTCCAGTTTCTTCTTTGCAGGTGACTGCTTTGGAGTTGCAGTAGTAGCCGGTGCCGATGTTGCAGGCACTGCCTTTTCTTTCTTTGTTGCCGGTTCTTTTCCTTTCTTAAGAGAGGGTTCCTCTACCAGTGCAATCCTCTCCAGATAGGTTCTGGTCCTCTTCTCCTTAGGATCAAGAGGCGAGGCAATAAGGGTTGAGGCATACCCTTCCAGCATATCATACATCACCTCATAGCCCATTGGCTCCACTTCTTCCATTCTAGGCTCAATAGCCTCCATTAAGCATTTGTCCACCTAGATGGTGAAACAGATGTCATCTTCATATTTCTTAACAATATCACCTGAGATCCTCACCCTTTGACTCATCTTCCTCCTGAACTCATCAAAATATTTGTTCAGTACATCAGGGTAACCGGTTCTAATAGCTTGAATGCTTTCCTTGATCTGTTTGGTTACTGGTTGGTTAGGGGACCACTGGACATCTCCTACTCTAGGAAAGAAGCCTTGGAAATAGAAGAACAACCCAACCAATAGTTGTCCAAATTTGAATCTCAGTGCATTATCCTATTTAATCGACTTCAGGTTAGACAGGAGTTGCCTCTGCATACTGGTGCATAGGTCAAATGATGCATCCTCTTTAATCATCCGGTAAGCGGCATTTACCATTGCAGCAGATACAAAATTAATCTTGCTGGCTGAGAATGTTATGTGGCCTATCACCATGCAGACATACTTCACTAGATCATCCTTGATAGGATTAACTGTCATACCTCGTGAGTCGCTTTTTGAACCGGTGAGCTTGGCCATTTCTGTTTTGCTTACCGTTCTTAGGGCTAGCACTTCCCCTGTGTTGCAAAAACCGGTGACTGCATGAATTTCCTGAGGCATGATATCATGCATCCTCTCCAAGTACATCTTGTCACCATAGAATCTACTCAAAATGATTCTAATATGATCCTCCGAAAAGTCTTCCAGAAAGTATACTGCATTATGGAGTTTCTTCTTTTCTAGGATACTAAATTTCGGTTTGATTTTCTTATCCTTGCCGCAAAATAAACCTAACTGGGTGTGAGTAGCTAAAGACCCTAGGTCTTCTATTTTGCAATCAATATAGTCTAAAATTCCCTCTTCTACTATGACTCCAGCCAGAACTTGTGATAAGGTATTATATTTGGACTTCCTTTGAATGAAACTTTCCGACTCAATGGATGTGCTAGAACTGGTATGAGATGCAGAAGCCATTGTCAAGTATTTCAAGAACACGAAAAATACCTTTAAAACGCGAATTTAGGGCTTCCTGATTCTGCTTCACTCCACTCTCCATCGGTTGCCAAATCACCTTTTTGTGTTCTCCACAACCATTTGCAAACTGAATTTGAATCTCCTTTAAGACTTGTCAATTTCTTGAAATCTTAGCTCAAATCACCTTTTCTTTGCTCTGCACTTTGAAAAACTTTACTTCACTCGAAAACAGATAGAGAGAAATGATTTGAAATATGCTTTTATACATGTCTCTCACCTATCACCATTAATGCTCCTCTATTAGGGCATAAACCCTAATTTGCCTTTTTATCATTTTCGGTCTTCTGCCAAGCGATAGGTATCATACACCAGTTAAGGTCTTTTATCGGTGTAAACCGGGGGTTCAAAAACATTTTGCCATTTGCTCCCCCTAAGCCTTTTTGGAGCTTAGTTTGTTGGTTCCGATATTTCCACACTAGGTGCAGAAACCGGTTCCTCTTCCAACATTGTTGGTTTCTTCCTCCAGGTTTTGTTCATGTCCGCTTGAATTGTTTCAACATCAATTTCTCCTTTCTGAGTGACCGGTATATCATCAGATATACTCTTTCTGCTTCTACAGAATCTTGCAATGTGACCCGGTTTGTTGCAGTGATAGCAAACCAATTCAGGTGCTCTCCAAGGTCCATTGTTCATATTTCCATTCTTCCTTCTGCATGTAGCAACAATGTGACCATGACCATGACAAATCCAATAGTTTTCTCTCCATCCTATTACCAGTTGATAACCATTGTTACCTGACTGATAATTGTAAGCACTAAACCGGTTAGGGTTCTGGTTCACAAAGGATTCCGGACTAGCTCCTTGGGTCCTCTGAGGATATCTTCTGGTATTGTTCATAACAGACCTGCATTCAGATGCTCTATGCCCAAACTTGTTGCATGCATAATAATGACCATTGAACTTATTGGATCTAGATACATTGTTAATAAAGTAAGGAAAATTATTGTATGCTTTGCTCCTACATACATTTGCAGTGTGTCCTTCTTTAAGATAGTTAAAGCAAATAGGTTTGAATTTTTGCTTACCTTTTCCTTTGAATGTTGGTTGCTTCTTTGATGCTTCAGCATTTGTTCTTGAGTATTCTCCTTCCTCATGTCCAGAGAAACCAAGTCCATTGGTATTCTTTACTGGTCTAGGTGACTCAAGCTTTTGCTCTAGCTTAACAGTACTTTTTCTAAACTTAGCAATTATTTCCTTTGACTCGAAGAGTTCTTTGGAAATAGCAGTATTTTTCTCCATTAGGCTTGCATTTTCAGAGATGGCTATGTTCAGTTCTCCTTGCATGTCTTCCTTTTCCATCCTCCTTGCATGGAGTTGAGCATTTAGGGCACTAATCTCTTGCTTCAACTTGGAGATCTCATGATCTCTGTCCTTTACCACATCTTCAACTTTCCTTTGATTCTCAAGCTCTTGACTAAACTAGATAGTCAGTCCTTCCAACTCCTTTAGATAGCTTCCATATTTGCTTCATCTTCAAAACTATTTTTAGATAGCTCCATGAGCTTCTCTCCTTTTTGCTTGAGATGCCTTGTATTTGACCATAAGATAATCATAGGCTTGCTCAGACTGAGTGAGCCGTTGAGTAAGTTCCCTCAAGGTGTATTCCCCCATATCTCTTTCCAAGTGGTTAAACTTATAGAAAGGTTGGCTCTGATACCAATTGATGAATACTAAGAGGGGGGGTGAATTAGTATGCCAAAAATCTCTATCCTAAAACCCTTAAATAGTCTGAAGATAGACCGGTAAAATAGTTTAACAAATAGACCGGTTATCGCACATGCAAACCAAAATGCAAATAAAGCATTCACCCACAAAAGCAATACAACCATAACACAAGATATTTGACGTGGAAACCCAACTGGGAAAAACCACAGTGAGATGGAACTCACAAGTCACTATCTGCAGAATAGAAACCAGATCGGTTAAGGTCTTACAATGTTCTTCACCAGAACAGATCTTGTTAGGAATCTCAATCTTTGTTAGGAGATAAGTCTGATTAAAGACTACCTTGCTAGAGGATTTTAGATTCATAGAAGTGAACCACCTTGTTAGAGGATTTTACAAAAGGCTTTTGGGCCTACTCGGTTAAGGGCTACAGACTTGTCAAAGATGTGAGTAATCAACAAGTGTTTGATCTATCTAATAGCACAAACTGCTTGGTTAGATCCAGTATAGCTCACTGCTAATGCATTTCCGCATTACTTCAGTCTTCTGTATCTCTCTCTCTCAGTTACAACTAGATCTTCTCAGATAAGATCGCTCTTACAACAACTCAACAAGCACCTTAAACCCTAGCACAACATGAACCCTTTCAGCAACAGACTGAAACCCTAGACATGATGTCCTTTTAAAGGAATCTGATTTCATGTCGGTCCAATAGGATTACATTACAATTTCCTAGGTTCAATAAATCTAGGCATACTCAGTAACATGACACAAAATCACCGTCAGTGTGTCGACACCATCAAATAATCGGTGGATTGGTAACTCATCACAAAATGTCGGTTGGTAACTCATCACAGAGTATTGCCGGTTGGTAACTCATCATAGAGTATTACCGGTTCATACAAAATACCGGTTGCCGGTTTGACAAAAATGAAGACTGGTAAGAATGTGTTATGCTATTTTGCCTCCTCGTACCACTTGAGATCTACAAACCACTTGGGGTCGACATGCCGTTTTAGACCGGGAAACACATTATGCAAAATCACCAATAGTCTAAAGACTAGAATACAACATAACAGTTGAAACAAATATTGGTTGAGCTCTAGCTCATACATATAAAGGGGATCTCAATACAAGTGTGTGTCCATCAATGACAATCACAACATAAACATCAAAAATGCCAACAGTTACTGGATGAAGATTCTGCACCAGATTTAGGTAAAAATCCATTATCTGCTTTAGATTCATCTTTCTTTACCCACATCTTCTTATGCTGATCTCTGATCTCATCAACCTTTGCCTTTCCCTTTTCATCTAATTTGTTCTTGTCAACCAGAGAACTATTTTTGCTTCCGCAAAATTTTGTGATATGATCGGTTTTATTGCATACTTGACAAACAACATTATTCTTCATAGGTCTGAAGTTCATCTGGTCATGTCTTGTCCTGCTTTGTTTAGAAATATGTTCAAACATTCCACAAGCATAACATCTTTTGTTCTGAAAGTTATTTATTATTTCTCTACACACATTTAACTTATGTCCAAAATTATTGCATATGAAACATTGTCCAGTAAAGGTAGGAACATTATTCATGTTGTTCATCATTCCATTATTCATCCTACTTCTACACAGACCTACCATATTAACAAACTTGTTGCAAGTAAAACATCTACCATTGAATTTATAAGCATTAGGTTGTCTTATCGGAGGATTATTTCTCTTCTTCTGATTAGGTTTAGCATTGCCTTGTCCAGATCTGGAGGATTCAAATTTCTCAAATCCTAGACCTCGCCTATCCTTTCCATGTCTCTGACTTTCCAGCATCTCATCAAGTCTTGCGGAACTAGCTTTGAATTTTCCTTTGTATTCATTAGCAGTAGAGAGTTCATCCCTCAAGGTAGCAACCTATCTTTCAAGTTCTTGCCCATTATTCCTTGATTGTGTTAGCTCAAGCTTCAATTGATCATTCTCATAGGTAAGCCTGAAGCATTCATCATCTATTTCCTTTAATGATTGTGCCAGATTCTCTTCATTCTTCTTTCGGTCCTCAATTTCCTTAGTCAATCTCATCATAATGGATTGCATCTCATTCTTCAAAGCAACATTCTCTCTCTCAAGCTTGTTGACCTCATTAGTTTTATCCCAGTATTATGTGATATGATCTTCTTTCTCCTTCAAATTGTCCATTAATTCCTTCCTCTTTTCTCTACAGACACTTGCTTGATCCTTCAACTCACTAATGAGTTCATCAACAACATTCAGATTCTTCTTCAAGGTACAAACCTCACTTCTAGCTACATCAAGATCCTCAAGTGCCACATTGAGTTGTCTCTGAAAACTAGAATCCATTGAATCAATCTCCCAGATCTTCCTCAAGCGGTTAAGCTTCCTCAGAGGAACTAGGCTCTGATACTAATTGTCGGAATTAGAGATCACTGAGAGGGGGGGTGAATCAGTGATCTACCAAAAGTTAAAACCACAAACTTATTATTTATCCACTGATTAGCAATGCATAACAAAAAAGAACAAAAACATGTGACAATGAATACACAAATCCACAACACCAAAAATTTTACATGGAAACTTGGAAAGGGAAAAACCACGGTGGGGCCAGAACCCACAATATTCATACACTATGACTAGGAGTAAATAAATATTACATAGATAGGGAATGCACTTGCATTCAGGCACACCACCTAGAGCTCACTACTCAAATATAGTTGCCTAGAAGGCTACAACCTTCAAGGAAGTCTCACTGACTTACAATATGATCACAATGAGAAAGTACAATAAAATAAACTCTCAATTAGCATCTAACTATGCAAGAATGAGTTTTGGTTAAGTGTTGAATCTCTGACTGTCTCTGCTATGCTGAATACTTTGTTTCTGTCTCAGTTAGCTACCAGTTCATCTGAAAGAAAAATGCACACATGAAACTATGCTCAATCACACCAAAATAGATCACCACAACTCTAACATCACAAAAATCAATTGCCAAATCGATCTTATATATCTGGTCTTATCACAAAAGAAATCTCCTTCAAGTCGGCTTCAATAATTGTAACGTGTAAATCAAGTTGGATTCAATCTCAAACAAAACATAGCTCCGGACCAAAAGATTATAATCACACACTTCCTAAAGGTCTTCCTGTAAAGCGGAAAATCGAACCCTAGGTGTTCCCCCACTCTAAGGAGAGAGAAAGGAGGTCACTAGGATTGATAGTTTTCACTTAGGAGAGACTTTACATTCAAAAGAGGGGTTGAAACCCACAAGATCCAATCCCACACAATGCAAGACTAGATTATAAATGAGTTTCAAGGGTTGAGACATCAAGGATACCCTCTTTTGTAAAGAATGTAGATAGAAGGATTGAAGTAGGAGTATATGTAAAGTAAGAAAGATTCACTTGTAGACAGAGATAGGGACACAGGATGAAGCTACGGACCTGAAATCAACAGTAAAATGTTGAGACAAAGCTATCCTGCAAATTTGAGCGAAAGTTGATGGGACGATGGCGCCCGGAGTGCACACAGTCCTCCGAAAAATCCGCGAAATGAAGGGGGATCTATTCGTCTCTGCACAAGGATTCCAGATCTTCAATTACAGCCGCGTACCTACAACCTACACACAGAAAAGAGAGGACGATTGGGGGGTTAGGGATGAGGGGTTTGCCTTTAGGTCAAACCCCAGTTTTGGAATTAACCAAGAAATGAGAATGCTGTAAATGTAAATGTTTGTAATGTAATCAAGTACTGATACCTTGTTGTAAGAATGTTTGTATTCTTACATGCGAAGGTGTAATGTTGTATGTTGTATGTTGTATGTTGTAAGTGATCTCCTCTTCAATGGTTGAATCCTTGTCTTGAATGCAACACCTAGCCTTGAATGGAGACTTAGAATGCTCAATTGCTTGAAGGAATGCTTGAATGCTTGAATGTTTTAATGTTTGCCTATCGCTTCCACCTCTTGCATTCATATGTTTTTTTCTCCTTTTTCCTACCACCCTTTCTGGAAGGGGAAATGTAATTTATATACTTGTCAATTAGGGTAAGGAGACTGATTTTTCTGACCTTAGGCCGACCTAGGAGCATTATTTTCCAAATTGCAAACTTGAAGACCCAATGCCCAAAAAGAGACCAGGCCCAAAATAGGGCTAGGGACCAGGGCGTTGGGCGCCATGGTCCCACCTCCCGAGATAGCAGGGTGTAAGGAGGATCAGGCCAAGGTGCAGAAAGATGCAGTTTTTGATGTCGTAAACAGGTTTCGGGCTCTCCATTCAGGTTCAACGTTGCGCCGCCATCGTGAAGACCCAAATGTAGTCAAAATTGCAAGTGTCGCAATTTTATGACGCTACACTTCCCAATCACCGAGATCACAAAAAAAATCACCAAAAACACTGCAATCATCGGAAATCATTCCAAATCAAAACATTATCGAAATACCCTATTTTATCGGTTAACTCCAACTTCTGGATAAGATGACTTACAACTATCGAATCAAATCACCACAAAGAGTTTCCATCAATGACAACCCTGAACAAACAATCAACCACCAGAAGTCACCTGAAATCATTAGATGAGTGTCAATTGCCAACAAATATGTGATAAAATATGTAATATAATCAATCTGCTAACACTATTTCCTTGCCTCTATTATGAGGAGAATGAGGTTTATCATCACTTTGAGAAGGCCTTATTGCTACAAGATGCTCAGGAGGGAAGCCTATCCATAGAGTCCTCGCCTTCGTCTTCAAGACCTTTGGCCTTCCTTGTTTCCTATGGGATGTAGAAGCTTCTAGCACCTCTATTGATTGCTCTCAATATGGTCCCCACTTATGCACCTCCCTCTAAAGAGACCATGCCTCCACACTCTTCAGGAAAATCTAGACCTCGGTCATTCCTATCTGCACAGATAATTTGTGAGCCTCTTTATCAACAGTCGCACTCCATATAAGAAAGGGCCATAGTGGAGGCATAAATTCACTCACTTGGAACCACACTCCTATAGGGAATACAAATTCCTTCATCTTTAGCACCATAGCCATGAGAGTTTCAAATCCTTCATGCCATTCCTCTCTTATGCAATTTTCCACCAACCACCTCACATTCTCCTTAGTCTCTAGCTCAAAATACCAAGCGACAAACATCGATGCAATGTTTGCATTGCATCTATATTTGAATGGAGTATTTAGATACTCCTCGTTGAAGACTATCCTTACATGAGTCAAGAATTCCTTTGACTTAAACTTGAAAATGTTTGCAAGGCGCTCATCTGAGATCACTCCCCAAAAAGAAACCATCGGCTTCAATGCAGTTAAGGAGAAATTTGCCTCCATCCTACCTTAGTTTGAGAAGGTTTTGCTCTTTGCTATTTCATAAAATTTGGCATTTCAAACAAGATTCTACCTCTAACATCTTATGAATTCTTATTTCTTCATGTGAAATTTATCTATCTTGAAAGAAGGTAAAACTAAAAAATAAAGTAGTAAAAATCTAAAATAAAGTTCAACTATCCTAAGCCTTCATGGGTCAAGTCTTGATTTGCAAGCTAACTTAATAATTCATTGAGAATACTATATCACAAAGGGAATTTATGGTTCAAGAGTCTTTAAAATAGGATGTATTCACAAAAAAAATGGCAAATGATGTTGTGGGAAAAGGTTCTGCATCTAAGCCTGGATTTTAGGGTTTGGTGGTGTGTGGAGGGGTTCTCGGCTATCTGACATGGAGGAGCGAATTCGGCCTCCTCCATGTAGGTAAGCACTCTATTTCTTTCTCTCTGCCTTCACATTTATTGTTCTGCATTTACTTTTCTCATCATTTGTTAGCTCTCTTGCATGTGGTGGTTGTCTATGTGGGCATCTAGACTCCATCTTATTGATGGAAAACGAGTTGAATGGAGGCCCTCCTAATGAGGGAACAGATACCGCCAAGTCAATTAAATTCTCTCTCCTTGGATTAGATTCCTCATCGATCTCAACCGCTGCCAAATTCAAAACTAGGGCTTCGATAGTGCTCAGAGGTATTGATGGGGTCGAAGGAGGAGAAGGTAAGCACCCTACCCCCTCTACTTTTACCCTTTCTATGACTCCTAATTCTGAAATGCATAATTCCATTAACAGTGAAAAAGCTAGAATTAAATATATTGCAATTTTCTTGGCGGCCACAGGCATAACCAACTGTCCAGTTGTAGTGTCCCTCCTAGACTTGCATTTCGATTTGCATTAAGATAGACTAATATAGACTTATGGTGGATACTCAAATGGTTATTTATGACTCTTATGCTATCTTAGATGGTTCTGTTGATACTAGTACTCTATGTGGATTTATGTTATTTGAAATGACTCATCATGGTTGGAGATTTATATGATTGATGATATTGGACATACTATATGATATATGACATTTGATGGCTCTTGTGGATGTTAGTATCTAGAATCACCTTGATGGATGGATTTATGTGATTCATGGATTGATATGAGATCATTGTTCATGTGGATTATATGACTTATGATGACATTATGGTACTATATTTCATGACTATGACTCTATGCGATGTTCTGATGTTATATTGTGTGACTGTCTTCGTGAGTAGAGACGACATCATATCACTCATTGCGAGCATGGTATGTCGCTGCGACTCTCTATCACTTGTCTATTTATTATGTTGTATATGTATCGTATATGTTGTGTTTACTGTTGATGTAGATTTGTAGGTACTAGACATCGACTTCACCTGGCTTCACAAGTCTGAGCATGTCTTTATCACAATGACAAGTTGTCGGAGATGACACAGTTTCCCTCGTACATCTAGGTCTAAGTTGTGTACCTTGTCGATTGTGCCATGATGCAAGTTGAGGTTAGAGTTTTGAGTTGTGTTCGTCCCCTTTGGCATAAGATGTTATGAGTCTATGTTTATTTATTTGGAGATGAGTGATTATTTAATTATTTAATATTTATCTTTATTTTTATTAATGTTCAATTATTGATTTAATTTATTTAACATTGGATTTATTGTTTAATTGAAGTTTAATTATTATTTATTGTTTATTATAAACATTATTATTATTTATTGTTTAATTACTTTTATTATTGAGTTTTATTGAATATTGATTATTGTATTTTATATTTATTTGATTTGATTTTTTATTTAATTTTAATAATGTCTTTTGAATTTCTATTGTTATAATTTATTTACGAATATCTATTCAATTGTTGTATTTAATTAATTAATATTATTTAACCTATGCATTGGTATTTTATTATTGGATGAATATTATTATTATTATTATTATTTAATAAGTAAATAGTTGCAGAGGGGCAACACCCTTGTATTAATCACAATAAGAGAATAAAAGGGTTGATTCAGTGAGAGTGGTAGGGGGAAAGAACCAAGAAGAAAACCCCCTACCTTAGCTCTATTCCTTAAACAAAGAAAAACCAACAATGAAGGCTGGATGAGTACAAGACATCAGATACCAACCTCTTAGAAGTAGATAGCAGAGGCTTTAAAACAAAAATAGACAATAACAAAATTAGAGAAGCCGGAGAGAACAATGACAACCGGAGTCAAAGGGAGTCTTCAGAAACACCATCCACAGGAGCATGAGCCGCATCTAGGACAATAGGGCATTCAGTGCTACAGTTCGAGTGAGTCGTTGATTCTGCCTTCTCCCTAGGGAGTCGGTAGTCATTTGGGAACCACTCCTCACCAAGCCCAAACCCCTAGTCATTACCAAACACCAAATCTCCATTCTCCAAAATCCCAAAATCATCAACACCCACTAGCTCTTCATCATGAAGAAAATTTTCCCTCCATTCCGATGTAAAGCCATTTTGGATGCTTGCCGCTTTAAGCAGAAATTAAATGTTCCTGGTAATGACAGGCCAGGTTGCTTGAAGAGCATCAAAGTCCAGGGAGTTAACAATCACAAGCTTCCTCACCTCTACCCCGTTGCCTAAGGACATATAGTAATTTTGGGGGAGCAGAATTCTCAGATTGGCATCAATATTGTCCAATACAACATCAATATCCCCCAACAGGTGATGTTTAAACATCATTTGAGTTAAAAACTTTGCTCTCTACTTGCTAGTACCCATATATCACCATTGCAAGGAAAACCATTGGGATATCAACATTGGCTCTATACCTATGATAAGCAATAAGGAATTCCTTTCCTAGAATCCTCTTAAGGTTGTGGAGAATAAGAGGATGTCAAGAGAAGAGGACCTCTTGCAGCCGTCTGTCCGTGATTTCACCCAAGAAAGCCATCTGGCGACAAGTAGCTTCAAGGAGAATTGGGGTCTCCATAGCAAGTCACCGAGAAAAGAAAGCAATTGTTTGATGGAAAAATGAGGGCATTCCATTGTTAAATAGCAAGACATCAAACCAAATAATACTAAACCCTGTAAGTAGTTCATGCCAATTGAATACACACACGCATGAAATGCCAGTGTCCAAACAACATCTGAGCCAAAGCTCATCAACTTAATGTCAACCGACTTTAACCATCAGGTGATTATAAGCAAATATTGAAAGGATCTAGTCATAACTAGATATTAATTAAAGTACACTTATATCTAATTGCCATAGAGCCCACACCGACACAGATCAATGATGACGACAATGTGACACATCTCAGTGACAAGAAGAAACCTTAATAGGATATCAAGTCAATTGGTCGATCTATTCAATAGAAACCGCGACCATTAGGTTAAGAAGGAGTAAAGTGGCAACCGGGGAGGCAATACACTGGTTTTCACCACAACCGATGATTAATACAAAGAGAAACTCAATCAGAAGAAGAGAGAAAAGTGCAACCAACAAGATGCTTAACCAGAGAGTACCCCCCCTCAATGAGATAGTGAGGATACCATGTCAACCAGTGAAGGCAATACTATGTCACCAACCGGCCCAATAGAGAACCATCATCTGGAAGAAGCAGATAATAGGTAGGAGCCACTACTGAAAAACTCAATGGAAAACCATCATTGCTTGGTAGGATAAGCATGTCATAACACCAGTGGAAGATCAAGGGGGTTCACCAAAGGCTACCGCCAATTTAGAGAGTCTATCAGCCTCTCCATTACCTTCCCTATAGATGTGGCTAACCCAAAATTCATCAAAGGTGGCTAACAGCACTAGAATCAGTTGAAGCCACTGGTTAAGGTGCCAACTAGGGGTGTTATTACAACATATCGCATTAACCACATTTAATGAGTCCCCCTCTAGATGAATTCTCTGCACCCCAGCTCCTCCCCAACTGAAGACCTCTTAAAACCGCTCTGAATTCAGCTTCATTGTTAGTAGCAACTCCAATCTTTTCAAAGATTTATTTTATACAAATACTAGTAGAATCCCTCAAAATACAACCAATACCACTTTGACCTAGATTTCCTGCAGAAGCACCATCGAAGTTTACCTTGCTCCACCCAAACTCTGGCGCATCCCATTTCACCCCCGCTCTTGGATTGACCTGATCCACCGGGGTTCTGAAGCCAAAAAGTGGTGGAATGAGTAGATTTGAAAGAGCCAGCTTAATCTTCCAATCCCAGTCCATGTACAAATTATTCTTTAATGATTTGGATTGAGCAACCTCATTTAGGAGCTCAGTCAGGTGGTTCTCAATTTTCCCACAAAGAGACATTAAGCTCATCTCTTTACCCTAGAAGATTCTACGATTCCTTTCTTTCCAAATTTCCCAAATCAGAAGCGATGGTAGGATATAAAGTAAATCAGCAAAAATAGCCTTTCCTGCCAGTTTAGGCCATTGTGAAAACCACATATCCAGCCCCGATGGGAAGGGGCCAAAGATTCTCAATTTTCCCATTAAATGCCACCAACAGTGGCTAGAGAATTTGTAGTGGAGAAGTAGATGATCCGCAGTCTCTTCATGCTCTAGACATAAAATGCATTTGTTGGGTCCATTGATACCCATTGAATAGAGCCTTTCTTTAGTTAGGATCTTTTTTTGACAAGCCAACTAGGTAAAAGAGCCTACTTTGGGAAGGAGGTGTCGATGCCAAAAAATATTAACAGGCCAATCTTTTTTTTCTATAGCTACTTCTTTTAATTTGTAACCAAAACATACTTTATATTTACCATCAGAGGAACCACACCACCTACTAATGTCCTTTTTTAGGGGAAGGGAAAATAATCCTTTTGCTGAGAATGTTGACAAACAAGTATTTCTGATGCAGATCCAAGTCCAAGGGATCCAAGGAGTTCTATTTCCACTTAGCAATACCATTTTTTTGGATAGGATAACCATAATCACAGATATTGTGCCCCCAAAGGTGATAGGTTTATACCATAATAGGTTGCAGTGAGGGATTGAGACATAAGGCATCTTCACCAACCCAAGAGTCAATCCAAAAGTAGGCATCCACAATAAAATTCTAGATGGTCGAGCCTCTGGGGGTTTGTTTATACTGAGAATCCTTTTTGGCTTCAGGGAGTCTAGATATTTATGTTTTGGAAGCCTTGCCCATTTTTGCTTCCCAAAACTACAAATTTCCCAAACCAATTTTGCACCCATAGCTAAATTCATAATCAAGATTGGCAAATGCCAGCATCCCCTACCTTTTTTGGTTGGCAGATCTTTTTCCAAGCTACCAAAGGAAATTTCCCTTTGTCATCCAAACTATTCCAAAGGAAATTTCTCATTAGAGAGATCAATTCATCTTCAATTGCCATTGGTAATCTCAGGCAAGCCATGGAAAAAACCGGTAGCACAGAAAGGATTGATTTTATCATAGTGAGTTTCCCAGTAGAGGATAACCACTTGCCTTTCCAGATTGCAAGCTTGGATTTGCACTTATCAATAAAATGCTTCCAATAGTGAGTTCTATGACTACCAATGAAGAGGGGAGTTCCAAGAAATTTCTCTAGGAAGTTTACAACTCTGAGATTAAGAATCCTTGATAATACACCTTGCAAGTTAATCAGAGTGTTGACAAAAAACACTTTAGATTTGTGCCAATTGATTTTATGCCCGGAAGCCATATAGTAATCATCAAGGCATGATTTAATTGTTCTTGCCTCCCTCCTACAAGTCAAACCAAACAGAATGATATCATCGGCAAACTAGAAATGAGTCATTTTTTCAACCCCTGTTACCACATTGACTCCAATCCAATGATCATCTTGTTGAAGAGACCTTATTGATCAACCTAAGGCTTCATCCATTATGATAAACATAAATGGTGATATTGGATCACCTTGTTGAGGAAAAGAAGCCATGAGATGAGCCATTAACCAAAACAGAGAATTTGGGGGAGGATAGAAAATTCGTGACCCATGTGATCCATTCCTTGCAAAAGCCAAATTTATTAAGAACATCAAATAAGAAATCCTTATCCACCATGTCATAAGCTTTCAGAATATCCAGTTTTAAAATCATACAAGAATCCTTGGTTTTCTTGGCCATGTGAAGCATTTCATGAGTAATGATAATGCCTTCCATAATGGATCTTCCAGGGGCAAAAACACTTTGTTCATCTAATATGATGTGTTTGAGGAGGGGCTTCAATCTGTTGGCTATGATCTTTGTTAAAATCTTATAGACCATGTTGCATAAAGCAATGGGCCTAAAATCACTCATCTATTGAGGGTTTTGCTTCTTTGGGATTAGAGTAAAAAAGATGTGATTAATAGCACCTAACATAGTCATTTTCTTTCTTGATTCTTCTACTACAAGATGTAGATATCAAGCGATGATATCCCAGAAATGATGGAAAAAAGCAGTAGGGAAGCCATTAGGGCCAGGAGTCTTACCAGGTTTCAGTTGGAAGGTAGTTTTCCTTACTTCATCAATTGAAATAGGAGTAAAGATAGCTATATTTTGACTATCAGATATTATGGATGGGATTGAGTTAAGAATTCTGGCTCTTGCTTCATGATCGATCTGGTGACCACCATTCAACAAAGCATCAAAGAATCTTACAACTTCTTGTGCAATGTCCTCATAGTTCCTGACAGTGACTCCATCCGGTCTCATAATATTCGATATTTTGTTTCTATTTCGAATGGCAATGGCCGACCGGTGGAAGAATTTGGTGTTTTTGTCACCTTCCTTTATCCATAACTCCCTTGATTTTTGATGCCAATAGATTTCCTCACACTGAAGGATTTCATTTAGATAATATTTGAGAGTATTTTCTTTGATAAATAAATCCTCATTCATTCCTGAAGTAATAACAGAGTTGGTTATTTCTTCCAGCTCATCCTCAATTCTTAATTTCTCCATATGAATATTCTTGCATTGGCTCCTATTCCATTCTTTGATCTTAACCTTAATATACTTGAGCTTCTTATTAAGTATGAATAATCTCAAATGGTTCCCAAGAACCGGTTCATTCCACCAAATAGATATAAGATCATATAGCTCAGGCACTCTGAATCACATTTTCTCAAACCGAAAAGGAGTACCTCCCTCCACTTGTCCCATAGCGACCTCAAGACAGATCGGGTAGTGATCTGATTCGATAAATACGATAATCGATGACTCTAAAGCTATATTTTGTCCTAGCCACTCACCAGTAACAAGAAACCAGTGAAGTTGTTCAACAATATTAGTAAACCCACTCTCCTGTTTGTCCATGTGAAAACTCCATTTTTAGGAACAATGTCTAGAAGGTGATTCTTCTCAACAAATTCAAAAAAGTCCTTCTGGGACATACTAGTCCTCTGAATACCCCCACTTTTCTCAATGTTGGAAAGGGTCACATTGAAGTCCTCAGCTACCACACAACTACCATTGGTAATACTGTTAAGCTTGATGGTTAAGAGATCCCAGAGAGTAAGTTTATCACCAACAAAAGATGGTCCGTACACATTAAAAAGATTGAAATTCTCTTCCATCCAAGGATAGTTACTAGGAAATGTCACCAATACTTATCTTCCCCAACTAGAGAGATCCTAACATTCATGGGATTCCAAATGATTCCCAAGCCACTAGAGGCTCCATCCGATTGCCTAAACAGACCATTCCATTATTTCCAAACTCTCATTTTAGCATCAGTCTCAGCCTTACTACATTTAGTTTCTTGTAGTAGCCAAATATCTCCTTTGGTGTCATCAATCTAGTGCTTAATCAAGCACCATTTGTCAGGGGCATTGACATTCCAAGGTAAGAGTTTCATTGCTCCTAGGGAAGGGCATTTCCCTTCCCTAAATTAATTTTGGTTTGACCACTGGCAGCACTAGCCACTGCTAGGATAATTTTTTTTGATTTGCACCCCCGCATTCCTTTTGGCTTAAAATTTGGTTTGTCAATAGTTGAATCTGACTTCCCAAAACCTTTTTTAGTAACCTCCAATATAAGATCAGAGTCAAGTTCAAAGTCTTCATCCCCCTCCAAAGAGGAAGATTCAATTTCACCATCTTCCAATTCAATACCTATCGAGGATCAAATCTTCCCTCCCATCTCCCCCAGAGTACTAGCCTCCATACCTTGAGTGTGAAAATTGCAATCTTCAATTACCAGTTGATTCCTAGGCACAAGAGGAGAGGGTGGAAGTGAATCCGCTAATTTGGATTCAATATCCGCCTGTAAGGTTTTAGTCTTTTCCAGGAGCATGAGAAGATCTTGTTGGCTCTCACTTTGACTAGAGGAGGGAGGAGCTATGTTCAAAGGAGTTGCCTCCATCAATAGAAAATTCTCATTATCATGAGTTTCATTGCAAAAATCTTCCCTAGTATCAGTGGAGATAGGAGGTTCCGGTTGCAACTTTTCTTCAATAGGAAATTGCATACACGAATAACTTCACTGTATCGTAGCCGAAACATCAAAACTTATGCCGGTGTGGTCCAAGGAGAAGAATTTAGGACAAATATGCAACTGATCTTCTCTATCAATCTTTTGGATCCAGATCTTCCTAGCACCAATAATTTTGACTTCATCAGGGATCTTGGTGATTTGATTTGTGCTAATGCAAATTCTAAGGAAGTTTCCACATAATTTATCCTCCAAAATGTCATCAATCGATATAAAGGTGCCAAGGTTTTTGCATATATCCTTAATGACATCAATTTGCCAATAATCTGAGGGATAGTTGTACAATCTTATCCATACCTTGTTGTCCAGTAATACATGCATTTGGGGATTGAAATTGGGCTGCCAATCAATGATGTGAACTTCAATGCCATCCAAGATATATGGACCTTTGTTTTTAGCTTGTCATTTCTCCTCATTTTTCATAAATTGAATCATATAGAAATCATTTGGGATAATGTTAATGTTAATATCCTTTCCCCATTGTGCTCTACACCAGGATTCAAAGTTGTCCTTAACCCATTTTCCACCACCCCACTGGATGAAAAGGCAAAACTCAAGCAAACTCGACCTAGCAGAATTAATTTTATTTTCATCCAAAAAGATGGTAGGTCTTGAGGTTTTTCTTATTGGTTTAGGATGAAGGGGTCGATGAGGGAGGAAGGTCCATCTTCAGAATTCAAGGTTACTTTCTCAGTTTGACCAAGGGTTCCGATTTTTAGGACGGAAGTTGGATCTCCAAAATTTGGCATGGTCTGCCCTTGAGTTATCTTGCCTGAAGCACCCATTCTGCATTTGGAAATTACCATAAGCTTTCGAAGGGACTACAAAAGGTTCAAAATGAGGACTGCCTCTCTCAATTGTTGCATCGAGGATGCTAGATTCAGGCGATGGATACCAGTTTCAGGGGGCCTCAGAAGCAGGATGCTTAGCCTTGTGAAACCAACCTTTTTTATTCCAAATGAAACCATTTTCCTTCCATTTATGTGGGTCAATAGGGCACTTGTTACTACATGAATATGGATTTCCATAGTTTATCCACGGTCTGGAATATTTGTTACCCTGGAGCATGTCTGCTTTCCCAGCATTAATCGGTTTCTGAGCAGATTGCAATCTACTTGTTTCGATGGGAAAGGCAATATCCACTTCATCGCTCCATGATCCAACCTTCATGGTCTAAGTGCTAGAAATTTGCACATTGATAGCCCTGCTCCTATCACCACCACTGATCATGCTACCTTCCAACACTACCATTTCGCCAACCAAAAAAAAATTGAGGTAAATAATGGTTTGAACCAAGGATGTAAGCACTACAGGAAAGAAGCCCCACTATTTCCCCAAGGTAAGGGTAGTCCATTTTTAACATGATAAAGATGAACCTGTGGGGGTTTGAACCTAGGTTGTAGGCACTATAGGAAAGAAGCCCCACCATTTCACCAAAGGGTCATCCCTAGAACCTAAAGATGTTAATGAAGCTTGCAAAGATGAAAATTGTGTTAAAGCAACAAAAGAAGAGTTGAACCAAATTGAAAAGAATAATACATGGATTCATGTTCTGAGACCTAAGGATAAGAATATAATTGGAACTAAATGGGTGTTTCAGAATAAACTTGATGAAAAAGGTGAAGTTGTTAGGAATAAAGCAAGACTTGTTTGTAAGGGTTATTCTCGGATGGAAGGAAAAATTGATTTTGAGGAGCTTTTCTCTGGTAGCTAGAATTGAAGCTGTTAGATTATTTCTTGCTTATGACACTTAAAAAGATTTCAAAGTATATCATGTGGATGTCAAGTCATCCTTTCTTAATGGTGAGCTAGAAGAAGAAGATTATATTGAGCAACCCAATGGTTTTCAGTTGATAGATAAAAAACATGCGGTTTGTAGGTTGAAGAAAGCACTATATGTATTGAAGCAAGCCCCAAGAGCTTGGTATGCCAAATTGGATAAGTATTTGATGAAGATTGAATTTAATAAAGGTACTTCTCATAGTAGTTTATACTTAAAGATTGATAATGATAACATCTTAATTGTTGAATTTTTGTTGATGATATTATTTTTTATGAAAATGATGGTTTGTGCAAGAAGTTTGTTGATGATATGTAGAATGAGTTTTAAATGTCTATGATTGGTGAGATGAAATTCTTTTTGGGATTGAAAATTACTCAGTTGGATAAAGGTATTTTTATATCTCAATCTAAGTATGCGAAGGAATTATTGAAGAAGTTTGGTTTAGATGATTCAAAGTCAATTGGTACACCTATGGTGACCGGATGTAAGTTGACAAAGAATGATGATTCTCCCAAAGAAAATTAGAATAGATATAGGTCAATGATTGGTGGATTGTTGTATTTGACTTAGAATAGACCAGATATTATGAATGGTGTGTGTCTTGTTGCTAGATTTCAAGTTGATGCTAAGGAATCTCATGTTGTTAAAAGAATTTTCAGATATTTGAAAGGGACAGTTGATTTTGGTTTCTGGTATCCTAAAGATGATGATTTTACTTTGAGTGCTTTTACTAATTCTGATTGGATTGGTGATGTTGATGACAAAAAGAGTACTAGTGGTGGTGCATTTTTCTTGGGTAAGAAGTTGGTTTCATGGATGAGTAAGAAGCAAAATGCTATCTCTTTGTCTATTGTTGAAGCTGAATACATTGATGCTACTAGCAATTGTACTTGGTGATATGGATGAAGAAAATGTTGAAGGATATCAAATTTATTTTTGATGATCCTACTGCTATATACTATGATAATTCAAGTGTTATTAACATTTCTAAGAATGTAGTGTTGCATTCAAAGACCAAGCATATATCAATCAAGTTTCATTTCTTGAGAGAGAAGGTGATTGAGTAGGAAGTCAAATTGGAATATGTATCTACAAAGGAATAGATTGTAGATATCTTTACTAAGCCTTTACCTAAAGATACATTTGAGTATCTCAGAGAGAAGCTAGGGGGAATTTTCCCTTCTGATGAGAACTAAGATGCATTAATTTGCATCAGTCTGGTGGATTTCACAGAGATATCTTGTGATCTAGATTGATGAGTGAGGCTACTACTCAGGGGGAGTATTCAGTGTTATGGTTCAGATATTTATTTTTGGGGAGAGAATCATGATTTATGTTGTATATTTTTTTTGCATTGATGTCAAAGGGAGAGAGAGTCATTTGAAAAACCCTATGAGGGAGAGAGCTATATTGTGTTGTGTGCATAATCTTAGGGGGAGATTGTTGGTAGTTGATTTCTTTTTTTGCATTGGTTGTTTTTCACATTCATATGTTGCCATCAATGCCAAAGGGGGAGATTGCTCGATATGGTTGAGAAGTTTGTTGGAATGATGTGTTGTCATTGATGTCAACATATTCCTTTGTGTATTCCAGTGTTGCGGTCAAATTAAATGGGTTGGTTTGGTCAGTGTGTTGTAGATGAGTTGTTGTGGTTTAATTTATTTTGAGATAAGTATCTCTAGTTGATTCAACTAAAGTTTCAGTGGTCTGCATGATGATTTGATTGAGTTATGAGATCTGATATTGCGGTTGGTTTTTTTGTTGTTTGTAGTGTTCAGTGTTCTGGATTCTGCTTTGCATTGCTTCAGAATTGCAATATCTTGGTTTGTGGATTTGGAAAAGTGTTTGGGACATTCATATGTATCCTTAATTCAGATGGTTTGTGATTTGGAGGTCTACAAGTGAATCTTTCAGTTTGACAGTTAGTTCAGTGTGTGTTCTTGAGGTTCGATATAATGATGATGATGAAGATTCTAGTAAATGGTGATGTTTCTATTATTGTTGTGGTAATTCATGATGCTTGTGGATGTTTCTAGATCATGTTATATGTGTGTTGATGGTTAGCATTGATCGTTGTGTGTGTTATTGATCATTTGCTTGATTTTGTTGTGTTCTTCATGTTATGCGATATTCATGATGATTGTAGTGTGTTGCAGATGTTTGAGGCATAATTCTTGGAGGTGTTTTTTAATTTTCAGTGTTAATTTAGGTTCATACTATGTCTTATCTGACATTGTTTGGTTCTGCATGTGTTGTTGTAGTGCAATGCCTACCAAAATACCCTAGAGAAAACCAAGGATCCAACATACTAAATGGAGATAAAAAAAATTTATTTGCAACTAATACAACACATAACATTGTCTACAATTACATCCATTAACATTAATCATTATAAACATAAATTATAAACATATTAGCTAATTACGCAAGTGGAATAACATCACAATCATTACTACTATCTCTCTAGGGTACCCTAACATCATTACTTAATTAACCATCCTAAGAAATAACATTATACTCACTTGATTACCACACTTATTACCAATTAATCCTTAATCTTAATCAAAAGCAACTTATATATTTCTTTCCATTATGATATGAAAACTACCCTATCATCTAGCTAACATGATATGCTTACTCTTTTCAATGCAAGACTAATTCCACTTTCTTAAGTTCATTTTATATTACAAATCCAAAGGTGCTTAAACCCTTAACCATTTCCACCTACATGATCATTATTCATTTTCAATGATAATGCAATACTTAATGCATAAACATAATCAAATTTACTTATCTACCTTATCCATGCCACACATGTATCCATATTCCTAGCATGATCATTTCCTTAACATGAGTTCCAAATGCATAATGGAAGAATTCTTAATGTCATCCTATATGCTATGCATACTTTCCTTGTCATTGATGAAGTTTGAGGTACTTAGAGGTTGTCATTGATGGAAAATACCGATTCTAATGTCATCACAACCAATTGAAAAAGGGCTATAGTGGATTAGTAAGAAACAAGGGACTGAAGACTTCCATCAGTGAGCAGAGATCGGTTTACAGGAAGCAACCGGTAGTTGAGCTGAGTGAAGCAGGTTCACCGATATAAAGGAAGCAACTGATAGTAGATCATAACAATTATTGATAAGCATGTGAAGTGAAAAGGATAAGCACATGTAGTCATCAACATGTTTGGCTTGCTAACATGTGGATCCAACAAATTTAGAAAGATCTAGTTGAATTCGGAGTGCTTGCTAGAGAACCGACAAGATTTGTGGTATGAATGGATAGTCTCACCGATACAATCAACGAGATTTGTGGAACGAACAGATTGGCGCATAGAATGATTTTTGAGTTCAAATTTTGGAGGGAAAGTTAGTGCCAAGATTGAATACAACTATATACATGTTTTTCATCTTGATTTTTTTTGTGTGTGTGTGTGTCGTGGGAGTTATGAGTGAGAAAAGATTGAAAATTAGAGTAAGGTGAAGAAGAAGATAAGGGCAAAAGGGTTCCTTAATGAATCGGTGAAGTCATCACCGAGTAGAGATTGAAGCAGATACAAAGTGGATCTATTCGACAGAAAAGTGTCATCATTAGATCAATGATTTGTTGCTCTCTAATCATTGCAGAAGATTAAATCCCTTAACAGGGTGAACCTTAACCAGTTTTGTGTGTAAAATCTCCTAACAGGGTCGCTCCATGAAGGAAGTGTAAAATCCTTTTGCAAGGTGAATCCTAATAGATTCTAAGGTATTCTTAATAGGATACCAATAATATTTAATAGGGTGATGTTCTCAGAAGGAACAAGATTGTAAGCTCTTAACCGTGCACTCCTCTTACAATAGTAAAAGAGATTGTGTTGGAATCCAAGAACACTGAGAGTGGGGGGGGGGGTGAATCAGTGTTCTACCAGAATGATCAGTTTTAGCCTTATTAAAAAATGCATACACCAATCGGTATACCGGTACATACAGAATTGAAAGAAGTAAAGCAACCAATAAGCCAATCACATAAATAAACACCATAAGACATAGAGATATACGTGGAAAGCCTTAAAGAGAAAAAACCACGGTGGGATTTGTGACCCATGATATCAATTCACTGGCCATATGAAGAGATATTACAAAATATAGGGGCCTTGCACTTGCAGGAAGGCTTATAGCCTAGAGCACACTACTCAATCACAAAAGGAGCCTCACTAACTACATACAAATCCAGACTACAATCTGGAGAAATGATTGAATTACAAAAATAGCATCTTCTATGCCTGAAGATAGTTCTGGTTAAGCTCTGTCTGTTCCGGTTTGAAACCCTAAACCCTTTATCAAAATACCCCTTACATAAATATCCTCACATACATGAACTCTCTCATATATTTCGCATCTCCTATCCATCCATATTCGTATCCATACTATATGTCAAAATGATCTAACCAAATGACCTATATACCCTTTACAATTTATCATGCCTTATGCCGGCTTACAAAGATATTTACAATATAAATATGCATGTCGGCTAGATAACATAAATACATGAATATCAAAATAATTGTCGATGCCAGATCCAAAAGATGTCAGCCTGCAATACCGGTAACTTGATTCTAAACCATGTCATCTTGCATTTCTGGTAACCAAAGAATTCTTTTCAACCTTCTGGTGTCGATGTTGGTGAAGTGCATGTCGGTACACAACTAACCCAAAACATGAAGCCGGAATAGACTGCCATGTTGCCATCAATGACAACATAGTGAAACCAACCAATTGAGTGTCAATTGCCAACAATATCCCCCTTTGGAATTGATAGCAATACTCATGTAAAAAATGATCATGGTTTCATTTGTTGGTTTCATCCCGAACCTGCTCTCCCTGAGCTGAATATTCATCTATGATCATAATAAAAAATACTCCATATCTCCATATCTCCCCCTAATGTATACAACTCCCTTTTTCTTTTTCACATTTATATCACTCCCCCTTTGACATTAATGCCATCAAAATTTCCAAAAAGAATACCAAAATCCAAAACAAAGACAAAGAATGAAAGATATTGTACAATGAATATCTCAAAAATACCTTATCGAAGCTTAATATATTCAAAAATATCCAAATAGGCCTTCTCCAAAAGCTCTAGATAAGTATCCTAACCAGATTTAAAAGTGTCAAAAATAGATACAAGTCCATTTATCATATGGGCAAATGACTCTTTCTCATTTAACTTTGTCGGTGTGGTCTTACCAACCATATCTATAAACTCCTTCTTGTGTACATTAAGTGAATCCAACCTAGGACTCACCAAACCTCTAAGACTTCTAGCTCTTCTTATGATTTTGTCTTTTTATTTCTCAAGAGAAAAAACTTGGGCTTCCAAAACCAAAATCTAACCATCAATGGATGTAGTCAATGAATTTAATCCATCAAAAGAATTGGCTATACTTGCAATTTTCTCCTAAGATTCCTTAATCCTCTTATCCAAATTAACTGTAATACAATCTATGTTACAACATACTGTATAAATATTTGCACACTATCTTAAAGAATTATATATCAATTTCAACTTTTCATTAATTTCCTTCCTTTCAGACTCAATCATTTAATCAAATGTAGCTCTCTTTGCCTGTGTGAACCTCTCCAGTGCTTGCCGGTTTGAAATCTGCTGCAAGGATTGAGAATCCTTTGAAATATGTTAAGTGATTATCTTAAGCTTGTCGGATGGTATCTCTTCATTTCCAAACTTGCACTCTAGGACTAGTCTATGCAAAACAGTGATAGACTGATCAATACACCTTTATCCATTGATCCCTCCTTCATCATTTTCTGTGCAACCATCATCATGAGTTCAGTAGAGCTCATCTCGGTTATGATTTTATTTTTCAATTGACAACAATGATGGACTCACTACGAGTTCTCTGTCAGATTCCTCTTTCTTCTCCTCTAATGATTTAACCTTTATAGCTTCCTCACTTGCGCTGGTGGCTTCGCCACTTGGTGCAGTCTCAATAACTGTCGGTTTCTTCCTAGGAACTGTAACCTCATCCTGTACATCTGTATCCGGAGGACTTTTGTCCTCAACATTATCAAACTTTACAATCTTTGTATTTGTCTATATCTCAACATTTGTTTGTACATATGTATCTACCGAGGGCTTAATTTCCACTATCTTAATGTTTTTCAAAATTGAGGGTGAAGTACCCATAATACCCTTTCCTTTTTCTTCAACTAAGATGTTTGCAGTATCTATCTTAGATTCCAGTAAAGTATAAAACCATGGTTCTCTTCAAAGAACTTAAACCATGCCTTGTGGGTCTCCTTGATTATCTCATTTACTCTTCCTAACATAAGACTGATTATTTTATGTTTGCTATTAAATATTTTCCTATCTGCCACCTCAAGTGTCTTATCCATCTCCTCTAGACCAATAGAAATACAAACATATAACAACTCTTGAATCCCAGGTTAATCAATAGTTCATCTAACATCCAACCACATAGATCTATCTTCTCATTCTCCCTCATCATTTTATAAGTTGCATAAATGCATGAGCTAGAAACAAAATTCAGTTGGTTTGATTGTGGTACCTTGTAACTGATGACCATGCTTCTAAATCTGATGTCTGTGTTAGTGATAGTACTGATTCTCATTGATTGCTTGTCTGATGTTGCACTGGTAATCTTGTTGACCTATTCATTTGAAATTTTCTTCTTCGGACGTTGTCCAACCTGTGGTAAACCGATGATTCACCCGATGGCCTCCTTTGTAATCTTATAAGGTCCATCTAACCAGATAAACTCTCCATACACTCTACTCAAAACATACCTAACAATTTCATCTTTGAATTCTGGAATATCCAGAATATCGATAAACCCTAGATCAACAATATGCTGGTATTCAGGTTTAATCTTTCCAAAGTCTCCCATTAACTCATTCATGTACATGCTCTTGATATTAGTCATTCCCAAATCCTCAATATGAGAGTGAATATAAGCTCTTACATCTTTGACATACATAACTCCTTCCAGAACATGGGAAAAAGTGCCAACCAAATCATCCAGGGTAGCCACATACGGATATTGCTTGAAACTCGATCGGGGATGGTCCTTGACCTCAACTACAATTAGATTTGCAAGAAAGATAGGTATAGATGATGATCCCACTTCCATGATTGAAGATAAATACTTGTGAATCATTGCCGGTGAAAAACCCTAATGTTTCATTGACATCAATGACTTCCAGTAGAAATATCTGATCTCAAACAAACATTTTCATGTCAGATAAGCATCTCCAATATATGGAACATCTTCCAAAACCTCTTCCTAGGGCATATGCAAAATCTTCATGAATTTTGCGTATCCCTAAGGCATCTACCTTAGTTACCGGTTGAGCTTCCTACCGATGCAGGAACAACCTCCTCTGTCGGATAAGTAACCGGAGCATTATCATCTGTAGATTGATCTTTTTACTTCCTGACCCATCTCTGGTTATGATCTTGCCAAATTTCATTAACCTTCTCTTTTCCTTTCTCATTTGATCCTCCATTACCAATTGGTGGATTTTTGTGTAATAACCCACCATAATTAACTCAACAAAATTGACCATTCTTTTTTTTTTTCTTTTTCTTAGTAATCTAATACTCAACAAGGAATTGAAACAAATTGATCTAATTCTTATCAAGGAATTGAAACAAGATTGATCTAATCTAATTCGCAGCAAGAATAAGATGCATGATTCAAAATAAAACAAAACTGAATTAAAAGAACCTGGATACTTGAAATTGATGTAGAATCCCCTATGAATCCTTCAATTAGCCTCCCTTGATCCTTCAAGCTTGAAAAGAAATCCTCCAAAGCAACCTTAGCTATTCTCCAAAATGAAATATGACTACCAAAAACAAATCCTTGAGAGAAGAATTTCTTCAAGGAATAACCAACTCCCATTTTTGAAAACTTGCATATCATTTATAAGAAAATTCCCTCTATTCCATTATCTAGAAAATTTAATTAAAAAGGAGATTCTTTCCCAATTTTGGACTTCATGCAAATTGATTAGACTTAGTGGGAGAGTTACATGCAAGGTGGTGGAGAATCCTCTAGAAGCTTCTTATTCTTCCTACAACATGTGCCATAATTGAATGTGGAAAAATAAATAAATAAATAAGATAAAATGTATATTTTCCATGTGTGTGTGTGTGTGTTTTATTTTATCCTTTTATAAAATTCATTCAATCATTTAAATAGCTTATCCAAAAATATAATAGAATAGTATTTTAAATCCAAAAGTGATAAAGGAGGGTTGTGACATCCTTCCCCCCTTAATTTGTGCATCCTCCCGATGCACGCATCCAAAAGAGTCTATAGATCATGATTAAAACAAAAAAGGAAACAACTGCCGCATTTCCTTAGTATCTTCCCACGTGGCATTCTTTTCATCATATTGGTCCCATTGTACTTTGCACTGATCAACCTCTCTATTGCGCAACTGGCACTGGCACCTCTCCAATATTTTGAATGGCTCTATCATTATTCCTCCCATTTCCTGGACCTGTAAGGCATCCCAATTCAAAATGTGTTTCTCATCAGGTACATACTTTTTAAGAAGAGATACATGGAAGACATCATGGATTCGGCTCAACTGGGGAGGTAAGGCCAACCGGTATGCAACTAGATTAATCCTTCCCAATATTTCAAAGGGTCCAACATAACGAGGTGCAAGCTTAGTCTTTTTCCCAAATCTTATGGAACTCTTGTGTGGCCTAACCCTTAGGAAGACTTTCTCTCCCACCTCAAACTCCATTGGTGTCCTGTTTTTGTCTGCATAACTTTTCTGCCTATCTAAGGCTTCCTTCAATCTTTGCCCAATTTCCTTAGTTTTCCTCTCCATCTCTTTCAACATCTCTGGTCCAACAATCACTCTATCTTCAAGACTATCCCAACTCAAAGGTGTTCGACATGGTCTACCATACAAAACTTCGAAAGGTGCCATTCCCAAAGATGTTTGATATGTATTATTGTAAGCAAACTCTACCAGAGGTAGGTACTCTTCCCATTTCTTCTGCTAGTCCATGCAATACATGTGAAGTAGGTCTTCCATAATCTGATTTTTCCTTTTTGTCTGACCGTCGGTTTCAGGATGGTATGCAGTGCTAAAATTTAGTTGAGTTCCTAGAGCTGATTGAAGAGTGGTCCAAAACCTTGAAGTGAATCTAGAATCTCTATCTGATATGATTTTCTCTGGTATTCCATGCAACCTAAATATTTCCTTAACAAAGTGCCTAGCCAAGGTAGGTGCATCATCCGTTAGGTTCCACGGTATAAAGTGTGCCACCTTAGTGAGTTTGTCAACTACCACCATTATTGCATCATGCCTAGAAGGTGACATGGGTAACCCTTGCACAAAATCCATGCTAATAACTTGCCACTTGTGTTGAGGTACATCGTGCAATTGCAAAAATCTAGCTGGATGTCTATGTTCTACCTTTACTCTTTGACACTCCAAACATCTAGCCACATACTTGATAATGCCATTCTTCATCCCTTGCCAAAAGTATAACTTCTTTAGATCTGCATAAAGTTTGTTAACTCCTGGGTGCCCTGAATAAGGGGCATTGTGAGCCTCCGACAAGACTACTTCCCTTAAGTTCCCTGAATTAGGAATATAGATTCTATTATTGTGCCTGAGCAACCCATCTTCGTCTAATATTGTATACCCTTCAATCTTAGGATCAGTTGGATCGTATTCTAAAATCAATTTGACTTGCTCATACCATGGGTCATGTCCTTGTTCATCCATTACTTGCCTTTTGAAAGAAGTTTTGAATGTTGCTATAGTCATCAAGTGTCTCCTCCTACTTAAGGCATCTGCCACTGTATATTCCTTCCCCTTAATATATTCAATTTCAAAATCATATTCACTTAGAAACTCTAACCACCTTCTTTGTCTGGCATTTAAGTGGGGTTGGGTAAAGATGTACTTTAGTCCTTGGTTATCTGACTTTAATTCAAAGGGCTTCCCTAGTAAGAAGTGTCTCCATTTTTGTAGGGCATGCACAATTGCTGCCAACTCTAAGTCGTGGGGTGCATAATTGACTTCATGAGTCTTTAGCTTTCTGGATTCGTAAGTTACTACCCCTTCATCTTGGACAAGTACTCCTCCTAAACCTTGAATAAAAGCATCAGTTACGACTGTGAAGTGTCCATTTGGATCTGGTACCTTTAGAATGGGTGCTGAAGTTAGTTTCCCTTTCAAAATTTGGAATGCCTTATCACTTTGTTTTGTCCACACAAACCTTTTACCCTTCCTTTGTAATGAGGTGATGGGGTTTGCTATCTTAGAGAATCCTTCCACAAACCTCCTATAGTAACCTTCTAGCCCCATAAAGCTTCTACCTCTGAAACATTTTTAGGGATCGACCATTCTACTATTGCCTTTATTTTATCTGAATCAACTGCTATTCCTTCCTTTGATATTATATGCCCAAGGTAGTGAATCTCTTCCTCGAAGAAGGCACATTTTGACAATTTCCCATATAACTTATGTTCCCTCAACCTTTGCAAAACAATTTGTAGGTGCACTAAATGTTCCTCCTCATTTCTAGAGTAAATCAATATGTCATCCAGAAATACCAAAACAAATCTATCCAAGTAGTCATGGAGTACACTATTTATTAGGTTCATAAATGCAGCTGGGGCATTGGTTACACCAAAAGGAACTACTGTGAATTCATAATGCCCATATCTAGTCCTGAAAGTTGTCTTCAGAATGTCTTCCTCCTTAATTCTGAGTTGATGGTACCCTGACCGAAGGTCTATCTTTGAGAAAACTACTGCTCCCTTCATCTGGTCAAAAAGATCCTCTATGTGAGGTAAGGGATACCTATTCTTTATTGTGACCTTGTTCAACATCCTATAGTCGATGCATAGTCTAAAGGTTCCATCCTTCTTCTTAACAAATAAGACTGGCGCTCCCCATGGTGATACACTTGGCCTTATTAATCCCTTAGCTAAGAGATCCTCTAATTGCATTTTGAGCTCTTGTAATTCAGTTGTGTTCATTCAGTAAGGT
The DNA here is from genome assembly GCF_030272615.1 of Cryptomeria japonica. Classification (NCBI taxonomy): domain Eukaryota; kingdom Viridiplantae; phylum Streptophyta; class Pinopsida; order Cupressales; family Cupressaceae; genus Cryptomeria; species Cryptomeria japonica. The sequence goes on along the minus strand of NC_081413.1, from coordinate 475,761,981 downwards.
GCCTTTGATACTGGTTTAGCTCCTGGTAGCACTTTGATAGAAAAGTCAAACTTCCTCTTAGGGGGTAAGCCAGGTAATTCTTCTGGAAAAACATCCTTGAATTCTTTTAAGAAAGGGTTATTTTCAAAGGTTGGTGTATTCTCCTCTTTTCCTTCATCAATTTCAACCATATAGATTTGGCCTCCTCTTCTTCTTTCCTTCTTTAATTGCATGGTTGATATGGTTTCTATATTAATGGGTTTAAACTTTCCTTGGATTTTGACCTTTTCCCCCCCATCATCCAAACATTCAACAACTTTGTTATAGAAATCTACATTAGCTTGATGGTTTGTTAACCAACTCATTCCAATAATTACATCATATAATCTTAGGGGTGCCACATAGAGATCTACCCTTGTTTCAAACTCGGGAAATTGTACCCTTGCCCTCAACAAACACTTAGTTACTTCCCTTGTTGCCTTATCCCCATATTGAACCGTCCATGATGACTCCATTTGATTAACTTTTAATGCATATTTGCTTACTAATTTAGGTGAGATGAAACATTCAGATGATCCAGTGTCAATTAGAATTGAAATTGGTTGTTCAAATAGTGTACCTATAGTTTCCACGGGAACATTCTAGTATCTTCCTCTTCGGTTCCTAGCTGTTGCATGAATCCTTTGTTGGGGCCCTTGTTGGGGTTGATTGGCCCTAATCTGTCCTTGCATCTTGGGGCACTCTCTAGCAAAATGGTTTCCCCCACACATGAAGCATCCACCTGGAGGACCCCTCCTACCTTGATTTCTAGGGGGATCATCCCTTGTTTCATTGGCCCTAGGTGGATAAGTTACCCTGTTTTGCTGGTCATTCCTGTTATAGTTGCCTCTGTTATTATTGCCCCTATTATTATTATTATTATTTCCATTCCTCTGATATTGATTAGGAGGTGGCCTTCTTTCGGAAGAATTATTCCTTTGACCTTTGTTGAAATTAGTGTTTCCATTGAATTCCTGCTTCCTTTTAAATGAGTGGTTCCCATTATAGTTCTGCCCTGCTAGTGTTTGAATCTTCCTCTCTTGCCTTAGGGACTTTTCAAGTACTTCGTTCATGTTTTTGGGTCCATGCATGTCAACCTCTGCACCTATGTTGGTATTTAACCCCAAAATGAACTTCCTTCCTTGGCCTTCTTCATCTTTCTGGTACATAAATACATATTTAAACAACTTGGCAAACTTATCCCAATATTGTTGAACGGATAGGGGCCCTTGACGAGGATTATAAAATTCTATCACCTTCTCATCAAAGAACAATTAAGGGAGCCACCTATCTCAGAAGTGGTGAACAAATTGATCCCATGTGACTGTATCCCTGCTATACCAATTTTGTTCCTTGGTGTTGGTCCACCAACTAGCTGCCTCCCCTGTGAGTTGATAGGAACCCCATAAAGCCTTGGTTGTTTCGCTAAAATCTCTTAATTCAAAAAACTTTTCCATTTCATTTAACCAATTCTCGGCTCCTTCACCAATTTGCCTCCCATCAAACTTAGGAGGGGTGATTTTCTTTAAGTCCTTGGAGAGTTCCAATATGTTATTTTCCTTTCTATTACCCACCATATTCCCTTGATTGCTACTAGGGTTTCCATTTTCAGTACCACTTCTATTTTCAAAGTCATTCTGCCTTTCCCTAAGGTCCTACATTGATTGTTCCAAGAATTTGATTTTATCTCTTTGCTCGATTAGAAGGTCGATTATAGCTTGGACCCCATCTTCGTTATTTCCTGGGTTTTGTCGGTCCTCTTCATGATCTTCCTCATGGTTTTCTTCCCTTTGACACCTAGTACATCTTCCATTACCCCTTCCTCTTCCCCTTCCTCTTCCTCTTCCTCTTCCTCTAGCCATTCTAGGTTTTTACCTGAAAGTTAAATTATGTAGTTAGTTCTTGGTTTAGGATTTTAAAATTTAATTTCTACCATTGCAAAACATTCCCTTAGTTGAATAAATTGAAGTGAGCACAAGGCCTAGATTTGAACCTTTGCTCTGATACCACATGTAATAACCCACCATTATTAACTCAACAAAATTGACCATTCTTTTCTTTTTTTTTCCTCTTACTAATCTAATACTCAGCAAGGAATTGAAACAAATTCTTTTTTTTTTTTCTTAGTAATCTAATACTCAGCAAGGAATTGAAACAAATTGATCTAATTCTCATCAAGGAATTGAAACAAGATTGATCTAATCTAAGTCGCAGCAAGAATAAGATGCATGATTCAAAATAAAACAAAACTGAATTAAAAGAACCAAGATACTTGAAATTGATGTAGAATCCCCTATGAATCCTTCAATTAGCCTCCCTTGATCCTTCAAGCTTGAAAAGAAATCCTCCAAAGCAACCTTAGCTATTCTCCAAAATGAAATATGACTACCAAAAACAAATACTTGAGAGAAGAATTTCTTCAACGAATAACCAACTCCCATTTTTGAAAACTTGCATATCATTTATAAGAAAATTCCCTCTATTCCATTATCTAGAAAATTTAATTAAAAAGGAGATTCTTTCCCAATTTTGGACTTCATGCAAATTGATTAGACTTAGTGGGGGGTTTACATGCAAGGTGGTGGAGAATCCTCTAGAAGCTTCTTATTCTTCCTACAACATGTGCCATAATTGAATGTGGAAAAATAAATAAATAAATAAGATAAAATGTATATTTTCCATGTGTTTGTGTGTGTGTTTTATTTTATCCTTTTATAAAATTCATTCAATCATTTAAATAGCTTATCCAAAAATATAATATAATAGTATTTTAAATCCAAAAGTGATAAAGGAGGGTTGTGACATCTTGCTTCTACAAAATTTAGCAATATGTCCAACCTCATTACATGCATACCATGTAACATTGTTCTTTTGAATTGCTTTGCTAAAATTGGTATAATTGCTTGACTTGCACTGATTAGCTATATGTCCAAATTTTCCACATGCATAACATTTTACATTCATTTTGCAATCTTTTATCTTATGTCCATATTTATTACATTTAGAACATTTACCAGGAGCAGAATCAGGGTTCTGATTCACTCTGTTTCTATATTGCCTAGCCATGTGACCAAATTTATTACAAAAAAACCTTCTCCCATTAAATTTAAGAGCATTAAACTACCTTACCAGTGCCTTATGGTTTTGATCTTCATTTGCAGTATCGGAACTCTGTCCTTGTTCAAATCCAAGTCCACTAGAATCATGATTCTACCTTTGTCTCTTCAATAACTCATCTAGTTGTGCTGAACTAATCTTGAATTTTTCTTTATACTCACTTGCCATAGTCAGATCATCTCTCAGAATTATCATTTGTCTCTCAATCTCTTGTTCATTACTTTGGGATTGTACTAAATCAATTCTCAACATACCATTCTCATGAACCAACCTACCACATTCTTCAAATTTGTTCTTCAGAGATACAACAAGATTTTATTCCTTTTTCTTCTGATCTTCAATCTCCTTAGACATTCTCATAGTTATAGCTTGCATTTCATTTCTCATGACCATGTTCTCCTGACTCAACTTTTGACACTGTTCCTTAAGCACATCTTTCTCTTCATCATCATGATTTTGTAAAAGTTCCTTCCTCCTAGCTTGAATAGATGACAACCTCTCCTCTAGGACAAGAATGAATTCCTTAGCAGAAATCAATTCATCTTGTAGCTTTAAGTTCTTCATCCTTTTAGCATCATAATCTTCAAGTGCCATCTCAAGTTGCTTCTCCAAACCCATATCCATGGATTCCAGATTCAGGATCTTCCTCAAGATATTAAACTTCCTCCGAGGCACAAGGCTTTGATACCAATTGTTGGAATCCAAGAAAACTAAGAGGGGGGGTGAATCAGTGTTCTACCAAAATGATCAATTTTAACCTTATTAACATATGCATACACCAACCGGTATACCGGTACGAGCAAAATTGAAAGAAATAAAGCAACCAATAAGCCAATCACATAAATGAACACCATAACACACAGAGATATACATGGAAAACCTCAAAGAGGAAAAACCACGATGGGATTTGTGACCCACAATATCAATTCACTGGCCATATGAAGAGATAATACAAAATATAGGGGCCTGCACTTGCAGGAAGGCTTACAACCTAAAGCACACTGCTCAATCACAAAAGGAGCCTCACTGACTACATACAAATCCAGACTACAATCCAGAGAAATGATTGAACTGCAAAAATAACATCTTCTATGCCTGAATATAGTTCCGGTTAAGCTCTATATGTTCCGGTCTAAAACCCTAAGCCCTTTATCAGAATACCCCTTACATAAATATCCTCACATACATGAACTCTCTCATATATTTCACATCTCCTATCCATCCATATTCGCATCCATACCATATGTCAAAATGATCTAACCAACTGACCTATATACCCTTTACAATTTATCATGCCTTATGTCGGATTACAAAGATATTTACAATATGAACATATATGTCGGCTAGATAACATAAATACATGAATATCAAAACAATTGTCAATGCTGGATCCAAAATATGTCGGCCTCCAATACCGATAACCTGATTCTAAACCATGTCAGCCTACATTGTCGGTAACCAAAGAATTCCTTTCAACCTATCGGTGTCAGTGTCGGTGTCGGTGAAGTGTCTACCAGTACACAACTAACCCAAAACATGAAGCCAAAATAAACTGCCATGTTGTCATCAATGACAACATAGGGAAACCAACCAATTGAGTGTCAATTGCCAACAAATTGTGGGTTATCCCCACCATGGTTTTCTCCCTCTAACCGAGGGTTTCCACGTATAATTGTTGGTGTTATGTGATGTTTATTTGATGCATGCAAATATCTTTCCTTCAATGTTCTTACCTTCATGATTAATGCAATGTTCTAAGTTAATTTAAAAAGGATAGTTGCAGACCGGTCAGTTTGGAATATTATTGTTTATAAACCATTTTTACTGATTCACACCCCCCCCCTTCTCAGTCACTGGTTAATACCAACAATTGGTATCAAAGCTTAGGTCCTTTGAAGAAAAGTTTAACAACTTAAGGAAAAGGTTATGGAAGAATATTAGTATCAGAAGCAACTTGATGAAGCTAATGAGATGATTGCTCAGTTGAAGGATAGACTGAAAAAAATCACTTGCTAAAAGGAAAGAACTCGCTCTACAACTTAATGAGAGTCAGGATATCATAGATCAACTCTCTGAACATAGTGGATCTGAGGAAAAAGAAGAGGCAGTCTCAGAGCTGATGGAAAAGAACAAGAAGCAGACTGAATAAATCATAAATCTAAAAAGAGATCATGAAAGTCAGGCCCTGAGAATGACTGAAATATTACAAGCCAACAAGATAGCAGAGGAAAGAAAGAGAAATATAGAAGAAACACAATCAAAAGATGAAAGAGACAAAAGGCTTATTGAATAATCCCTAAGAGAGAATGATACCATCATCATTGAAAAGGATGAAGAAATCTGGATTCTTACTCAAGAGAACACAGTCATGCAAGAGCATCTACACGACAAAGTAGAGGAAAAGGAGAAGATGATGAAGGAGATTGAACAACTCAAAAATGAGTTGAAAGATACAAATGAGAGAAATGAAAAGATGAGAAAATTTGATGAAAGATCTGAGAAGATAGATGAATAATTAAAATATCAGAGGAGAACAAAGGTGATAAATGGTCTTGGCTACTTCAGTATAGGTCCATAAAAAATAGGAGAATTATCTAATCCCAAGAAGATGAAGGATGATAAAAGGGACAAATCGGGAATAAAAGGTATGAAGTTTTATAAATCTTCTTGCAATTATTGTGGTAAACCAAGTCATAAGTCTGATGTCTGTAAATATTGACTGGTCAGTCACAAGAAGTCATTCACCTTTAAAGGTTATTGCTATAACTGTCACAAGTATGGACACATTGCTTATGAGTGTAAATATTGATCAAGTAGCATGTCCAGTAGAAGAAGCTTTAATGGATATTGCTTTACATGCAATAAATATGGACACAAAGCTGAAGAATGCATTTTCAAGACAAATGCATCAAGATCTCCACCCAAACTGGTTAGCCCTAATAGAAGTAGTAATCAGCTCAATGTCACCTGTTCCACTTGTGGAAATTTTGGTCATGTTGCAACAAATTGCAGGATGAGAATGGGTCAGAGAAACAATGCAAGACCATGGAAAACAACTGGTATGGAATGTTTCATTTATCATAAGATCAATCATTTAACCAAAGAGTGTAGGAACCGATCCTATAACCGGTTGGAAGATAGGAACCAATTTGGCAAGAAGAAAGGGCCAAATGATTTGAAAGGAAAGAAGGCAGTTGAATAAGTGAAGAATGAAATGAAAAAGACATGGACTAAGAAGGAATCAAGCAAAGAAGGAGAGAAGCATTATGAAACTAACTCATCATCCACCAATGATGGCAGTTCTTCTTCAAACTAAGCATACCAATGCTCAGGGGGAGCCTTTTAAAACAAAAAGGAAAATCATGGTTGATTCCCCAAAACCAAAGTGAGGTAACTCTTATTTAGATGCAAAAAAGTTGGCATATTGTTTGTAATTCTTCATCAGTGAATTATTAAGAGTATAGGTGTTAAAGGTTGTATTGTTACCGATAGGGAAGTATCACCGGTCAATTATAAAATATTATCGTTTGAGGTCGTACAACTTAACTGTTGTAAAAGCGCACCGAACAACTTAACAAATAAATAAGGAAATGAAAGCTCATTTTGTTTACCTTGCTTTCAGTTGTGCATTCGTGAGCTCCTAGTGCAATCAAAGGTTTTCTAAATCTGATAAGTGCATTACGTGCAAAGTTAGTTTGGAGATCAAGCGGTGAAGTTTTGGTGATCGGAAGCCCTAGCAGAAATGGTAGAAGAAGTCAATCTGTGAATTTTGTTCTAATTCATCACAACAGCTTCCATGTCAACTCATGTGTTGGTTGAGGTAGTTAAGGAACCACAACCCGAGTTCAAGTTGCATCCTATGAATGTCAGAGAGATCGATATGACTGGTGTCCTATCATCTGTGCCCTCTGGATGTGTTACTGGTTGAAGATATCTGATCTTTCATCCACTGTAAGATTTAAGAACTTGGAGTCAAATTCATTCAAGATGAATTCAAAAGGTTCTGTGACAATGATTTGTTGAAGGCAAAACATATTCATCTGAAGACCAAGGGTTTGTCATATGTTGTTGATATTCCTAACTAATTCCATGCTGTTTGGATCAAGTATATTCTAAGTAGAGTGCATGACCAGTTTATATGGTTGAGAAATGAAGCACCAATCAAAATCACAAAGCAAGTGATCCAAAGAGTAACAGGGTTCAACGCAATAGGTGAAGCATTAACCCTAAGGACAATATCATCCGGTGATGTCACTCGATTGACTCAATTCCAATTTGACAAAAGAGCAATGACAGTCACTCACATTGAGGACACAAAAGTGAGGTTTGCATCTGCAATGATAGCCTATAGGGTTTATCAATCAAGCCACATGAACAGTGTGTCAAGCGGTGCTATCCATGTAGCTTACCAGATCATCAAGGAGGATGCAACATACAACATTTGTGAGATGATAAGAAGTCAATTCCTAGTGAACATGGGCCAAATCAAGAAGGAAAAAAGGAAATCATTCAAGTATGGTTCAATACTGGTATGTATCTTCTTCTATGTGCAAAATTCTTTCCCGGTAAGGGAAATGTAGTGTGGTCTACAGATAAACCTATCACAGTTCAGAGAGGTGAAATGATTAGAGACTTAGGTGGTAAGTTTGGAGAGACAAATTGGGGTTATTTTAAATATTTCCAAACTAGAATGCATCAACGAGAGAGAATCCTAGCCGGTATAGTCCAAAAGTTCAAGGACACCATTTGTTTTCTTGTTGATACTTATTGTTGTATTATTCAATCGGTTCAACCTAGAACCTTATGGGTACCTGCTATGAGATATGAGATTGGTGTAGACACTACCAAATTTTATCCAAACATGCTGCTATCTAAATCAGTAGACAGAAATGCAAAGAGTTTTGGAACTTATCAGGAGAAAAGCTCCAAAATAAAGAGGGAACTCAAGAAACCTATCATACAAAAGAAAGTAAGGAAAATGATTGACACCTTAGATAAGAAGTATGGAGGTGAAACATTCGGTGCCACTACTTCCACCAGTACAAGTGAACAAATAGGGGCTAAATATAGCAAAGATGGAGAACAAATAGAAGAAAAGAAGAAAATATCCAAGACAAAACCCAAGGGCCTTGCATCCAGCAAACCGATAGCATACATGAAAGAAAAGGACTCAGATACTCCTACATATTCCCAAGGTAAAGGTAGACCGATAGGAGTCACATATGTAAGAAAGAAAAGGAATGAAAGGATAGTTGACACAAAGGCCAAAAAGAAGCTCGAGAAGGATGAAAAGGAGGGTGATAACTCTGACACCCAATCTGATATTCTAGTAAATGAAGTCAGAAGAAGTGGTAGGAATGTATCTCCAACTATTGATGAATCGGTCCATGGGATCAAAGAGTATGGAGGTTTAGCTAGTGTTGGGAGAAAGTATCCCCTCTGCAACGAGGAAGACAAAAGAAAAATTGAAGATGCACTTATCTAGAACTTACATAATTTCTGTAGAACTCCTAGTGAACTACATGGAATTATTCCATCAAGTCTACAAAATCTCATTGGAGGGAGATGGAAAAATGCCTTAGCAATTGAAAAGGAACACAAAATTAAGGCACTCATGGAAGTGCAATATGAATTAGATTATGATCAAGCATCTTTAGTGGTCAAAGCTTATGTACAACGTTTCAAAATAAGGAACAAAACAGGGAGAGTGCCCATAGGAGATATTAAAGGTGTGCATGATGAGGGCGTTGCCATGTGGAAAACAATTTTAAGACAACAAAAGGAAGCTGAGGAAATGGAAAAATGAGTAAAACAAGGACAAGATGTAGCTGCTCAATAAAAGGGCAAAATAAAAAGACAAGGACACCACCAATGAGTTTGATGTATTTACAATTGAAGATATCATAGGCAGAGCCACCGATTGAACAAAAATCAATTGTTGAAACTATTGATATTGATGTTACACCGACAAAGGGAATCAATCAAACCAAGCATCCTAGAGAAGATGAAGTCATAATTGGGGAGATCCCTTATGAGGAAAGACCTCAAAGGAATCTGCTGACAATAAATACTACCACAGAAAATCCTACTGATAACGAACCTCATTTGCTAGAAAAAGGTGCAAAGGAAGAAACCCCAAAGGTGATAGATTCATCAATACCATCTGTTGATGAAGCAGAAAAGAAGGAAGAAGAAAAAGAAGAGGAAGACTTAGTAATAGATACCAAGAAGATGACCCCCAAATAGTTAATGAAAGTTTCAGAAAAACTAAGAATTCAAGTTGAAAAGGCCAAAGTTAGAGCAAAGAAAAAGAAGGAAATAATTCTTCATACTACAAAGACAATTCTATCCGATCTCATTCTTGACATTGTTGTTGATGAGAATGCATCCATCATTGATCAATTAGGTACTCTTGTCAAAGCAATCGGTTTAGAGGCAACCGATATGGAGAAGGTTGCAACTAAGCATTATGAAACTAGGAGAGGTGATAAATTAATGGAACAAATATCAGTTGACAAAGTTGCTCTCTCTAGCAGCACTGAAGAGGTGAAATCCATCTTAGAGTAAGTTGGCCAATTATTGGTCAAATTATCAAACTTCTCCAATTTCATCAAATATCTTGAAGATAAAAGAGTACAGACTCAAAAGGAAATCCAATATCTAATAGGTACTTTTGATCCTCTTACAAGCTCTGTAGTGACTTTCAGTGGAAAAGTTAAATAGTTGACTCATGAAATCAACTTTCTAAAAGAGGAACAAGACAAATGAGCTCTCAACCTATTAGAGCTACATTGTTACCTCGCACCCATCATTGATTTAATGCAAGGGAATGTGAAAGAAGTAGAAAGCCTCATCAGTTCACCTGACTGTAAGACAGTAGATGATATGGAGGATTTTGTCACAAAGATGCATGGACAAATCCACACTATGAAACATGTGAAGCCTTCATGGGAATCTGCTTTGAAGGCTGCTAAGGTCAATTTCAAAGACATTTTTAATCTACTCTCATCCTTATGAATTATTTTGTATACTTTGATTATTTTATCCTTTGTTATTGTTGCAAAAAGGGGGAGAATAAATGAATGTGGATTGTACATATGAGGAGGAAGGACTATGTGTACAAAGAAAAAGAATGTAAATAGTCAAAATACCATCGGTAGAGGTATAGTAGTACAGGTAGATGCAGAGAAGGTAGAGAACCATCGGTAGAGGCAGAGAAGGAAGAGAACCACCGGTAGAGGCAGAGTAGTACTGGTAGAGGCAGAGAAGGTAGAGAACGAGGGGAGAATTCCAGTTCAATCCAGCTAGATGTTTTGCCACCAATGCCAAAGGGGGAGATTGTTGGCATCATGGTGAGCATGATGAAGTTTAAGGTACTTAGAGGTTGCCATTGATGGTAAATACCGACTCTAATATCATCACAACCGATCAGAAAAGGCCTATAGTGGATTGTTAAGAAATAGGGGACTGAAGACTTCCACTAGTGAGCAGAGACCAGTTTATAGGAAGCAACTGGTAGTTGAGTTGAGTGAAGAAGGTTCACCGATATAAATGAAGCAACTGGTAGCAGATCATAACGGTGATTGATAAGCATGTGAAGTGAAAAGGATAAGTACGCGTAGTCATCAACATGTTTGGCTTGCTAACATGTGGATCCAACAAATTTAGAAAGACCTAGTTGAAGTCGGAGTGCTTGCTAGAGAACCAGTGAGATTTGTGGTATGAACGAATAGTCTCACCGATACAATCGGTGAGATTTGTGGAACAAACAGATTGGTGCATAGAATGATTTTTGAGTTGGAATTTTGGAGGGAAAGTTAACGCCAAGATTGAATACAACTATATACATGTTTTTCATCTTGATTTTTTTTGTGTGTGTTTTGGGAGTTGTGAGTGAGTAGAGATTGAAAATTAGAGTAAGGTGAAGAATGAACTAAGGGAAAAAGGGTTCCTTAATGAATCAGTGAAGTCATCACCGAGCAGAGATTGAATTAGATATAGAGCATATCTATTCGACAAAAAAGTGTCATCATCAGATCAATGATTTGTTGCTCTCTAATCATTGCAGCAGATTAAATCCCTTAACAGGGTGAACCTTAACCAGTTCTATTTGTAAAATCCCCTAACAGGGTGGCTCCATGAAGGAAGTGTAAAATCCTTTTTCAAGATGAATACTAACAAATTCTAATGTATTCTTAATAGGATACCAGTCATCTTTACCAGGGTGATGTTCTTAGAAGGAAAATGATTGTAAGCTCTTAACCGAACACTCTTTTTACTATAGTAAAAGAGATTGTGGTTATCCCCACCATGGTTTTCTCCCTCTAACCAAGGGTTTCCACGTATAATTGTTGGTGTTATGTGATGTTCATTTGATGCATGCAAATATCTTTCCTTCAATGTTCTCACCTTCATGATTAATGCAATGTTTTAAGTTAATTTAAAAAGGATAGTTGTAGACTGGTCAGTTTGGAATATTATTGTTTATAAACTATTTTTACTAATTCACCCCCCTCTCAGTCACCGGTTAATACCAACATTCCTAAATTTCCAATGTAGCCACATGAATGGCATCATTAACTAAATACATTGATATTGTTTAACAATCACAATTTCCTACATTATAATCATTCCATTTCCTTAAGCTTTTTCCACATAATAATATGTCCTAATTAATAACCATAAATTTTATTTCTATACTATTACAAATAACCAACAACATAAATCAATTCTATACTAGGTGTAATTCCATTACAACGTTTAAGTACATTATATCATTTCCTTTCGATATACAAGTACATAACTATACATCTCATAGTCTCATTATTACGATTCATGCCATGACCTAAGGCACCAACTACAATATAGTTACAATTACAATTACAATTACATGGATGATACATCTTGAGCTTAGCTCTTTCCTATTACATAATTTCATCTACATCTTTTGCATAATATTACATTACATGAATCCAAGATATCCATTACATAAATCTGCTACAAGAAACATCCATAAGCTGCTAAGAAGAAGAGTATCCACATTCATGCATGAAGAATCTAAAAAAATATCCCAATGGTTGAAAAACACCAACCACCTGACCATGTGGAACCAAAGGAACCACCCCCCGTGCTAGGAGATGACACAAGGTCCCAACACACACTCTAGACCTAAGCTGGCACCTAACAACCAAAGAGATTAAACAACACAAGGACTCTCAAGAAAGGACCAACTAATATTATTTATGCAATAATTTATTATTTATTTGATGAATGAATAATATTCTTATTGGTAATTGATATTATTATGGGGTGTATAAACTACTATTTAATTATTTGTCATTTTACTCCCCTCTTTGATTATTTGAAATAATATTAATCTACCCACCCTTTTATTTGATTGGTCGGATGGGGGAGGTAGGTAAATAAAATATATTTATTTAATACCTTCCTCGAACTTTGCAAAAGGTTGGTATAATATATTGTTTTAAGAAATATTTTGATTGGTCGATTTTTATTATAGTTTTGGGTTTGATTTTGGGTATTTTTATGGTTTCCTCTGCATTCATGGGAGGTTGGATTCTTGGAGAATTTGCATATTGCTTGAGGATTTGGCTTTGGATTTGGGTTGTGATTGAGCTTGCTGATTTTTGGAGGATTCTTCATCAATTTTTCTTTGCCTTGCTTCGTTTCTAGGTTGGATCTAAATACTTTATTCTTGGTTTTGGCTTTCAGGAAAGATTGTCTGCAAGTGTATTCCAAAATATTATTTGGGGAAACTATGGATTTGATTTCAGTTATTTATTTTGTTTATTGAAGGGAAATTTTCAATGGGAATGCTTAAAGTTGTAATTTGTGATTTTAAACTTGGGTTTGGCTGGAAATGGGTGTTTGCAGATGTAGTTTTTTGGTTTTAGTATCCCTGTGATTATTCTATGCTATGGTATTTGTGTTTTGGTGGTTGTATTGCTCTTGTAAACCCTATTTCAAGGTCTCATAGAGTTTGGAGATCCTTTGTTATGGTTTGCACTTGTATGGATGTCTCTACGGTGCATTTTTGTGCATATGTTCATCGGTTTTGATCAATTTATTGGTTGTATGACCTCATTAGGCTTGTCTAAATCCTATTCTGTATTTGTGGGGGTCTCTTGTGTGTTTTGGGTTGATTTTAGACTATGCTTATGCCTCTGCTTGAATCTGGGCATGATTGATTGTTTCATATTTTTGTTTTCTTGAAGGTTGCAACCCAGTACAAAAGAGCTAAAACAGGCTAAAAAAGTGCTAATCTGGGATTCAATTGTGCCAAAGTAGTAACAAGCGCTAAAACAATATCAACATGTTTTTGGTTAGGTTTTTTACTTTCCAATTGACTTTTATTCATGGATTTGGATTGCAGAGGCTCTGTACTATCATATTTGATGTTATTTGGCATTGTGCCATTCCTTTTGATGCATTTGAATCCATTTTGGCTCCGACAAGTGGTTTTTTTCTTGTTCGTTGAGGTGTTAAGATGCTCCAACAAGTTGAGTATGTCCTTGCTGTTGAGGAGGTTTATTTGCAGCTCCAACAAGAGGATTTGTTGTGCCTCACTATAGAGGGATGTTTTATGTTATTGGATTCATGTATTGCCCTTGTCTTGCAGCTCCAACAAGAGGATTTGTTGTGCCTCACTATAGAGGGATGTTTTATGTTATTGGATTCATGTATTGCCCTTGTCTTTGAGTATTTGACATTCTTGGGGCTTATCTTTATTGTTGCAATTTGGAATTTTGAGCTTATGGCTTGACTTTTGATAAGTGGCTCTTGGTTTCCATGTTGATGTTTACCTTTGAAGATTCCGTTTATCAGATTTCTGATGAAATTTTGGATGCTTTCCATGTTGAGCTTCATGTTGTAATGTGATGTATCTTTTTATGTATTTACCCTATGGTCTTGGTCCATGGGTGGGAGAGTGGGCTCTTGCATGTGTTGGACCTAGGTCATGAGCATTAGATCTCTAGGAAGGGGGTCTAGACCTATGAAACCACATGAAGATTTTATGGTTTAAATTCAAGAGACAACAAAATAATAATTGATTAGTGGTTTGGGTAACTAGGAATTAAGAATATGATGATTGTATGCCCCAATTGGACAGACCCAAGGAGATGGATTTGCGATCTTAGATTGGGAAGACTGTTGGAGCGGTAACCCAATCTCCCTTGAGTGACTCCAAGGTGGAGACAGATGCCACATGAGGTTATCATGTGATGGAACTCTACCCCACATGTGTCCATTATCCATAAACCTTGATTTATTGGTTATGCCTCTGGAGGTTGATTTCTTTGATTTAGGCATGTGATGTAGTTTGGTGTTGTACTCTTATGTTGGAGCCTTGTGATGTCATATTGTATCCTTTGGTTGATAGCTGTCAACTTAGGTCTTGAGTGTGAGTTGGAACCTTATGTCATATCCTAGCATGGGGGTGGTTCCTATTTGGCTCCACATGGTTGGGTGGTTTGATGCCTTCTTCCATTGGGATATTCTTCTTGGATGTTAGTGTGCATGGATTGGATTCTTCATTATGTGGATATTCTTAGAGCTGATTTCTATGTACATTGTATCATGATAATATGTATTTGTAAAATGAAACATGTACCCTTATGTTATGTATCTTCATGTAATGGTTGATGTAATTGAAAGAGGATAAGATATAATGGTTAGGAGAATTTCTCATTGTGCATTTATTGAAGTATTGGATACTCATTATCTAATGTTAGATTATAGTTTTAAGTGAAAGAAACAAATAGTATTTTGTACATTTGCATTGTGTTGATATTGTATGTATGAGCTTATGGGAATTTAAGTTGAAAGAATAGTAATTTATGTTAAAGATCTTGTTTAAATAATGGAAATCATCTAGATGAAATGGAATGTATGATTAGGTAACGAGCTAGTTGACTTAGGGATTTGTAGTGAAACTTAAAGGAAATTCTAGAGAATGATTATATAATCTTGATGCTTTTATGATGAATGAAAGAATGGATATTAGGAGTATTTAATTTGGTAGTTTCTAAAAGGATATAAAGGAGCATGTTATGTGATTAAATTATGTCTATGTGTCAATGATTCCTTATAATCGCATGAGAAGTAATTGTATATGATGTTTGATAAATTATAATGTTCTAGATGGATATGTGATGTGATTGCAATGTGTCAAGTAGTGACATTGAGATACCCTAGGGAATGGAAATGAATTGTATGATTTAATGGTGGAGTAATGTTAATGGATTAAATGGTTATTCTACTTGCGTAATATGGATCTATGGATATGTTCATGTTGATTTATGCATTCATGCAAGTTGTTTAAGATGTATTGATGTGCCTTAGTTGTAAAGTTGTATTATAGTAACTAGTATTGTGAAGTAATGATGGTTAACTTAAAAAAAAATTACTCTCTCCTTTTGTTAGTAGATTTTGGTTTATTTCTCTAGTGTATTTTGGTGGGCATTACACCGCCCTGCAACTTTATGGATGAATGGTTAAAAAATGTATGGATTAAAAAACTGGGTTTTCATTTTTCGTTTTATTGCATGATTCAGAAGGGTTTGTTTATAATTTTCTTTAAAGATGCTAAATCATAGGAGCACACCATTAATAAACAATTATAGTTGATTGGTGAATGCACATTTAGGACTATTAAATGGTCCCCTGACACGGTCAATGATGAAATCCTTGCACTTTCATGCGCTAGATGGGTAGTTATCAAGAATCTCCCCCCTCTGTTTTGGAGGTTTATTCCTCAATTTCTCAAACCTGTGGGAAGGGTAATTAGGGTTGATAATTCCCACTCATTGGTCCCCCATATTGATGCTTAGGTTCTTATATTTCTTGACCTGGGGAAATATATCTCTAATTTTGTTGAAATTATGGTGGACGATGATCCTGTGTATTGCCTTATTGAAGTTTTAGGCGGTATAAATGCTTGTTTTCTTTGTAGGTGTGAAGGGCATGTTCAAAAGAACTACCCTATCCTTGGTAAACACAAACCAAACCCCGTGTCTAATGATACCTTGAATGGTGGTGCCAAAAAAACCACTCCTTCTGATCCTAGGGATTCACATATCCCTATCATTGAGAAGTTAAATTCTCTCAAGAATGTCGTCTTAGAGGCTATTCACAAGCCCTCTGACATTCCGCCTCCCTTTGATGAGGTTGCGACTTTTGGGACCTTTAATGCAGATCCTCCCCCGCACTCGGGTATTGACATCTCTCTTTCTCAAAAGAGGGATAACAAGAATAACCCTGCTTCTCCTCCTCCTCCTAAGGTTGGAAAGGTCAGGAAGAAAAATGCTCAACAACTAGCTCTTGATAAATTAAGGAATTATTCTAACCCTATGGTTTTTTATTAAGGAAAAAGAAGGTGTTGAAGGGGCCCCAAAACCCTTTATAAACAAAACTAAAACAACATAAACAACAAAAGTGACGAGAAACAAAAAAGATCAGAACCACAAAAAACCAACGGATAACCAGAGAAAACCCAAAAAAGACCCATTAAGCCAGTAGGCCTTCCAGAATTCAGATTTTTTCTAGGGCTTTTTCCAGGGTGTTGCTAATTTCATGTAGCTCCTTGATGTTGTCTTTGAGGTTAGGGGGATCCTTAGCAGATGCAGTCATAACTTTCTTGACACTGGCCCTAGTTCTCTTTGCAGTACCACCCACCTGAGTAGCATCACCACTTCCAGTCTAGATGGTCTCACCATCCAAGTCAAGATCCACAACCAGATTCAGAGTGCAGGTATGATCAAAGACCTTGGTGATGTCCTCCAGGTTTTTAGTGACGACAGAGAGGAGACTTGGGATAACGCCCATAAGATTTTTCATTGCTTCTTTTCCCTCTTCCAGTGATTTTACCTTATGCTCCATTTCCTTCTTCCATTTAATCTGCTCTCTATTTTCATCCTCTCTCTTCTCATCCGAGTTTATTCCCTTTTTTTCTAGGTTTTTCAAGATCTCATAGGTCCATCTATCATAATGCATTCTTGCCTCAGAGAGTTTCTTGAGGTTATCCAGAATAAGCCCTTTACTAGCACATTCCTTATTCTTGCTATCCCTATCCTTAGTCAGGTCCTTCTCAGAATTTTTGTTTGTTTCCTTCTCAGAATTCACTTCGGTTTCCTCATTATCCTTGAGATCCACTTCTTCCATCAGATGGCTATTGTCCTTACCAGGGCATTCGCTGAGGATAGGGCTTTCATGACCAGGCTCATTATCCCCACTTTCTTCCTCATTACCCAGCTCCTCGTCTTTCTAACTGTCTTCACCATTGGAGTCGTCCATCTCCATTCCACTACTTTCCTTAACTATTTCCTCTGTTTCCAACCCAGGAACACTTTTCCTTTTTTTGCTGGAGGATGCCTTCTCCTTGCTGGTTTCTCCCTCTTCCATCTTTCTCTTGCCCGGAGAGGCGGAAATCCTCTTATTTTCCAGCAAGGTGAGGGTTTTGCAATGCTCATAGATGAGCAACAGAAGCCCGCAATGGAGAATCGGGCTAGAAGGGTTATTCCTGTGTTTATTGAGGGACCTGGAAAGGGACCGAAAAAGGTAGTAGGGAAGGGATACCTTTTTGTTGTGTCTAAAATGGTTTAAGAGTACAAAGTGGTAGGTGTGGGCCCTGGAGAAATGACCTTCAACCATGATGTATTCTATAATTGCATTCAGAACCCAGCCCCACAGCTTCTTGATGTTTGCAGCTTTGTAGTAGCCCCCGGTGGCTTTGCCGATTTTAACCCTCTCTTTCTCTTTTTGTGGGAACAGATTGACACTGTTGTTGGAGACTTTAAGGTCTCGAAAGAAATTAAGCCCAGTGTGGGGCATTCCGGTCACAGTGGATATGAGCCCAGTGTCTAGCTTAAACTTAGCTCCATAAATTTTAAAAGAGCCATTAGACTAGTTTTCAAAAATCTTAGAAATAGCTAGGTTAACCCTACCTTTGTTATAGTCCACGAGCTTCTCCATGAAGCTGGTGAGGGAGCCCTTCTCCAAATTCACCCAGACTTTTGGCATCACTTTCCAAGTCGACGTATTGTCTGGTTCTTCCCGCCTTAGGTTTCCACCCATCTTCGAAAACGGGCTATCTACTCTGTTTCTCTGCAAATTAAAACCTTCTTTCCCGATGTTGCTCAAGTTTTTTAACTAAGTAACCCACAAAGCGTGCGTCAGATTATTAAAGGTTTTTGAATATTTGCCGCAATGCCAAGTAATGATGGCCTTTCCAGCAAGGCATAAATGATACTTTTTACTTGTCATGATTAAATTGTCCTTCTCTCCCCATATAACGGTCCTTTCTAAGGAACTCTTTAATGTTTAAATTGAGATCCTCCTTGTGCCAAATCATTTGGGAGTCAGAGTTAACCCCAGTATTCGCTAAACAATCCGCAACACTGTTTTGTTCTCTGAAAGCATGTTGAATAATAATTTCTTTGAAACTTGCAATGATCTCCCTAGCTTTCATGATGATATTTTCAATAGACCAAGAAGGATCGGATTCCCCCTTTAAACACTTAATGATATTAAGTGAATCTCCCTCAAGCCATAATTTATCATAATTTAGATTTTTTTCTATAATTAAGGTGTTCAGGGTGGTAGAGGCTTCAACAAAATGGCTAGTTTGATTCCCCAAAGGTCCAGCCACCGCCTTAAGACAACTTCCAGCAAAATTCCTGACAATGCCCCCGTATCCAGCTTTACCTGGATTCCCTTTAGAAGCCCCATCAAAGTTAGCCTTAATCCATCCCTGAGGAGGAAAGCACCAGACCAGACCTTCTCTTCCAGTCTCCTTGCTAGAAGTATTGGTAGAAAGGTTCCACCTGTCTTTAAAATCATCTTTAGTAGCAGGTCCCTGATCAGTGCAATAGAGGCATTCAAAAATACTCCTAAAGATTTTATCTGCAACCACTTCAAGAATAGTCATTTTATCCCTAAAAATCATGTTGTTGCGCTCTTTCCAGATATTCCAGATAACAATCAGAAAAGTAAGTCTCCAAGTTTCCACAATTTTAGGATTAGAATTAGGGCAATGCCATTGCTGCCAAGAGTCCCCAAGGGAGTTCGAGAAAACCCAGCTCAGGTTCCACCTGGTTAGGATGATTTTCTAGACATCCTGGCTAAAACTGCATTGATTGAGAATGTAGCAAGCCATCTCTTCTTCCCTGCAACAAAGAGAACACCTATTAGGAAAAATAATACCTCTTTTATGAAAATTGTCCAGGGTTAATACCTTATTTTGGATGAAAATCGAGAAGAAGATATTGACCTTTGGAACTAACTTCTTGTTCCAAACTTTAGCCCAAATGGCAATTTCTTCCACTGGGTCATTGTGAATAGCCACAACAAAGGAAAAAGAATAAATCCCATCCTGGGTTTCCCTCCATATCAATCTATCATCTTTGTTGTCTCTAGGGATATTAGTAGAGAGAGAAATTTGAAGGAACTTGAGCCCCAGACACTCCTGGCTAAAATTAATCCAGTAATCTTTGACCTTTTCCCCATACCTTCTTTTGAACCGGTCTTTCCAATCTTTAAGGATTGGAATTTCCTCTAGAGGTTTATCCAGGATCCATCTATCTTCCCAAAATCTTATTCTCCTCCCATCCCCAAGGTTCCAAGTTCTACCAGCAGCAGCCCAGCTTTTAGCAGATTGTACAACATTCCATATAGCATATCCTTCAACAATGAAAGAGTTATCAAAGAATTCTTCCTTAGAAGGTTGCATATAGAGATATTTGTTTTTCCAGATAGAGTTCCATTCTAACCCTATGGTTGTTGATAACATGGCATACCAATTACCCATGGTTACTACTTCTAATAATAAACATTCCCTTGTTAAATCTATGATCAAGGATATTGAAAATAGAACCATCTCTAATGATAAAATGGATGAGGATTTTGGTAAGGACAATCTCAATAGAGGAACTATTTATGTTTGTGTCGATGACTGCGTTGACAGTTAGAATTCTCCTACTAATAAGGATAGCCATGGTGATGGCAATATGACCCCTTTATCTGAATCTCATCCCATTGTTTGTGATCTCAATGTTGCCAATATTGAGGTTATCAAAGTGGATCCCAATGTTAGCAATCAGGCCTTTAGTATTTCCCAGGCTCAAGCCACTTCCAACTATGACCTTACTAGGACTAATCCTCTATTTGAGGACTTTGATGGGGATCATAAATCCTTGGTCAGTGATTTAGTTATCACTAAGGAGCATCCAGACCTACAACATCTTCCTAAGTCCATGGACACTAAAGATGGAGATATCTTAAGCACAGATGGAGAGATCCCTTTCACCGAGGTGAGAAGGAAGAGGGGAAGGCCATTGAGTAAGAAGAAGGTCTCTCCCCTTCCAAAGAAAAAGGATAACAAAGATAAACTTCCTCAATGCTTCAACAACTTTAAAGTTGCCAAAGACCCCTTTGTATAATGTGTGACATGGATTTGAAATTTATCTCTAGGAACATAAGGGGATTAGAATCCCCTGACAAAAAACATATTATCAGAAGGCTCCTCAACCAACATAAGAATCTGGACATTCTTCTCCTGCAAGAAGTTAAAGCTTCAATTTTTTTGCTAGAGGTCAATCTCAAGTTCATCTGGAAGGATGCTTTACATTTTTTGACTAAACATGACAAGGGAAGAGGAGGTGTTTTTGTTATGGTGAGTAGGAGATGGTCATCTAAGATTGTTGATAGTGGTTTTTATCCTTGTAATAAAGTTACATGGGTTATCTTAGATGTGGAAGGATCTACAATTGGCATATGCTCTATTTATGCCCCTAATGATTACAAATATAGGATTGATCTTTGGAAGTGGATGACTTGCCTCCCTAACATCCCATGGATACAAGGCAGGGATTTTAATATGATTGATTATTCAGAGGAAAAAAGTGGCGGTCTGAATATGAAATGGAAAAGTGGAGAAAAGATCTATTGGGATAGGATGAAATCTAAACTACATCTCTTTGATCCATTGGAAGGGAGAAAAAATATTATAATAACATTTGGTTCACATGGTATGATTTCCAACAAGGTAACAAGAGAATTTACTCCAGGTTAGATCGCTTATATGCCAATGCTTCTAATTGTTCCTTCATCCAGGATACTGTGGGGATCACTATCAAGGTTATCTCATTTACCATTTAAGATCATCATCCCATCTTGACTCATATTTATGCGAACTCTAATTCAGTCCCTCATAGTAGGAAACCAAACAACTTTATGCTCAACATTAAGATGTTGCAAAACCAAGACATCAATAATGCTTTGTATATTATCAGACAAATTAATAAATGGAACCAACATAAGTCTTCAACTATTAGCAATTGGAACAAGAATGTGGGAAGTTGGAAGACTCCTTGTCAAACTTTGTGCACCAAACTAGCCAAGTATGGAAGAAGAGAGGAAAGAGAGCTCACAGACAAGTTACTCACTCGGGAAGCTCTTGCACAGGAAGATCCCTACAATTTTGATTTGTCATTGGATGTTTCCTATACCCAAGAAAAGATTAGGAACATTTAGCATAAGAAAGCCCAAGGGGCCAAAGTTAGGGCCAAAATTATCTGGATGCCATTCGTGGATAAGGGTTCAACATTCTTCATTAATATGCTTAGACAAAAATAGTTCAAGGAGAGAGTGGATATAATTTGGGATGATGGTGTTGAGTTGACAGACATTGAAGATATTAAGAAGGCCTTTCTTCATATGAAAAGCTATTCACTTCAAAATGTGACTCCTTTCTTAACAGGTCTGCCCTTGATCAATGCAGAACACTCATTCAAAGAAGATTACTAATATAGATGAAAAAATGCTCAGTAAACCTTTCACTCTTGAGGAAATCGGGAAAGCCATTAATACTCTTAGTAGTAATAAAGCTCCTGGGCCAGATGGGCTCCTTGCTGAATTCTACAAAGTGAATATTGATTGGATTGCTAAAAACTTGCTTTAGGTCTACCTTGAAGCCATGGAAGCTAGGACTTTAGGTGTTGAGATCAACAATGAAGTCATTAAATTGATGCCAAAAGATGGGGATAAATCCCTCATTAAGAATTGAAGACATATTACACTCCTTAATGTATCCTATAAGATCTTAGCCAAAATGTTGGGTCTTAGACTAGAGGGGATTCTTCTAGATTTAGTTAGCAATACTCAGACAGGCTTTATCAAAGGGACATATATTCTTGAAAATCTGATCACTAGTTGGGAAGCCATGAATTGGGCCAAGGAAACCAAGTAGAATGTTGCGATGTTTCTTATTGACTTTGAGAAGGCCTACGATCGGGTGGAAGGGGATTTTCTAATTATGATGTTGGAGTTTGGTTTCCCTAAATAATTTTGTCATATGGTATATGTGTTTCTTAAAGATGCCTCAGCTCAAGTGGAGATAAATGGATCTCGTTCTCAGGCTGTATCCCTTTGCAGATCCATTAGGTAAGGCTGCCCCTGGCCCTGACCCTGTTCATGATTGATGCTGATGCTATCTTTTATCTTCTCAGAGACTCATTCCTCTCCCCAAGGGTGAAGGGTATTGCCCTTACCAACTATATGGATTTGGATTTGGTGAATGTCCAATTTATTGATGACACAACTTTTTTGCTTCAGTTAGAAGAGGAGAACTTTGCCTCTCTATTATATAAATTAAAAACCTTTTGTGATGCCTCCAGGGCCAAGATTTCTGCCCCCAAATCCATACTGCTAAGGTGGGATGATTCCCCCCTTGGTTATCCAAGTTTGGTTTTCAATGGGGTGGACCATCAAAGCAGGTTAGATATTTAGGAATTTCATTCGCTGTTAACCCTTCCTTGTGAGAGATGTGGCTATGGATTAAAGGCAAATTGGATGGCAAACTTAATAAATGGAATAGTCTTTACCTCTCCTTGGCAGGTAGATTTCAAGTTTTCCAAAAGATCCTCTCATCTTACAGTTTGTATTATGCTTCAGTTTGGATGTTTAATAATTATCAGATTAGTGAGTTTCAAATGGTCATCAGGAACTTTCTTTGGTTTGACGGTAGAGGGAAAATAAAATCGCACTCAGTCAGGTGGAGTTGGTGTTGTCTGGAGAAGGGTATGGGTGGCCTAGGGCTGAAGGATTTGAAGCTTCAAGGCATTGCTCTAGTTGCTAAGTGGATCTTCCAGACCTTAGAAGATGAAGAACTATGGAAGGTCTTTGTTAGGAATAATATTAAGCTTGTAGTTCCTAAGCAAGCCAAAACTTGGAAGATGCTCCACTTTGATGACTTGGTCGCCGACAAGTTTCCTATCTCCCCAGCTGGGTCCTTTGTGTTTAAGTCCATTTGGAAATCCTAGGAATTTATTAGACACCTGATTGCTAACAATGGAATTATTGGAAAAGACAACACTATCTTTGGTGAGAAGTCTATCTGGTGGAACCTTATGCATAAAGATAAGCCCTTGGCTCTCATTCAAGGTTGCTTTGCAAGGAATTGGGCTCATAAGGGCATTAGAACTTTTAATGATATTATTAACAATGGAGCCATGATTGCCTAGTGTGACCTTAAGTAAAGATTCCAAATTACCTCCTCCAACTGGAGGACCTATGCCATGCTTATAGATGCTTGTGTCAAAGTGGACCTATCCAAGCCATGTGTACTGAGGGTGGATAGTTTCACCTCATATACATGGGTGAATGGGTCACCCCTAAATAAGATTAATGCTAAAATGATATACAACTCTCTTATATCTAATGATGATCTTATTCTTTATTTTAATTATGTATAAAAATTACATTATACTAATGCTGATTGGAAGAAATTATTTTCCTTTCATTGGCACTACATTATTTCTCCTAAATACAAGTGCTTCAAATAGTTTTTTATTCTTCATAGATTTCCCATTAAAGATCACCAGAAAGATGTTGCTATTTGTGATCTTTGTAGAATTCCTGAAAATACCATGCACATTTTCTTCAATTGCCTCTTTGCTAAAGAAGTTTGGAGTATGTTTGGCTTTAACTTTAATAATGGTTTATCTCACTATGATGTTCTTAATGGATTTATCAAAATCATGAAAAGAGATGTTAATTACTTCTGGTCTATTTTATCTTGTGAAATATTATGGATCATTTGGAAGTTTCATAATGAGGTTGAATTTCAAAATAGGGATAGTGTGCTTACTGAGTCTCTTAGGAGGCTCATACTTTACAATGTTGGCATGCAGGTTACACTTGTGATGAAGTTGGCAGATGAAAAATTTGAAAGATTCATTGAAGAAGGATTGATGCAAGTCTACCTTTCAGAGTTGTCTCATCGCTACACTTGGACTAAATTCAACAATGAACGAGCCCCCTTTGTGAGTGTACTTGAAGCATGCATGAAGGAAATTAATGAAGGCAGATATATGGTGCAACAACAAAGAGCCCAGGCGGGTGAACCAATCATAATCTAGGAAGCAAGAATTGCTATCTGGATGGAGGGTCCGATGGGTTGGACCTTGCGGCTAGATACTTAAGGATACCTTTGCGGATGATAGCTCTCAATTTTGATCCTTTATGTTTTGTACACTAACCTATGTAACATGGTGCTTTTGATACAACGAACTTGGCAGTCTAATTTTGTTATATACATTACTCCATACTTTGTATATAGTCTCAATATGTAGTTTTATATTTAGTATGTATTCTCAATAGGTAATTTGGCTATAGTTGTACTCTTTGATAGTTTGAACTCTTTCAGCTATTTTGTACTATTATTTTGTTACCTTTTATATATATATATATATATGTATATATATATATATATATATATATATAATGGCAAATATTTGATGAAAATTCAGCCAAAACATAAAAGATCAAATGTTATCTGAAGGATAAATACAAAATTATCAATAACTTTGATCAATATTTCTAATAATTGTAAAAATGAAAAGTAATTGGAGAGAGAAAAGGGTTATAAATCTAAATTTTCACAAATTTATATAAATACACTCAAGCATTATAAGTGGACATCATTAATCAATTTATGATTCCCCAAAATCATTCACAACTACACATAAATAATGCAAACTTCTAAGGATTTTATTCAAATTAAGAAAGTGACCATAATACACCTAAAATAAGGTGCAATATTATGATATTTTAAAATACTAAAGAATATTTATAAGCCACTTAAGATTTTGTAGGACACGACTCAATTTACAACATAATTTGCAAAGCTACAAATATACTTAATAAATTATTGATCTAGTTGAGAGGAAACCTTGAAGGAAGCTAATTAATGGCAATTATTCATCAATATTCCCATAGTTATCAACATTTTTCAATTATTAGAAAATAATGATGAACAAGGTTTTATAGAAAACAAGACAACAAACTTAGTTACATATCCATGATTCATATTTCATCAAGATAATGAATCATTAAAATTTGAAAGGCAAGAAAATATCCATACAACATCAACATCTTGAAATTTGCATTTCCTTACAACATCAACATCTTGAAATTTGAAGGATCTAGACTATTTTTTGGTATTGACATCTTTTATATTGA
Organism: Cryptomeria japonica; assembly: GCF_030272615.1. NCBI lineage: Eukaryota > Viridiplantae > Streptophyta > Pinopsida > Cupressales > Cupressaceae > Cryptomeria > Cryptomeria japonica. The sequence continues at coordinate 475,736,310 of NC_081413.1, read as the reverse complement.
TAGTTGTCATATTCTTATTTGGTGTATATGATGTGTGATTACTTGATGAAGACATTTTTTTATAAATGATGGACACTGTTGGGAATCATTAAAATTGAGTCAAGTTTTGAGGCCCAATTCAAATTTTTGCTTTGCATTTCCAAATGAGTCAGTTTGAATGGCCTAGTTAGAGAGAGGGTAAAGTGGAGCCAATTGATTTTCAAGGGGTAAGGCTCGGGAAAAATGTCCTACACCTTTCATTTGGCCTATTAAGTGATGTGCAACTTTCAGAATTCAGTTTGGATAAGTTTACTAGGTACCCATTTCAAGGGGTGAGCTGAAAGTGCATTTTAGGCACAAATGCAGATTTTATTGAGTAGCCTACTTGGGGTGTTTGTATCTTTTGCCCTATTGATCTTCATGAATGATTTCAAAATGGATTTAATTGTATGTATAAATGTGATTTAGCTTACAAAATTTCAAGTCTTCATGAATCCATTTGCTCAGTTTACCAAGCTCGAACTGTTTGCAGTTTGAATGTTTTGACAAGTCCCTGTTTCGGCGCCTAGTCGGAGCCCTGTTTTGCGCAAGTGTAAAAGTTTCCTCAGTGAGTGTTATGCCAGAATGTTTGCTCCAAGTTATTATTGGTATAAATGAAAATCTATGTTTCAAGTTTCAGGCTCCTACCAATCCATTTGATCGATTTTCAAAAGGGTTCATTGAACCATCATTTTCAGTTGTCCGTACTTTCAGTGCTATATTAGCTAAAGTATCTGTTTTCATGAGCACGCCATTTGCACCCAGTCAGGATTTTGGTCAAACTGAGAATTCAAAGATTTAATATGTACTTCAAGGTACCTGTGTTTCAAATTTGAGGGTCTACGGAGGTCGTTTGATATTTTTGAGAAAGGCATCATGTGTTGCCAGAACATTGACTTTATCAGGTCCGCAGTGTCGACAAAGCCAGTTGGTCATTTTCGATGATTAATATCTCTTCACTCGGGACTCATCTTGAGAAGCCGCTTGGTAGTGTTCATGCTTGTATATCAGAGTACACGCCTGTTAGATGGCAAGGTCCAGAAAGGTGTTTTGATCGGCTTGAAAAATACGTCTTCGCGATTAAATGTGAAAATGTGGCGCAAGAACCTGAAAGTTGTAAAATGCGGATTAATGATCCGAAAATGATTTTAGATGTTTCTAGAGGTATGTTTGAGGTCCGTGAGTCATTTCAGGGGTCAGTTGCATGAAAACAAAAAAAAATTTAGTCGGACCCACTTTGGGGCCCAACCTGGCTCATGCCTTTGCAATGTTAATTTTAAAGGAAAAATGTGGGACATCATGCTTGAAGAAAAATATAAGCAATGATGATGGGATTATGTACTTCCTGAACAAAGGGGGGCAATATTGTTGCTTCTAATGTCCAACAGAGTCTTTCAAAAGAGTATTCTTCTATCTTGACATCAGCAAATGGTGTTCTACAGCAAGAATATGGGGATTTGACGAGGCCAAAATCTGAATGGAAGCAAGCTCAATGCCTATTTCGATGTCTCATCAATACTTTGGAAAGAAAGCCGACTTAAACTATACAACTTATGATAACTTGATGGTGATTATGATTTGTATAAGTTCTTGTGAGTTTAGCAGTCTGGTACTTTGTAATTTTATAGAAGGCTCATGGCTAGAGTTGCCTCTTTGTCCTCTGACTGGAGACTGCGATATCAAAAGGTTTGTATCTACCTTTCCATTTGAAACAAGGCTAGAAGCCCCACGTATTACCAGCAATCATAGAAACCTCTAAATAAAATGCCAATGCAAAGCAAAAGCAAGCTGAAGATGTTGAACGTGGTGTTTGGGAAGCAAAAAACCAGCAGCAAGTAAATCATGGCAGATGGCGTGGTGTTGGAGAAGACTGCAGAAGACTTTAGCATTCTCATGTGGTGATGGAGGGGGCATTAAAACAAGTTCCAACAAATCAAAGCAAATGCAATGTGGCAGGGTATTAATTAACTCCAAAGCCTTTGGAGTGTAGCGTGGGCCATGAAGTCTCCAAGCCAATGTTCCTTCCTCCATGAAGTGTTGTAGCAGCTGCAAAAACCCTAATGAATGAAATCAGCCCCCCTTTCTCCTGTGTGGAATGTGGAGAATGAGGAAAGGTGTTGTAATACCAATCCTCCCTCTACGTGACTGGTGCAATATGTTTTACTCCCACGTTGGACACAATACCACTGCAAAAAATTAAATGCAATTCACGGTTACAAATCCATTCATCCTCTGCTTGGCATGGTGGAGGAGAAGTAGTATGAAATTTTTCATACAAATTTTATTGGTAGACCTGTTGGATATGGCTGAGGATAGGCATTGAAACCCCAGCATCCTCCCTCTGCGTAGCTCGTAAAAGAGGTAATGAAGCTTCTGCAAATTCATTTTGGAATGTTGTAGGGCATTAATCAATCTCGAACCTCTCCCAGCACGTGATGATGAAAAGGCATTATAAACTTCATGCAAATGTCCAAGATGCACTATTAAAGTTGCAGAGAAAGCTTCAAAAATGAAGTTCCAAGCTAAAACTATTTGTCCCACATTCGCTAGGCAGAGGAATATTTTGATGTTTAAATACAAATCTCCACCCAAGTATAATGTCAAAGCTTCAAGACTTTTGATGGACAGTGCTTGATGGGTGCCCAAGCAGAACCCACATGCGTGGGCATGGATTCCAAGGCGACTGAGAAGGATGACTAAGCGGCGACATGTGGACCCCACATAGGCATGGATCCCGAGGCAAGCAAAATTTTGTAGAGAAGGAGTGAGTTAAAGACCCTACAAGTTCGAAAGATCGGATGACTCGCATGACTTCGCGAAGGAAATAAGCTCACGAGTTAATGGTTGCAAAATGGCAAAAAGCCTAGGCCGAAAATGCAGCGAAAGTGAGGATGTAAAGATCAAGCATGCCCGCGGAGATCCAATGGCTCGTATGATTTCGGAGCTCAAAGATGCACGAAACTTACCCATTGTGATTTCGGAGCCCAAAGATGCACGAAACTTATCCATTGCGAAATAGTGAAAGCCAGGTGGCGGGCCCAGGTGGAAAGACAGCTCGTAGTTCATCTAAGGTGGCGGTGATGTGGCACATAGGTGGCGGTGATGTGGCATACAGGTGGACAGACAAGTGGCAGTGACAAAGCGTGCACGTGGCAGTGATGAGGTGTCATCCTGGATGGTGCCCAGTGGATCCCATCAGCCAATCAGGTACCACCACATGGCAAGACGTTAGGCCAAAAAGGAGGCCAAAAATCAAAAATCAAAATCAGTTAAATGTATAGTGCAAACTATATTTAAAAAATAAAAAATTTAAATGATTGGAGGCACATGAGTGATTAATTCGCTCAGAGGCTTATTTTTGGCCAAAATATGAAGTATTATATATTGCCGGAAAGCTCTCAAGATGAGGAATGCAGTTATGGAGTTAGTTTCAATAGATATGGGATATTTCGAGAGCAGTTTCCATGGGAATGAAGAAGATATTTTTGTAGTTAGGGACAAAGGAGACACTTGGCATGTTCTGATGGATTCTGATCTTTTTCCCTCTTCTTCTTATTCCCAATTATTCTCAATTGTAAGGGTTCCAGAAATTTGAAGAAATGCTCAAGATTTGATGGCTTCCATTTTCTGAATATCTTGACCCAAGTTTGTAAATGCTTTTGTTTGGTTTCAGGGCACAGAGGATTACAGTGTAGTATTCAAGATGTGTTTTCTGGTTGTAGACTTTACTTGTGTCAGTCATGAGTAATTTCCCACAAGATTGTCTCTGTGATATGTTTTTTTTATTATTATGAATTCAATCCTCAAGGAGGATGAAATTTGTCAATTTCAAGGAAGTTGTGTGATTGTTTGTCGGTATCCTTCAAGGAAGGTTTTAAACTCTGTAATCAGTCATGAATAATGGAATGTGTCCTAGATTTGATGATTTTTTGTGAGTGGAACTGAGTAATACATGAATATAAGGTGTTGATGCAGGGATATCATTTGAGGAGAACCAATTTGTGGCTAGGATGCATATTTAAAGTTTTGTGTATGACTCTGTTGCCCAATGAACAAGGCACTAGTCTTGCAAGTTTGGGGATGTTTTCAGATCAAACAAATTAAAAGAAAATCTATTTCCCTTTGTGTTTAGGGGTTGTGTTCTTTCATTCCAAGCTCTTTTTCATTTGTGGTTTATATAGATTCGGCCAATCTGTAATGTGTTTCTATATTTGGTGAGTTTGTGGAATGATCTATCTGCTTCATTGATGTTGTCATGGTGAGTAAATGAGTTAATTCCATGCATCAAAGGTATACCTACCTAGGTTTTGCAGAGCCTGAAGAGTAGAAGGATTTAGATCCTTGTCATGTTGTCCAAGCCCTGAGGTTCTTCATAGATTGAATTGGCTACTTCATAGATCAATTGCAGGTGTGCTTGGGTTAATCATTTTTGATGAACAACAGACACAAAGGAATTAATAGAGGCCAAAATCCTATAAGGTCAGTTGGAAATGGAAACTCTGGACAAAACTTGGGAGAAGATAAAAAATCTACAAAACCTATGATATATCTTTAGGACTTACTTCTCCATCTTTTAATTAATTTATATAGTAATTTCTTCTCTTTTTTTAGCTTCTCTCCTCTCATAATCATTGAAAGCAATGGGGGCCTTATTTATTTCATACCTATCTTGGTATTGTGTGTACTTGTGTGTTTTATAAATAGATAATTGTTTGCCAACTCAACCTTTCTCATTCTTTCTTTCTTATGATATCTTTCACCCTTACATAAGTGAACTTTTTTGGAATTAGATAAATCAAATTTTCTTTCTATCAATGATACCTTATGCTTTTACAAATAGTCTTTTTTCTTTATCACTTTACATTTTTAAATTGAAGAATCATTATTTATCATTTTGTAATTTTTGATTGATTCTTTAATTAAGGATATTAATCATAGACTAGATTTTGTCTTGACCTTGTACTAAGGACACCTACTCTATCCAATCCATTTAAGGTGATCTTTATTGCAAGGGAGTAAAATAAATGTGGAGTCTTAAACATCTTGTGAGATACCTCAAAGGTGGTTATATACTCATGCAATTTATCACTAATAATTTTGGACCTGTGTATTATATTTTGTCTTGTCAAGACAACTTCAACAAATAGATACATCCATGGATTGAAGGCGAAGCTAGTTTAAATAATAACAACTTGGATTATTAATGTCATGCTATCCACAATATCATTATGCAAGTCACTATTGTATAAAAATTTAGGCATCTCAGAAACAAAATTATTTGGGGTTTCCATCCATTTAATATTAATAATTTTCCTACATTTTTTTATTGCATCATTGAATAGTTTCTTTCTTCAAATGACACTTTGGTGTAGAAAGGTATATTGAATTTACTTTTTAGTGAATACACACTTATATGTGAAAGCACTCTTCAACCAAAAACTTATTTCCTTTTATTAACATCATAACATGTTTGGTATGTTATAGGGTCAATTCTAGGCATTCTATAAACTTTAGAAAAGTTGCAACTTTATCTAAGCTATTTTGAACAATTTTCAAGGCCTAGGGTGTGGTATTGTTTTTTTTTTCAATAAAAGTGGTAAACCACTAAATTTTATCAATATTATGATTTTTACAACCTGGTTCAAAGAGCACCAGTAGGAAAGAACTAGGAAAAGAAAACCTCTAGTCTAGCTCATACCTAAAAACCAGATAGAGGCCCACCCAAGATTACATAATTGCCATGTTGGCCAAAAAAACCCAACCCCTTGTAAAAAGTACAAAAAAATTCTCTGTCTGAGAAAGTTACATTTAAGAATTCAAATACCACGAACTAGTGCTTTTCAACGGAGGAGAAGAAGGGGGAGTATCAATATCAACGAGAACTACAGGAGGCACCATCTGAATAGGCAAAACTGGAGTTGGTGAAGACAATACAACGTGCATCGAGTCTAGGAGAAAGTGAAAATATATTTATAGCTACTGCCAAACAATCTGGTGATACATGATCTAATAGAGCTACCATAGCAAACAAAGTATCATCATATAGGTTAGAAATCAAGCCATTTCTCATAATTGAAAGAAGTTCCCCGTGCTAGCCAGAAGATAATAACTGAGAATGAGATAGGAAACCACCATACTCAAAATTACCAAATTCAAAATGATAAAAAGATAATGCCCTATCCAAATCATCAGCAGTGTAGAAATAGGAGTGGTATTGTTACTTACTATTCTTTGATGGAAGTTAATCATACTAATGGGGCCTAAGTATTTCTCTATTATGGCACCCCATGTTGGAGTGATTTAAGAAGGGGGAGACATCTCCTTTAACTCACACTTCATGTCTTTTTCCTTTTTACTTATCTATCTTGCATGATAGATACAATCCTTATATCACCAATGGTTTTAATTGATGATCATTTAATTTACTATCTTAGTTTCAATTACCTATTTTCATTCAATTATCCATTATCTAGGGCTTTCTATATTCATAAAGCTAGGTTAAGCTAGGGTTTTTGATGTTGCTTGTATATTACTATTGTTTTATATGCCTACTATTTAATCTCTCAATTTGGCCTTAAGGGAAGAGAACCTAGGAAATTTCATCATTTTGATCAAAGTTCTTTTAGGTATGAAATTGAATTCATAGAAAATCAAACTTTTGAGATGAAATATTTTGGAATCATGATAATGCTCTTCCTTTCACTTCTTAATTCTAATAGTATCATCCTTTGCAACTTTTTTAGAGGTCTCTTCACCTAAATTCACTTCTTTGGGAATTTTTATGCTCTAGGGATGCTCTTAAAATGCTCTTGGATGCTCAAAAAAAATTTGTTGAAAAATGAATTAGATAAATATGGTTAAATCTTACGAAAATATGAATAATTGAGCATGCCATCAACACACAAAGTATTTAGGTGGATAACAATACAATTGATGGGAATGCCACTTGCAAAAATTTGAACTGGGACTACAATTTCCATTTTAACACTTTTTTGAAATGTTGGGTTCAATTGGAAGTTTAATTTCGACACAAAGCCTTTTATCAACTTTTAATATTCCTTTGTAGGCATCTTGAAGTGAATCAATTTATTTATAAGCTTTAAATTTAATTGTCTGATCAAATCTCTATTTATTTGGAAGCGAACCTTTTGCAAGAATTATATCTTCAAATTGTTTTGCAAGAAGTTCCAAGTGAATCAACTCATTTGCGCTTAGAGGTCTAGTTTAGATAAATAATTTTGATGTTGATATCATTAATAGACTTGGTGAAGTCATAATTGTATAATAAAGTATCATGGGCATGGGTTGTATGGATGATGTTAGCATGAAATAATGTTGATGTCTTTTTTGTTTGGATTTCAAAAGTTCTAACTGAACTAGTTAAATGTAGTGGTTCATAAAGGTTTGGTCTAGATAATAGGAGAAGCTTCATAGATGAATAATAATTTCATTGTAATTTCATGAAGGTATGATTAATAAAAAAATGAGTGAACCAACTAAATTGGTAATTCATAATGGTTCAATTTACTTAGTAAAGGATATCTACAAAGGAAAGATGATATAAATAACAATATCACTAGTGTATAATATGTGATGATTTTTAATTGAACACATTATAGGACAAATGATTATTGGTTGGGTTCATATAGGGTTTAAATGCATGTAAACATTAAAGTTTGATATACTAGTTAGTGGGTGTAGGGAAATTCACGTGAATTAGATCTTTTATTTGCAAATTGGTGTAGTTCACTTGAGTATTTATTTTCAATAGATATCAATTTTTGTGAGATTTCCTTATTGAACTTTCCATACATTGGAAAAAATTAATCAATTCATTTTCGACTAGTTGGAAGTGACAAACCTATATGTGAATATCTTTAGATTATCTTAATGAATTATGGAAATTTTTTAAAAGAACACATGTATAATATTTTATGCTTTATCCAATCATGGTGAGCTTTTGACTCTTAGGATAGTCAATTTTGAGAAATTCGCTAATATTGGTAATCAAAGACATTGGAAGACCAAGCTGGACCTAATCAAAGAGGTATGTCTATATTTTATTTCCAAGAAAGATGGGGCATTATGTTAACCAAAAATTTACATTATGAAATGATAGAGTGACATATAATGTTTCCATTGGAAATATTCCATTTCAACTAGTTTATGGTAAAGATACCAAAATGACAATTAATTTGATATTGCCTATGTATTAGTTGTTAGAAGATATTGATGAAATAAAAAGTATATAAGTTTTCATAAGGTACTAAAACTAATAGAGATAGATGAGAGCAAGAGAGATACATGTAAAAATATCTTGTCAAATAAGAAAGCAATATTATATTTATTTAACAAGAAGACACTTCAAAGAAACTTGTAGGTTGATGATTTATTCCTCATGTAGAGTGCTAGATTTGGGGACAAAAAAAAATATGGTAATTTTTATCCTTTATGTCTTAGACCATATGAATTTATTGACGAGTATGTAATTATGTGTACCATCACAAAAAACTGACAAGATATTTAATAGAGCTACTTAGTCATGGTAAAAATTGAAAAATTATTTCATGTAAATAAAGTTGGTTCCATCTTGTAAATATTGTATGTTATATCTTGTAAATATTGTATGTTATATCTTGTAAATATTATATTGTGCATGTTTATGCAATCATTAGCCTTATCTGATCATGATGAAGCATATTGTCTAGTCATTTTTGTACCTCTTTTGGTCTACCTTTGGAGATAGATAGCTTCTCATTATGTATGTAAGAGACACATCTCTAACTAGAGCATGTTGGGACTCAATATATTACAAGTGTCAAATTTTTACCCGAGTCCTAGTTTATTTTTGTACTTATGCCTCATTTTTCCCATATCATATTACCAATTTGATAAATGCCTATATGGATATTCAGTTATCAATTTTTACGTAGAAGTGTTTCCCTTTGTCATCCCCTATATGCCCCTCATGTGCTAAAATATATAACATATCCAAAAAATCATAAGTGGGATTTATTAGGTAGTTTCTCTAAGTTTTGAAAGTTGTTAGAATTTTGGAGCTATCCATCCAAGTATACCATTCCACTTATTTCTACCTTCTCTTTTTCCTTATTGGGTTATTAGAGTTTTTGATTCTGACATGTCTATTCCTTAACACCTCTATACTCTAAAAGCTTTAATATTTGTACTAAATCCTTTGTTGTGAAATGGTTTATACTTTTTTTGTACTTGTGTAACTCATAGTTGTCACACTTGAATTATCAATCCTTCAATATTACAAAAATTTTTAACTATGGTTGTTGGTATTTTAGAAGTTCTCATCCCAATGTGGTAATAAATTGAACTTTGATACCTCAAATTCCCTCACTTTCAAAACTAGATTTTCAAATTTTTCCTTTCTTGGATACCTTGTTGTGAGTATGTCTAACTACTTTACCCAAAATTCCAAAAAAAATTAGTTCTACTTAATTGGATTCAAACTTTTTCTCCTTGATTTACATGATTGCTTCCTCTTAAGCATCTTTGAACCTAGAAGCCTAATAACTTTGTAGTTTTTACATGCATCTTATTGGAGTAGTAGGTGTGGGAATCCCTTTCATATGGTATCAACAATGCAATACCTCTAAACCTTGATCCTTGACAAGGTATGAGTCATGATGTATGCACAAACCCCAATCCTTAAAGATTTAACAAATCTCACATTTTATGTAGTTTTTCTCTGTTGGCTCCTCTATCTCTCTAAAGAGCCTTATGACCAAATGCGATGCTATAACTACCAAATTATATTTTTAATGCCTAAAATTTATTATTTACTCAGATGGAATAGATTTTTAGTAGTAAGAGAAAATTAAGGCACCAATGTCATGTTTAATGTTGCAATAAAGCTTCAAACCCAATCATTCTCATGAAACCTCTAAGCTACTATTGTTACTAAATTTTTCAATCTGTTTTATACCTCGAACACTTTGATCAATGAATTTTTTAATTCTTATAATATTGTGACAATAAAGACAAAAAATTCTTCATCTTTTAGGCATCTTTGCACATATTGGAGAGGTAAATTTTGCATCTTGGTATTAATGTGATGATTTTGCAAGTGTGGGTCCCCCCTATAAATAAATACAACCATTTTATTTTCTAAGGTTTGCATGCCCATGTTCTAAATCTATAAATATAAGTTAAATTTTCTTCATTTGAAGGGTTAGTTGTTTTGATTTTCATAGAATGAAATCACAAAGTGTGATCTAGTGTTTTAATATGTTAGTGTATTCACCATCTAAGTTCTTTCCATGTTTCAAAGAGGTAGCTACTGAAGAATATATTTGTGATCACATGTCTCCTTGGCCAATTGATGGTATTTTAGAAGATTTTTTGAGTATAAAGATACGACAAGCCCCCTTTCTTGCCTTTTTTTTAAACCACATTCATTGGTGTGGTCGTAACAAGAAATTAATAAGTATTTCAACACTTTAATGCATTACAAAATTTATTATTTCTAATGGTCTCTTCCTTTTTATAAATGAACGTTAATAGAAATGTTGGAAAAGGAATATTAAGTAGATGTGGTTATTGTGTCTTGTACCTTTGTTGTTATTTATATTTTCTATTTTTGATAGTTGAATGTGTTTTTCTGGCCCAAGATTGAAGGCATTGACACTCCACACAAATTTAAAATCAACAAAATCATTTACCAATTTAGTTGAAAGAAGTGGAATAGGATTTATATGTTGTTCATGTGGTTTAGTAATACAAACTAGGGTACAATATTTAAAAACCTTAAAAAATCAAAATTATAGAGAATTATGTCTAGCATGTGTATACATTACCAATGTATAAGACATGTTAAGTAAAATCATGTTATGGATTATAATACTACTATTATCTATAGGCATATGTGCAATGCATTATATCAACCATATAGAGGTATTATTTAGCTATTTAATCTTGTCTTGATGATAAATATAGGAATCAATTGTATTTATGGTTATTTCATAATTATTGCAATCATGTTATGTTAATTATTTAAAAACTTGTTAAGGACACCTCTAGGAATACCCTTTTAAGTCTAAGTTGAGATTAAAGTGAAAGAGAGACTAAACACTCTCATTAATTGGCCTTTAACCATCCCTTGCCTATCAATGAACCTTTATTTTATCTTCTTGGTGACAAGTTCCTAGCCCTAAAGGTAAGATTAAGTTCTAGGATTGTGGACATAAAAGTTTGGGATGTAACATGTATGGTCCCCTTTGGCCAAATTCACCTATGAAAATCAGCATGTTTGAAAAATACATATAAGATTTTGTTTAATGCCTTAGCTCAATTTGATTTCAAATTCTCATCTCATTGCAAATGTTATTATATTATCAATTTACTCTTATTTACTTTATGCTTCATGCTTCTCACTTGCCTAAATAACATAAATGAGATTGCCAATTTCATAATATACTAATTAAGGTTAATAAATATAGAGAAAAATTTTAAATTATCTTTCAAATAATCATACATCCAACACCATGCCTTCTCAATATCCTCTCACAACCTAATTCTAGAAGAATTGTAGCAAGATCCCAACAACACTTATCACCAAAATCTCACACCTCAAACCTCACAAACCAAGCACTCTAAGTATAGATAACAAAGAACTAGGAAACCACCAAGATGTCCTTTTTGTTTGTTTCTATGCAACCCCATCAAAATTTATGATTCTAAAGTTGCATACAACATTTCTTAGGGGAATTTGATCTAACTTAAGTGTGGTGTCCCATCCTAAATAGAGTGTAACTCACAACAACATTAAATGTTTTATGAAAGGTATACATATTTTCAAAACGAATAATGTGGATATAAACATATATCCACAATCCCTCATTTTATTTTATTTTTGCATGTGAATAATCAAGACAACTAATTTCTAGAAACATTGACTTTGAAATAAATATTAAATAGATAGGCTAACATATACCATATAACCTTATCTATGAACTTAGCCACAATATTTAACCTAATCCCAAATTACAAGATTGCCTATCATATAGATAGACAATCTAAATGATAGGCAATCTAACTTTAGTGTCCCACCCTAAATAGAGCATAACAGACAACAACATTAAATATTTTATGCAAGATGAATATATTTTCAACATGAATAATGTAGATATATATTAAACATATATCCACAATCCCTCATTTTTTTGTGTGTGAACTATCAAGACAACTAATTTCTAGAAACATTGACTTTAAGAAAAAAATTAAATACAATAAATTAACCTACACTGAACAATCTAATCGAAGACTAAACCACAATATGCAACCTAATCTCAAATTACAAAAATGTTTTATTTGAAAAAATAATTCTATCATAAAAATAGGTAAAATTCATTAATGTGTAAAATAAATCACATTGAATCCAATATTATGTATAAAAGTAGGAAATTCATTTTTGTCCCTTGCAATAATGAAATTTGTCCCTTCCACTAAGAAAAGTCATTTTCTTGCATTTCCTTGCTATTTTTTAACTTTATTCTCATTATTCGGTGTACATATGATATTCTTCTTCTTATTATTCGGTCTAGATACATTTGACATTAATGACAACGTACAATAATATCAAAGTGTAGCACTCAAATTTTAATAGTAACAAAATTCTAAAAAAGTACAAAATTCTTAAAATACAAAAAAAAATATTGATTTGTATTGAAGGCCATGCCAATTTTTTCTAAAACAAAATTTCATGTTTTTCTTCTTTTAATGATAAAAAATTTGGCATCTTAAGGAGCTCCAAATTTTTAAATTTATAATTATTGTTTGTATTTTTCAATGGTTCAATCTTCTAATCTGCATTTAAAGATTATATTTCAATTGTATGATTACCTTACAAAATCAAACATAAATATCAATTTCATAATAATTTTGAACACATTTATTTAAGTGGGCCTTCAAAATAATAGTTTCCTTTTTCAAAATAAAATATGTAGATTTATAATATTTATTTTAAATGTGGGTTTTTTGAAAATTTAATTATATATTTTGTCTTTTCAATTGTTTAGTGTATTAATATATTTATTCATAAATAAAAGATTTATATTTGTTAAATTATTTATTAGTAATATTAATAGAAATTCAGAAATGTGTATCAATTTTTTATATTTTAATATAAAAGATAAAAGTGAGTTTTGAAAGGCTTCAAACTCTTTTACAAATGAGATAGAAAGTGAAGTAAGTCAAGAACATAAAACATACAAAAAAGATAATTTCACAAGAAAATAATTACTACTACACTAACCACCAACAAAACTCAAGCCTAACAACAAAATAACAATACAATGATGTACAACATGAGTTGGCCTAGTGGTGGAGAACTTGTGCTCTTGAAAGAGAGGTCACAAGTTCAAATCCCATAAGGGTAGGGTATGTACATCTTATTGGTGGGTTTAATGTATTATGTGTTTATTTATTTTTAATTTAATATTATAAATCTTTAATTTATGTAGGATTGAGAATATTATAAATTTATAGTGTTCAATAATAGTTGCTATCATATTATAAATATTTATCAATTTGTTGTGAATATGTTAGAGTTAGTGTTTATGGTATTTTTGAAGTTCTACAAGTGTATTCTAATGAAATTTATAATGTATTGGTCTTTAACCTATAAATGCTTATTAGTATTTGTCTTGTAGTTTTTAAAATTTGATAATCCATGTAATTGATTTGAAAATTACTCATTAATAAACATTAATAGATAATTTCGTTGGTCAATTGCCTTCATAAGGTATGTTATAGAGTTGGATTAAAATCCACATGAAAACCTCATGACATAAAAAAAGAGGTGTGGTACAAAATATGACGAAATATTTTTCTCTCTTTAGGTTTTCAAACACTAAACTTGACACTTCCATTGTGTGGACTCTAGTTATGTTTTCCACTTGGACTAGGAACTTCATGGTCAAGATAATAATGTGAAACTTAAAATCCATGTATAAATTGAATTCACTAGAGTTAAATAATGACTACTATGGGATTTTATTGATTTGATTATAACGCATCCAAGTCATTTTATTTGTCAAGACCATATAGGGTTCAACTTTCATTTTTCTAAGAAATGCATTTATATTGAAGTGAATCTTCCAAAGACATTTAAGGAAAAAAATAGATGCATAGATAAAGGATAAGTGTTTCATGAGACATGCTTTACATATTAAGTTGTATAACATGTATTCCATTACTAGTTGTAGACACCTAAATCCTAATTACTAACAATACATATATGTGTGTTTATGGAAAATAATATATTGACATGGGTGAAGCATCATTTCATATTGTTCTTTGTGTACCATCATTATTGACCAATATCCTTCCTATTTATCAAATCACACATGGTGGGAGCAAGGAATATTGTTGATTTCACACTAGATTTTGTAGTTATTCAAAATTCACATAACAAATATACTGTTGCATTTGGGGAGGTAGATTATCAACCTCAAGTGTACAACTCACATTTTGATGTACACACTTAGGAATATAGCATCAATTTTTTTAAGGAGTTATAGTATAATCATTTAAATAATGATGTTATTTAATTATATGAGGTTCTAGATACACGTGCTACTATTTTATCTCCTCCATATATTGCTTCTTATAATCATACTAGTGCTTCTAAATCCATGAATCTTAATGATTTGGTAGATCAAGACATTCATCATCTTCCAAACATGACTACTTTGGATGAGTACTTGATAGATATTATATGTTTATTTTGTGTCATATATTGTAGACTTAAATGACACTATTGAGGATATTCATCTCCTCTTTTATACTAGATATTATAGATTTGTAACATCTTAAATTTATATGTCATGAGGGAACATTTATAACCTTTTGCTCTTTCTCCACCTATTTGTCATCATTTGGAATTTTTTTGGAGACCCTTGTTTATTATTTATATGATCCATAGTTTTATCTGGATTATGTTCTACATCTATTTTCACAAGGTTGTAGATTGACACAATCATTAATTAGGCCTAGGACTTCTAATGTAATTGTGCCACCTTTTAGCATTGAATTGGAGATGTATATGGTGAAAATGGATAACAACAATGTTGAAAGACTAAATGAATTCAACCACAAAACCCTAGCCTAACAACAACAAAGATCCACCATAACATATGAAGATTACCTAAGACAATGTAAATCAAATGAAATCACAAAGATTATACCATCACATGTCCAATAGGGTTTGAATCTCCATTCTTCCTATCTCCATTGATCTTGCTTGATATATTTGCTCTCAAATTTTATGTGCACAAGAGCTCAACAAAGAACAGAAATGTGGTTGCAAGTAGGATCGCATATGAAAGTGCAAAGCGTAGTGTAGTCAATTGATCAAGTAGTCAGTTAGTTAGGGTTTGATAATGAAGGAAGCATCTCCTTATATAGAAGACACTATAAGAAATGGAGGGATAAGATTGAAAGGTGTAAAAAAGGTCGGCTATGATTAGAGGGTAGGTAAAAGAAATAATAAAATAATAAGAGGGTAGGTAGTGTATGAATTAAGAGATGAATGACATGTGTCATAGGTAGAAAAGGCTAATGAATTAATTAAATAAATAAAGATTCATTTAATTAATAGAAGTGGGATAATTAAATAAATAAAATATTTATTTAATTTAGGAAAAGGGTAATTTAAATAAATAAAGGTATTTATTTAAATGAGAAATAAGGTTAGAAGAGGATAAATGAATTAATTAAATAAATAAAGATTTATTTAACTAATAGAAGAATTAGGCTAAAGTAATTAATTAAATAAAGACATTTATTTAATTAGACTGGACAAATTTAGGTGTCTACATTTTGCCCCTCTTTGAGACAATGTAGCTTGTCGCGTTGTTTCAAAGAAGATAAGATGAACTGATACAAAGTTGCCCCAAGATGGGAATGATATGACCTCTCGAGAGATTGGATGAAAATGTCTGGAAAGATCACAGACAATCTCTCGATAAGAAAGAAAGGCTAGAAAGGGACTGACTAGATAGGATAGAGTGACAGAGTCACGAGATAATGAAGACTGACTCAGGAAACGAGGGCCAAGGCAGTCTATAAGATAGACCACGAGGGGAAAACATCCTCCTTGTCATCCACACATCCAAGAGATCAGAGTGCAGAGAGAGAATAGAGTAGCAGCAGTCAGCAGCGATGGCATTGGTTCACAGATTTGATCGCGTTCGCCAATTTCAGAGGCCAGCAGATGCAGGAGAGCCGATGAGTACCTCAAAAAACCTCCTTGTACTTTGTTGCAATAAATGTTGTCATTAATGCATGTTAGGTAGCACATTTAATGCACATTTAGGTAATGTCAAAAAATGTCAAAAACATGCAGGCGCATCTGCATTGGTACCAGGCACGTCTATGTTGGCTAGGAGCGTCTATGTTTGTACCAGGTGTGTCTATGCTGGGAAAAGTGTCTGTGTCAAATGCAAGTGCGTCTATGTTGTGTAGGAGCGTTTATGTTATGTGGGCATGTCTGTGCAGGATAGGCACGTCTGTGCAAGATAGGTGCGTTTGTGCAGTCTATAAGAGCGTTTATGTCATGAAGACGCATTTATGTCTAAAATGTGCATTTATGTCTTCTAGGCCAAATCGACAGTTCTGTGATGAACATACGCTGTCGATTGGATAAGCTACTGAGAGGATACACTCAAGTAGGTCCTCTAGGGAAGACTAGGATAGCAAATAGGGAAAGGATTGACAATTTTGTGATAGAACATATGTTGCCAATTAGGAAACTACTCAAGAGGATTCACTCAAGTAGAGGCCCTAGGATAGGATAGATCAAGGCACTTTGTGATGAACAGGGAATGCCAAAACATAGTACTTTGTGATGAACAAGGAGTACCAATAGGTGCAGCACTTTGTGATGAACAATGAGTGCAAATATGAGCAGCACTTTGTGATGAACAGGGAGTGCAAAACTCGTAGTACTTTGTGATGAACAGGGAGTACCACTAGGATAGATAGCAACACTTTGTGATGAACAGTAAGTGTCACTGGGATAGATAGCAACACTTTGTGATGAATAGTGAGTGTCACTAGGATAGAAGCAACACTTTGTGATGAACAGTGAGTGTCACTTTGACTGACATGATTGCTTTGCTTGACTGCAGGAGTATTTGCCTATGCTAGAGTCATGAGAGAGCTTCCCATCGATGCAAAGATTATGACCAGAGCTGACATTCGAGGATCGAGCTGCCATTGAGGCTATGGGTCTGAGATACATCTTGTATGTGCCTGAGTTTCGAGCAAACATGGGGTTGCTGACTGCACTGGCTGAGAGGTGGCACTCTGAGACTTGTACATTTCATTTGCCGATGGGTGAGATGACAGTCACCCTCGAGGATGTATACAGGATTCTGCAAATACCGATCGATGGGGAGTTAGTACCCTCTGATCGATATGGAGATAGGGAGGCCCTGAGACAAGTGTTTCAGGATCCCGGACTAGAGATGAGAGCTGGACACATGGCATGGGATACCATGACAGTGACATAACTAGCACTACCAACAGTGCTAGGAGGAGTGATCAGTGGGTTCCTGTGTCCAGACAGGGCGACACGAGGGTTGGCTGTGGGCTAGGGGAGCACCTTGGAGACACTGGTTACATAGCACACCAGATATGCCTGGGGACCATGTGTGCTGGCACATTTGTACTATGAGCTACATCAGTTTGTGTATCATGGATCCGTAGGATTGGGCTATGGAGTTACATTATTGTAGGTGTGGGCATATGAGCACCTGTCGGTTACCCGACCAATACATTTCAGGGGCAGGGGTCATGGACGCAACTTTGTGTATCTATATGATATGATTACCTCATAGCCACAGATTGGTAGGTTGGAGCATTGGCGTCAAGTCCTAAATGAGATTGACAATGTGATATGGAGGTCGTACCGTGAGTGCGAGCAGTGGGAGGAGGACACAGTGGATCTACCTTATACCTTTCAGAGTAGATATTTGATTGGGTGGATGCCCTATGTATTGGAGAGACAGTTGATTGACAGGGTGTGCAGGTAGTTTGGACATATTTAGCGGATGCCATGGGGTTCCAGGATGTATGCTCGGACAGTCAAGGATCAGGCACACTTTGGGCCATTGTTGTTGTATGATCAGGCCATGATGCAGCTAGTAGAGATGGTGTTGATTCCATGGGATATGTGGCCAGAGATTGAGGATGCAGGCATGGATGCAGAGTACACAGTATATTGGGCTAAGCATCCCTTTCCATGACTGACAGACCCAGGGGAGCCTCTAGATGGAGATGGGGGTGGGGATGGGGATGATGATGGAGATGGTGGGGGGAGAGGTCGACAGAGGAGGTGGGGTGCTATTGGAGAGAGGAGGGTGGCTCCATAGAGAGAGGGTGGAGAGGAGAGGCAGGCTCAGGTGGTGAGGGGTTGTGATAGATTGCCACTACAGGTGCCAGCAGCACAGGGTCCTAGACAGGTGTAGGGACAGGGGCAGAGGCAGGTATAGGCACAGGTATAGGGGGAGCTACAGGCAAAGGCACAGGGGGTCGAGGAGGAGGAGGATGAGCTTCTTGAGCTGAGGGAGATTTGCCAGGGATAGGCAGATGAGATCCAGGACCTATAGAGGGAGACAACTAGGCTCAGAAGGCGACTGAGGGAGATAGAGCATGAGCGGGATCAGGCTATCCAGCACTATACTGAGGCTGAGACAACACTGAGGGCTGGGAGGCAAGAGACAGAGGACATAGGGGCTAGATATCCCTATGTTCTACAGGTAGGGGAGGGGATAGGTTACTGGAAAGACCTATAGTATGGGGCAGTGCCACTAGAGCAGCGAGCGAGGAGCTTTTGCAAACAATCACGGACATTGACGGCTACGGGAGGGAGCCAGAGGAGACAAGCATCCAATGGTGGGGTTATGGGTCCTCCACCACCACCAGATAGAGGGGACATGAGAGATGATCTTGGGGCGGGTCCTAAACTTGATTCAAAAGGTCACTTGCTTGTCCTCATCTTGCTTTGTCAACATACTACATACAACAACACTTTTCTAAGTGGTCCCTCATCAAGGTCTATCACCTTTGGGTCTCATTTGGTCTTACTTAGAGTCAAGGTCAACTTACCTCATCAAGAGAAACTATCATCTCTTTGGAAGTCACACCTACTCTACTACATACATACTTGGTCTTACACTTTGGACATTGCAAGTACACCTCAGATTCATTTACATTCCATCCAACTCTTAGTCTTCCATACTCTTTCCATTTTTCATCTAGTCTCACACATCTTGGTCAAGACCTAGTTCATGGTTGAAACCCATTACCAAAAATCTAGGAGAGAAGCTAAAGAGGCTCAAGAGTCTGCAAACATGAGTTCCTATGAATATGACAATGATATCTTTTTCAATTCTGATCATACTACATTACTTGACATGGATGCCTATAGAAACATTCCAAATGT
Organism: Cryptomeria japonica; assembly: GCF_030272615.1. NCBI lineage: Eukaryota > Viridiplantae > Streptophyta > Pinopsida > Cupressales > Cupressaceae > Cryptomeria > Cryptomeria japonica. The sequence continues at coordinate 475,716,815 of NC_081413.1, read as the reverse complement.
TGAGAACATGGACACTACAAAAACAATGATACACACAATGACAATATGGAAAACTTCTCCGTACATTCAACAGAAGTGGAAGACACCATTATGAATCCTCATTTCAATCGATTGGTTGAGGAAATAATGAGAAGAGATAGACAATACTTTCTACAAGTGATGGCACAAAGTGGAACCAAGATCCCTCATGATTTTGACATGTCTCAAATAATGGAAAATCGACCTTTGCAACAACCTCACCTCAACATGGATCAAAGGAGGCCTAATAGTGGAGGCAATAGAGGACCACATATGGTGCCTAAATCACCATCATCTTTGTTTCAAAAACCAGAGGTCCCATACATACATGGTCAAGCATATGATACTCACCTTTGCAAACCATTATGGAGTTCTTATGCAGAAAAATATGCTCAATCACATACCAATGCTAAGGATCAACCACCAAAGCAATTGGATATTCAAAGGCATGCTCAAAATTTGGACACAAGGAAACCTCACGTCAAATTTGGGGGCAACACACTAGAACAAACTCATGACATGCCTATAGAGTATGGTATACATGGACAAAGCAGATATTCCATTCCCCATCATGACTCTATACCAAGTGGTCCTTATACGCAACATCATTATAGACCTCCTCCATATGAGCATGTGTATGATCAATATCATCCATATATGCAACATGCTCCTCCTCCGATTGGTGCCTCAAGCATGGGGTATGGTCCAAGAAGTCGAACTCCACCGAAGAACAATTTGGAGCAACAAATTAGGGACTTACAAAAGAAAATGGAGGACATAAACACACCGAAGCCAACTTAGACAATGAGAGACATATGTCCCTATCCATTTGACAAGAGCATTCCAATGCCTCCATTTCCTACACACTTTGTGACACCTAAGCTTGATAAGTACAGAGGAAAAGGGGATCCTAAGGCACATATAAGACAATTTTTCACAACTTGCATTGAGGTAGCAGCAGAAGAGACATATTTGATGAGATTATTCCCACAGAGCTTAGGTGATCAAGCTATGGAATGGCTCTCCCAACTTCCACCTGGAATTAAGTCATGGGGTGATCTAGCAGAGGCATTTATCCAACATTTCTCATACAACATAGAGATAGACATATCAGTGACTACCTTGTGCAATACCAAACAAAAGGATGGAGAATCTTTTTCATCATTTTTACAAAGATGGAGGAATTTAGCTAGCAGATGCTCTTGTGAAATTCCACAGAAACAAATGGTAGAAATGTTCACTCAGAATGTTAACAAAGACATTGGTTATGACTTGAGAAAAGCTTGTTTGTCCACCTTCAAGGACGTCATTGAAAAAGGCTTAGCAACATAGAAGGTCCTAATTGAACAAGGAGTCATTAAAATATTCAAAGAAAACAAAGATGACTTTAAAGGAAAAGATAAGACAAGATTTTGGAACAAAAACAAGAACACAGTCAATGATGGTGTTGTGGATGCCAATACAGTGCGACCCAAAATCATTTTTTTGGGATCAAGATCTACAAACAATCAAGTGAATACTCAAACAACTTCAAATCATGAAGGAAGTACACCCCATTGGGAGAACCACTTGAGTTAGTTTTCAAGAAGCTAGTGGCAAACAAAGTAATCACCATTCCAGATTTTCCTCCATATGAACCAAAGGTCAAACCAAATTGGTGGAATGATGATGAGTATTGTGAATTTCATAAGAGCAAAGATCATAAGACGGGAAATTGTCATCGACTGAAAAACATCATACAAGATCTCATTGATAGAGGTGACATTGAGATCGAGGGACACTCATCCAATCAAGAACATGAGATGTTTAAGGAACCACTCCCAAAACATGACAAGGGAAAAGCTGCAGCCACAGATGACCAAACCAACTATACCAGAGCATCTTATAACTATGATTCAACTATTAATCACATCTCGTTGGACAATTATGTCTCTACCATTATCATCAAGGACAAAACGCCTGAGAATTCTACCCAAAGACCCAAAATTGTCCTAAAAGGCATTGGATCTTCTTCTGAACCTACCTCTGAGTGTCATGTTACAGCCCGTCAAGGTAAATTCACTTTGCAAGGTGCTCCAACCAAAAATACCGCTTCCTCATCAACCAAGCCTAAATATGACCTTGTAGAACAGTTAGGGAAGACACCTATGCTCATCTCCATCCTTGAGCTCTTACACATATCCCCCACACATAAAGTTATTCTTGACAAAATCTTGAGAGACACGGTTGTCCCTACTGATCTGAACATGGACTAGTTTCAAGCCATGGTGGGATACCTTTCCATTACACACTCCCTTACATTCATGAAAGCCGATGACACCTCCGTAAGTCAGCCACATAATGCACCATTACACATTGAAGCCTTCATACACAAACATCAAATAAAACGAGTCTTGATAGATGGAGGAGCAGGTCTAAACATTTGTACATTGAGCACTATTAAACAATTGGGATATTCTGATAAAGCTGTGAATTCTACAAACAAAATTACCATCAAGGCATATGATGATGAAGAGCATTCATCCAAAGGCACAGTCACCTTACCTCTCAGAGTTGGGCCAGTTACAAAGGATGTGGTTTGTCAAGTCCTAAACCTAGATCTCACATACAATATATTACTAGGATGTCCTTGGATTCATGAAATGAGGGCAGTCCCATCTACATATCACCAATGCATTAAGTTTCCCCACAATGGAGTTGAAATAATAGTTAATGGAGATCCTAATCCATTCATATACTACAATAACTTGAGACCGAAAACTGAGACAATCATTCCAAGTAATAGGGAAGTTGTTCCTTCTTCTACATAAATTGATCCCGAGTCATTAAAACCTTTGACATCAAAACAAGGTGAGCTTAAAGGGAAATTCTAGGACAAGGGTATGGGTGAATACACTTTAATCAAACCATGTACTTACAACAAGTCATGAGTTCACCAAAAGAATATGAAAGACCACATCCTAATAAGCAGGTATCTATCAATATACTCAAATGGGACCCTACTATCTTTCAAAGATGGGGTGAACTGGAAGAGGAAGACTTATAAAAAATGCTTTACAAAGACCTTGAAAATGATACACAAGATCACATTAGCATACCATATAAGAAGTATGGCAAAGGGTTCAAGATTCTACAAAAAATTGGGTATGATGGCAAAAGCCCTCTTGGCTTAAGAAAAGAAGGCATCATTGAACCTTTACAACCTGAATTGACATTCAAAAGGGAACGATCGAAGGGACTTGGTTTCATGACCTCTAAGGTCCACACTCAAAGGACAGAAGAAGCATTACAAATCAAAGCTGCCAAAATTCAACAAGAGAATCGCTATTCCACAGACTCCAACAAATGGGAATGGGGTTCAGACAAATCCTCTAATGACTATGAGCTCACCGAGACATTTAGAGAGCTAGATGAACCCACAGAAGAAGAGGAATTTTATGAAAAATTCAAAGTTGGTCAAGAAACAACCTCGGAGGATCCCGTACAGTCCTTGCCTCTAGGTCCTAGGTTGAAATCACATAGAATGAGAACACCTATCCTAGAATGCGCTACTAGTGATGATAATTTGGATTCGTTCACAATCGAGACTAATGAGGAGAGTGCTAACGATGACCTAGATAACTACCTCGACATGCCTGAATATAACTACATCTTCACTCTTAGCCCCGCTAACTTCGAAGACATCAAAGGTTGTCCCCTTGTTCACCACCAACTCATTGACTGGGACCATGAAAGACCTACACAGTTTGAAACATTCCAAAATGATGAAGCTTTTATTGACTATCTTAGCATACGAGATGATCTTCCCCCTGGGGACCATAAAGTGGGACATACTATAGAACTCAATAGCATGGCATATTTTGGTGAGGGTGCCGGACCTTCCAGTCACAAAAATATAAAATTAAAAACAAATCAAGGGTCTTATGGTGAAAACCACACTGTGGCGCTATCTAACCCCAAAAAAGTAAAAAGAAAGGATGTATCTGAGGGCGAAAACCTCTCTGAGGCACTCGAAGATGGAAGGCTCGACATTCTCCCAGCATCATATGAGGAAAAGTCATCCATGTTGGTAGAGGAGACTATCAAAACAAATATTGGCACAGAAGAACTCCCACACAACATATTCCTGGCTCAATCTTTGACAGAGTCAGAAAGGTCAAAATTCATAAGTTTCTTCACAGAACGACAAATCAACTTTGCATGGTCATATGCTGATATGCCTGGATTGGATCCAGATTTGGTAATGCACCATTTGACAGTTAAACCGAGGGCAAAACCAGTGAAATAGAAATTAAGAAAGATGCATCCACAAGTCACATTAATAGTCAAAGCGGAGCTTGAGAAATTATTGGATGTCGGATTCATATGCCCAATTGATTATCCTAAATGGATCTCCAACTTAGTGCCTGTCAGTAAACCAAATCGTAGTATCAGAATATGTACAGATTTCAGAGACATCGACAAAGCTTGTCCTAAGGATGATTTTCCATTACCAAATATTAACTTGATTTTCGATCTCACAGCAGGTCACGCGATGTTATCCTTGATGGATGGGTTCTTTGGTTACAATCAAATAAAAATCGCATCTGAGGACCTGCACAAAACAACATTCACTTGTCCTTGGGGAACTTTCTGTTGGAATGTCATGCCCTTTGGGCTAAAAAATGCAGGTGTTACATATCAAAGGGCCATGACTACTATCTTTCATGATCTCATGCATGTAACTATGGAAGATTATGTTGACGACCTCTTGGGAAAATCAATAGATAGAGATACACATTTGGACAAACTTTCAGTCATCTTTGATCGGTTGGAAAAGTATAAAGTAAGATTAAACCCCAAGAAATGTGTCTTTGGAGTGACCTCTGGGAAGCTCCTGGGATTCATTGTCTCAAAAAGAGGAATTGAAGCTGATCCAGCAAAAGTCAAGGCCATCTTAGAGATGCAACCACCATGAAATATCAGTCAACTTCGATCTTTGCAAGGGAGACTCCAGTCCATATGAAGATTCATAGCACAACTTGCAGATAAGTGTAATCCTTTTCAGCACTTGCTACATAAAAACATCAAATTCAAATGGGATGATAACTGTCAACAGGCTTTCCAGATACTCAAAGATTATCTTCTAAATCTGCTAGTTTTGATGCCACCAGTTCCAGATCAACCTCTATTACTATACATATTAGCTACTTCAACAGCACTGGGGGCACTCTTAGCACAACAGGTTGCTGAGGGTAAAGAAAGGGCAGTATACTATATCAGTCACACATTGGTGGGATATGAGCTAAATTACACACCAATTGAGCGTGCATGTCTCGTTGTGGTCTTTGCTTCACAAAAATTATGACATTACATGCTAACTCATGAGACTAAGTTGGTTGCAAGGATTGATCCATTGAAATACCTTCTCAATAAAGCAACACTTACTAGGTGACTAGCCAAATAGGTGATGATCCTGAGTTAATTTGACATCGAGTATGAGGACAAAAAAGTAATAAAAGGACAAGCCATCGCAGATCAGTTAGCAGATGCCCCAATGATAGATGATGTTCCTCTAATTTCAGAATTTCTAGATGAATTCATCTTAACAATGTCACATGCAAAGCCATGGCAACTATACTTTGATGGCTCATACACACAGCATGGGGTAGGAGCTGGTATCCTCTTCATAACTCCTCAAGGGGATTCTATACCAAAATCATATAGGTTATCATTTCCCTGCACTAATAACATAGCGGAATATGAGGCATTAACAACTAGATTACGGATGGCAGTTCAGTGGAAGATCCAGGAACTTCATGTTTTTGGGGACTCTCAAATTGTGATTCATCAAGAAACTGATGACTACCAAACAAAGGATGAGAAATTAATGCCTTACAAAAGAATGGTGAGTGAACTAAAACAACATTTCACAAAGTTAGACTTTGAGCAGATACCAAGAGAGTAGAATCGAGCTGTAGATGCCATGGCTACAATTGCTTCACTGATATATCTACCTCCGAATGAGACCCGCTATGAGTTCTTGGTGGATAACCTTTTGGTTCCCTCATATGAAATCACTCCTACTAAGATGATATGTGTTGTTGGTCCTGAGTCCCAGTTATACGGTTCTATTTTCGCATACCTTCATGACAATATCCTACCTTCTGACCTATCCAATAACTAACGTCACAAGCTCAGATTGCGTTACGTGAAGTACATGAAGGGATATGTGGTCCACATTCTAGTGGTCCTACCTTAGCCAAGAAACTCATCAGGACTGGATATTACTGGCCCAATATGGAAAAAGATTCATATCAGTTTGTCAAGAAATGTAAATAGTGTCAACTTCATGGAGACCTCATTCATGCGCCAGCACAAGAACTTCAACCAATTGCGACTCCTTGGCCCTTTTTTCAGTGGGGACTTGATCTCATAGGCAAGATTCACCCTCCATCTTCCAATGGTCATAAATTCATAATCATTGCCATAGAGTATTTCACAAAATGGATCGAAGCCATGCCTCTCACACAAGTCACTGGAAAACAAATTGCTACATTCATTCTCAACTATATCATTTGTCGATACGGTATTCCTGTTTCCATTATTACTGATAACGGGTGTCCCTTCAAAAATTAGGATGTTTGTGAACTCTTTGACCGCTTCCATATTTCCCATCGTTTCTCCACACCATATTACCCCCAAGGTAACAGTCAAGCTGAGATGTCTAATAAAACAATCCTTAAAATCTTAAAAAAGACAGTCGATGATGTTGGCCATAATTGGCATATCCAACTTAATCCTACACTTTGGGCCTACCACACAAGCATCCACACATCTAGAGGAGCTACACCCTATTCACTTGCCTACAACACTGAAGCTATCTTGCCTATTGAGCTTGAGTTACCCTCTTTATGAGTCTCTTTGCAAAACATTATCAGTGATGAAGACTATAGGGTCTCTCGCTTACAAGAACTTGAACTATTGGATGAACGAAGATAAACTGCTTTTAATCATCTCAAGGATTATCAACAATGAATGAGTCACAACTACAATCATAAATTCAAGCCTCGCACATTTGAGGTAGGTGACTTGGTTCTCAGAGAAAATCCTAAAAATCAGCAAGATAGAGAGAAGAAGGGCAAGTTCGAACCAAACTGGCTTGGTCCTTACATCATCACAACAGCATATGGATCTGGTGCATATCAGCTCTCAACCATAGAGGGTGAATCTTTGAAGGATCCTATCAAAAGCATGCACCTTCGTAGGTTTTACACATATCTCTTTAGAGTATCCTAATTTAAAATACAAAACAATAAAAAAAAAATCAAAAATACAAAAAAATCACAAAAAATAAAAAATCGTTACTTGGTGAAAACCTAGCAAACAGGCGCCATGTGACAACAAAAAAAAAAAAAAAGTAAAGAAAAACATTTCATCCAACGGTGAAAACCACTTCGATGGTGCCTTGGGCAAGTACCATGGTGAAAACCGGGTCACCAACGCTATGTGTAGAGACATTGCTCCTCCCTCCTTCAGGATTCCATTTCCTTCATTCTTCACTTTGCACACACTCACAACCTATCTATCCATAATAAACTTACCCATTCCCATCATGGCTTGTTATTGATCTACCCAAGATTGGTTAGCCATTCATAATAAACCCCCTTTTCACTCATTTCAATCCATAATAAATCAGCTCCTATTTGTGGCTAAGGCAAATCCTACGTCTAGTAATGGGTGTGGAACTAAGAACATCACATGTTTCAAGGAGTACAATTTCTTCCACTTTTCTTCAGTCTATACGTGCACAATCCGCAATAAAACAACATTTGCATCACAATTCGCAATAAAGTTTCATCTTCTCCGCAATAAAGTATCAGTTTCATGGATTTAGTCAGTTTCAGATGAGACACAACAGCAACAATGGGATTCAACAAATCAAATCATTCAACAGACTCAGACAACATTATGGTTCAGTGCTATCTATCCTTTTTGTGAAAGTAAACATTGTGACCACAATCAAATAAGACTTATACAAGTGACAAGAGACACTAAACTTGAGGACTACAGTGGATGTTGGTGTCGAGTCTTGGTTTTCTTTTGATTTTATCTTTTTGGTGACATGTCTTTTAGCTTTTCCAGGATGTCTTTGACTAGAAAGGCGAGGATGGGGTATCGTCACCTATTTTTATTTGCTGTCTATGGATTGTCTCTTAGTAATGCTATGACTTGTCCAAGGATATGAGGACACTGTGAGTCTAGTATGAACTGGGGCATTCCTTGTTTGTAACTGTCTTATCTCCATGCAAACAGGTACAATGACTTTCTGGGTCAAACATATGCCTCGACTTTCATAACCTACTTGCCATAATAAAGCTCAATGATGATAATGCAAAAGAAGCTCTTTCACTTTCATATCTTCTATCTTCCACCCCCCTTTCTTGATTGACCTCCATCATCCTTCTTGAGTACGTGTAGCCTGCTATCACATGATTGAGAATAATGACACGCCAAAAACATTTGCATTTCATGTAGTTGCACCTGCATTACCACATATCACAATTACATCACATCCTATGCACAACACATGTTAGCACATTTTACATTCTCATCATGAAAATAGTTATTTGCATTATCATATTCATCTGCATTTCATACATTTACATTTGCATTGGCATAACATATAAAACATAAATAAAATAAAATAAAATATTGCATTTCATTATGTACATATTTGCATCTATATCATAAGCATCATAAAAAATATAGAAGCATCACATAGGTGCACATGCATATAGCTGCCGCAAAGATGAATCATCTCATATATATATAATCAAAAGTGTCATGATACAACGATGTCAAAATACATATGGCTACAAAATCACCCGAAGGTGTCTACATCATCATACAAAAAAGTACAAATCTAATACATAGGGAGCCCTCTATGGCTATGATGAACTCCTAAAATGTATACGGTGAAAATGGATAACAACAATGTTGAAAGACTAAATGAATTCAACCACAAAATCCTATCCTAACAACAACAAAGATTACCTAAGACAATGCAAATCAAATGAAATCACAAAGATTATACCATCACATGTCCAATAGGGTTTGAATCTCCATTCTTCCTATCTCCATTGATCTTACTTGATATATTTTCTCTCAGATTTTATGTGCACAAGAGCTCAACAAAGAATGGAAATGTGGTTGTGAGTAGGATCGCATATGAAAGTGCAAAGCGTAGTGTAGTCAATTGATCAAGTAGTCAGTTAGTTAGGGTTTGATAATGAAGGAAACATCTCCTTATATAGAAGAAACTATAAGAAATGGAGGGATAAGATTGAGAGGTGTAAAAGAGGTCAGCTATGATTAAAGGGTAGGTAAAAGAAATAATAAAATAATAAGAGGGTAGGTAGTGTATGAATTAAGAGATGAATGACATGTATCATAGGTAGAAAAGGCTAATGAATTAATTAAATAAATAAAGATTCATTTAATTAATAGAAGTGGGATAATTAAATAAATAAAATATTTATTTAATTTAGGAAAAGGGTAATTTAAATAAATAAAGGTATTTATTTAAATGAGAAATAAGGTTAGAAGAGGATAAATGAATTAATTAAATAAATAAAGATTTATTTAACTAATAGAAGAATTAGGCTAAAGTAATTAAATAAATAAAGATATTTATTTAATTAGATTGGACAATTTTAGGTGTCTACAGGAGATATTTGAGAAAAGTCCAAATAATTTACCATTAATATGTTGTTTTCTTCCCTCATATTCCTTTCAATAAAAGGAATAAATCTTGCATACATGATTGATTTTATTTCTTCCTAAGGGGAGGAATGTTGTTTGATAGTTTTGCACCATCTTAAACATTCTTTGATGGGCAACCAACATTACCATAATAGTTTCTACTTTAAGGGAGGTTGCATGGTCTCCAATATTCTCTCTTGTGAGAGGGATTTTTCCTTATACACGGTTTTCTTATTCTCATATTTTAGACAATATTTTGTGTTTTCTCTCTTTTGAATAGTGATCTTTTTCTACTAATTTAATTCTTTTATTTATTCATGAGATTTATTTGTAGACTGATAACTTGCAATCAAGGAGGATGTTTATGTGAACAACGTATATTGCCCAACTAGTTTACTTAATTTTTTTAAAGATAATTCATAGGGCATTATCACTTTATATCATTTCATAAGATTAAAAAATATGCCATAATAGTATATTATTCCATACTAAACCTTGGACTATGTAATAAAATTGTTCTCATTATAATTTATGTACACATATTATGTATTTGGATCCTTTGATAGAATATAGCTATTCTTTTATGTTAGGTATCTCTTAAACTTCCATCATAGCTTTTAGATCTTGGGTAACTATCTCCATAGCCAAATATTGTATGGTATATAAAAATAATATACAAAATTTATACAGGGTACTCACTATTCATAGCCTAATATAAAATGCTATCAAGTGATTAAGTAGAATAAAAATTCTTAGCATCAAAGAATATATATATAATCATAATTTAGATATAAGAGCTATATCATAGTATAATATCATTGTATATAAGAGTATGAGAAAAATGAATTATACTATTATCACATAATGGAGTGTAAATAACTACAAGAACAACATGTCACCAATCAATAGATCATCAACCATAACATGTGAAGAACAAGCAATGATTTGTAGAAATGATAGGTACACTAGGAATAAAAACATCATATAATCAATTACAATGCACTATAAAATAATTAGAAAGAACAACATCATCAAGCATAAAATTAGGTAAAACACATACATCACATCACTAGTCAACTATCAACTCATCATGAGTAATAAAAATGGAATAATCATCACAAATCATGTTAATAAATAAATAAAAATCATCTATCATGGAAGAAAAAGTACTAGAAATATATTAGGTATGCACATGGAAATGAGAGAAAAAGGGGGTCAAAAGTGGCCATTTGCTTTTGAAATTACATAAACCTAAAATTGAACTAGTAATTTGAGATGCCAACACTCACAGTTTTAAAGATAGGATAAGAAAAATTATTTTTATATATTTTGAATATTATTTCTAAACTATTAAGTATTTTAAAAATAATTAAGATTAACATGATGAAATAATGTGTGAATATAAAAGTGTTTTTTTATATGATTACAATAAAATAGAGCATTTAATGTTATCCCCCTATTTTGAGTTGCATTAAGTATTTTTTTAAATCAGTTGGTATAAACATAGAAAAATAAGATTTTCTTATTGGAAGTGTGTGTAACCCTAAGGGAAGAAATGGAATCATGAAATATCATAGAGAGATTATTTCTTGGGGCTTTAAAGAATTAAAGGCATATGATACCTTAGTGATTACCAACATGATCCCTCTAAAACTTGGGGTAAAGCCTTTTCAATAGAAATAAAATCCAATAAATGCTTTATTATAAAATCTAATTCAAAATGAGTTACAAAAGTTATTTTTTACTAGGATTATCTATCTTGTAAGAAATTCCACATGGGTTGCCAACCTAGTACTAGTTAGAAAGAAGAATGGTGAAATCAGATTATGCGTAGACTTCAAGAACCTCAACAAGGCCTTTGAGAAAGACAATTCTCCTTTATCTTCAAGTAAATAGGTACTCTATATTATGAATGGATCCCATATGATATCCTTTTTAGATGGTTGTTTTAGGTATAATCAGGTGATGGTTAAAGAAGATGACACGCTGGATACTGCCTTTAGTACCAAGTGGGGTATATTTTCTTATAGAAGGATACCTTTTGGTCTCATTAATTTTATAGATCCACCTTTCAAAGGGTTGATTAGTAAGTGCATTATAATATATGTGGATGATCTAAACATGTCATCTAAAAATAGGGTTGATCATGTTGGTGATTCACAAAGGGTCCTCCAAAGAGTTAAAGAATTGGACATTTCCTTAAACCCCAAGAAATGCATCTTTAGAGTCATTGAAGGGACTCTTGGGTCATGTAATTTAAAAAAGAGGTACTTCAATTGAGCTTGAAAGAGTAGATGATATCTTGAAGTTATATTTTTTGAACAAGAAGAAAGAATTAAAATCATTCTATTGAAAGACTAACTTCATCATGAAATTAATTAGTGATTTTGTAGAAATTTTATGTCCTTTAGATGATATGTTGAAGAAGGATGCTAAAATTGATTGAACTCCCAAAGCCAATAAATATTTTGATAAAATTAAAGAGGTTGTTTACAGTGTGCTTGTGTTATCCACCCAAACTATATGAAAACATTCAATATCTACACCTTTTCTTCTAAGTGCTCATGTAATTGTATTGAATAAAAAATGAGAAGATACAAATGATAATCAATTTGTTTCATGATTTATATTTTTAATAATATATAAAATATACTCATTTACATAAACAATCATTTTCTTTAGTAAAGACAATAAAGAAGTTTAGGCAATATATCTTGAGAAGTAAAATAACTATAATATCCCTTGATCTAATATTTAAGTAAATGCTAATGCAAAATGAGTTGGGTGAAAGAAGAGGTGAATGTTCAAAGCCATTCAAAAATAATTTGATTTAGATATACAAACAATGAAATTGGTGAGAGATACAAGTCTTTTGAAGACTTTAGCAAGAGCTAAGGGAAAACTAGTCTACCAATAATACTCACTTAAGACCATTACCTATAATGATTGGTATGAGGACATAATATATTGCTTGATTTTAAAAAGGGGCCCCAATGGTTTTATCATTTCCACACAAAGAAGAGCTCTAAAAATTAGGAGCAGTCAATAAATGATCAAATTTGGAGTTTTGTTTAGGAGGAATTATGAAGGAATTTACTTGAGGTACTTGAACAAGAAGGATTCCACTCAAGTCTTGCCACAATTTCATGACAAGTTCAAGAGAGGAAATGAATATATTGAATCTATAACACATCAAATACCAAGGGCTCATTATTATTGGACCACTTTTTTTAAATATGTTCATCATCATGTAAAAACATGCTATGTATGCTAGACTTGTGCACATACTGAGAGAAACCCAACTATGCCTTTGCAAATCGTAAACAAGGTACATCCATTTTATCCATGTATCTTGGATTTTATAGGAATGATTAACACTCTTTTTTTTGTGGACACATGTTTATTTTGATAGCAACATATTATTGTAAAAGATGGAGTAAATATGTCACCTACAAGTAGTGCATGATTGTGGTAGTGATCATATTTTTGGAAGATCACATCATGACTAGGTTTGGGATTTCTTTAGCACTAGTATGTGATAACAATCCATCTTTTTCCTTTACCAAGCTATTACAATGTACTTTCAAACACAAGGTAATTTTTTAAATTTTCTTCTAATTAATTATCCTGAAGGGAATGGTGTAGTTGATTCCACTAATAAAAACCTAATTAAAATCTTCAAGAAGCTAATAGAAAATAAACCCAAGGATTGACTCACAAATGAAGTTTTCATTGTGGGATAATGAAACTAGAGTCAAGAATATTGTAGGGACTTCCTTTTATCAATTAGTGTACATTTTGGAGTCGTTGTTACTCAGAAGCTTAGGATTCCCACACTTCAATTCATGAGAGCTTATCTTAACATTGATGAAAAAGTATATCTATGATTAATAAATTTGTTCAACTTAAAAAGGAATAGAATAACCACCTTATAATATATAATAAAGCATCAAGTTATAATAAAGAGGTGTCTCAATAAGATAGCCAAGGTTAAATATTTTAGGATCTCTAATCTCATCCTTCTTTGGGATGAATATATTGGCAAGAGACACTGCATACATATTGAGATGTTGTCATTGATGGCAACCCAGCTCAGAGATTTCATCTAGACTGTATGGATTCATCCTACAAGAAGTTTGAAGTCCAATTTTGCTTAAGTCTAGAAAGTGGAACACAGTGCTTGATAGAGTGTATAGTTTGGTGGTCAGTGGATTATTTTGGCTGAGTATTGTGCTTTGCAGATTTTGAGGAAAGTTTGTAGATATGTAATATGTCTTATTCCAAGTTTGTGGCCTCTGGTGATAAGTTTTGTGCAAGTTATGAGATCTGGTAATCACGTTTTTGGCAAGAATAGTGCATATCAACTGTAACGTGTGATAATTCATTTTACGGATCTTGCAGATCGATTTTGATGATTAATTATGTGTCTGAGGTTGATGAGATGTCATGTGGGAAGTGTGTGGACATTTTGTTTTGGTCTGCATATGCATTGGAGATGGAATTGAGCTAACTTATGAACATGTTTTATATTTTGTGTCATGTTCTTGAAGCCGACATGGTGATGACCTAAATCCATGATGCAGATATATAAGACAGGTTTATACGATCATTTTTAAGATTGATAGAGATGTTTGCGAAGTGTGTATGAGCAATTTTGTGCAACTTCTCATGTGAATGGTGAAGATCAGAGCTCCAGTATAATGTAGATTATTAGAACAGAGCAGAGTTGCAGAGCAGTGCAAGAATATGTGTTTTGTGCTTAATCGGAACTAAAACTCAGGTATTTGTTGATGTTATTTCATAGTTCAAAGTACATTGTAATCTCTTACAAATATTTTGTAAGGCAGTGAGCCTTCCGGGGTTGTAGCCCTTATTTGTAAACCGAGCAGTGAGCTCTAGGAATTGTGTCTGGATGCATGTACATTCCCCTTATGTAATATTTCTATACTTTTAGTAGAGTATATTAATATTGTGGGTTTGAATGCCACTGTGGTTTTTACCTTAACCAGGTTTCCATGTGAAAATCTTGGTGTTATGGTGTTGCTGATTTTTGCTTTGTGTTTTTGCACTTCAGTTCTTTTCATATGCATTAAGTGGTTTAAAAATCATATTGCCAAATTCAAAAATTGTAGAACACTGATTCACCCCCTCTCTCAGTGTTCATTGATTCCAACAATTGGTGTTAGATCCTAGTTCCTCAGAAGAAGCCTAACAACTTGAGGTTGATCCGAGAAGGTGAATCAATGGATTTCGGTAATCTTAGACATCAGCTGGTTGTTTCTCTTGAGGATCTTGATCATGTACAAGATGAAAATTGACAAGTAAAAGCAAACCTTAAAAATGTTGAGGAATACATTGAGACATTAAAAGATTAGTTGAACAAGTTAAGGGAAAAGAGAAAGGAACTTGTTGATAAGATGAAGGAGAAAGAAAGTCAAAGAAAATTGATGAAGAAGCCCTAAAACAAAAGACAAAAGAATGTGAGAGACTTGCCAAAACTAATATAGTCCAATAAAATGAGATGGAAGCTATTGTGATGAAATTGACAAAGGAGATTGAAGAAAGGAAGAAAAATGAAGTAAATATCACTCAGTCCCTAAAAGACAAATCTGAAGAATGTTGTAGACTTGAAGATGAAATTGGATGGTTGAAGAATGATCTACAAGATGTTAGAGAACATGAGGAAGATATTGGTAAGAAGGTACTACTTTTCAAATTTGATCTTGATGCTGCAAATGAATACAAGGAGAAGTTCTAGATTAGTTCAACTAGATTGGATGAAATGCTTGCAAGTTAGAAGAATCCAAATGACAAACAAGGTCTTGGTTTTGATAAAGGAGAAAGATCCAAATCAACTCTATAGAAGAACAATTCAAGAAGGCCTTTGGTAAGGCAACCTAATGCTCAAAAATTCAATGGTAACTACTTTGTTTGCAATAAATTTGGTCATATGGCTAGTCAATGCAGGAATAGGATGATCAATAATGCTTCATCTTTTACCGGTCGATGTTTCAAATGCAATTAATATGCCCATAAGTCAAATGTATGCAGAACTATGATGAATAAATTTCAAATTAGGAGAAATGTCAAATGTTATGCATGCAGAATGTTTGGACATATTGCTAACCATTGCAGAATGAGAAGAAATCAGATGAACTTCGGACCTATGCAAGGAAATGTTGTTTTCTATGCATGCAATAAATTCATTCACATTGGTAAGTATTGCAGAAGTAGAAACTTGAATAGGAGAGGTCCGAAAGATAAGAACATCCGGTAACTAAACCTAGACATCCAGCCTTGGGGGATTAATAATGTAAATCTTTTAGACTCCACTGTTTAAGATTTGTGCCTGTTTATGGCAGGTTGTAGAAGTGCATATGATGGTTTTGATGAATCTATGGAAGATTTGAGCCGATTTGAGCTGATTTGAAGGTCCGAAGAAGAATTCCTATCTATCAGAGAATATTCAGAAGAGTTGGGGAAAAGTGCATTTATTGCAGTGGAAAGTTAGGTTTGTGAAAAATAAAAGGTGACTCTTTCACTTCATTTCTCACTTTGCGAATTGAAGAGAAGAATTTTAGAGAGTCCCACAAACAAGGCGATCAAGTGAAACCCAGTTATAGCAATTTATGAAGAGATTTAGCGAGTAAGCTTAATCCGACATCAAAGGCATTTATCAGTAAAAACCTCTTCTCAGTTGAAATTTGGAATTTAAATCTGCAAATGGCTACATCTAGTACTGCAGCCCCTTTGGTTGTTAATATCACTGAGCGTGCTCATCCCAACTACAAAGATCACCCATTCATTTCGATGGAGGACGATCTGAAGAGTTCTTTTTCATTTGTACCCCACATAGTGTTACATACTAAAGACATAAGGATCTACAATCATTGCCCAATTGAGTAACTAGGAAGCTCCCAAATGTTGAATCTTTACATTAACCAATTATTTGATCAAAGCTCCATGCTGAAACCTAAATTCAAGGAACTTGACAGCAGGGGTTTTGCTCAATTTGTGAAATTCCCAATGGCGTATGAGCAAGAATGGATCTAATACATCCTGAGTTGTGTTCATGATGAATTCATATAGTTAAACAAGCTGCATAAGATCACTAAGGGTGTGATTCAGGCCATTACAGAGTTATGTGCATTCGGTCAACTATCGTCTCTTAAAATTGCTAAGAATGACATTGTAACAAATACAACTGGGTCAAAATTTGATAGGAGAGTGATGAATATCTATGAAATCTTAGAGGATGACATCCAGTTTTCTTCTATGCTAATTGGTTACAAAATCTACTATTCTAGTAGAATCAACTATGTCTCAGGTACTGCTATTTATGCTGCTTAGGAGATGCTAAGAGAAGACAAAAGGTACAATATATGTGAATTGCTTTGGAGTGAGCTCATCAAGAACTTGAAGAAGATCAAAGAAAAAAAGAAGAATTCCTTCAAGTATGGGTCTCTACTCATGTATTTTCTTTTATTTCAAGAACGAGATTCTAAGAATTGGTCCAATACAATGGGCATTTGATAGGCTAGTTGGAGTACAAATCCGAGAGTATATTTATAGCTCTGGTGATTCCAAAGCCTGCAATGCAAACCTAAGGGGTTATTTCCTGAATTTTCAGAAGGAGATGCATGATAGAGAAAGAATCCCTAAAGCTATTGTTAAGAAATATGCAGATGTAATTTATTTCATGGTTAACACTGACCAATGTTTAATGGAAGTAGTAGAACCACATATTTCATGGATTCTACCGATGGGTTATGACGTTGATGGGCAGGTTTTGGAAATATAAGCTCAACATTTGTTAATTAAACCGGTGGATCCTAATGAAGAAAGGTTTGAAACTTATAAGGAGAAGAGCCTTGCATTACATCAACAATTTAAGAGGTCGATCATTCAGAAGAAGGTCCAGAAAGAAGTTGAAGCTCTCGTCAAGGGCATGGGGATATCAAAATAGGCTATCTGAAAAGCTAGAGAGAAAAACATTACCTTTGAAGAGAAATCGGTAAGAGTAAAGAAGGAATTGGTAGCAATCCCTAAGCGTAAAGCCAAAAGTAGAAGTATTGCTCCTATTTATCAACCTCCCAAACCCAAATCATCAATTAAACCATCTGGTGATGTGCAAAAGAATAAATCACTCCTATTTGTAGTTGTTGATGATGAAGAGATTGAATCAGATGAGGCGGTAAGAGAAGTGAAGGAAAAAGCCCCTAAGACCACCAAGGTCTCTAAGGAGAAACCATCCAATAGAACAAGGCCCAACAAGAATCCCAAATTTGAGGTTGATGAAGCATTGAAGTTAGGAAAACTACAAGGTAATTATACTATTGTGCCCCCTATTATATTAGAGCAGATTGTTAATTCAGTTGTTAAGGATGGAAATTTGAAGTCATTGTCTGAATGGTATGAAAAATTTGATGAAAATGGGAAGAGATCATTAGAAGAAGCTATAGTTGAATAATCGAATTTATATAGTAAAGCCTTGATAGAATTATCATCTAAAATTCTGAAGAGTTTGTATGAAATTTTAGGTGCTAGAAAACATATGACAAATAAAGAAGATGAAAGACTAAATGAGTATGTATTAGTTAACTTATGTTTTGTAATTTCTAAAGAAAAGATAGCTAGTATACTCAAGCTAGAAAATAATGGATTTAGAAGAAAGCACAAAGTTAATAAGATCATGTTTGGGAAAGTTGATGAGGTAGTAAAGGAAACTGAGACAATTTTGAAGAAAATTTTGATAGAAAACCAATACAAAGTGAATCCAGCAAAACCACAAGATAACTCTAATCCAGAAGTACAAGCACATGATGATACTTTTATTCTGGAAGTACAGGATGCAGAGTCAGTCAAACCGGAAAAAGATAAGGTTGCTTGGAAGTAGCTAAGGATAAAACAAAGGATACAAGAATAGCAACAGAAAATCCTCCAATCAATGATCACAAGGCACCTACACAAAACATTGAACCAAAAAAGGTGCAAGTCAAAATTGAAGTTGAAGTTGAATCCAAAGCAAGAGACACTGTCAAGGTAACAAAAGGAAACCAATTAATAGATGATCCTGAATTCATTCAAGGACCAATCAATTTTTCCTCCTTGTCTCCCATTCAGAAGCTTCAACTTGCATCTTTTGCACAGGCAAAGGCTAGTGAGGATCTATTGAAATCTCACACAGAGGATAGTTTTCTATTAGCTATGGCATCTGGTATTTTGGAGAAGCTTATGCCATTATTTTGAAAAGATCCCTCTAATACCCATCCAATACTTTGAAAAGTGATTGATTCTATAAATATACATTTTGAATCTTTTGAGAAATCTGCAGAGGAGAAAGCTCAAAGTGAGTTTAATGCAAAGAGACTCTGCACCTTGAAGAGAATGATTTTGAAAGATAGAGCCACATTGGATAATTGCATGAAGAGTGTGCAGGATGAATTAAATGAAGGTGGTAACCTGTATAAATCATGTCTTTCATTGAATAAATTCACTACTGATATTGAGAAATAGTCTCAGGAGTTCAAGGATCAGTTGGAAAACATATCTCAATCAGTTGATCCTTTGACAAATTCTTTGAGCAGTCGTGGAAATTAGGTGATATCACTCCTTGATAAAATCAAAAGTTTGAATCATGATAAGGAATGGATAATAGGCAGAATTGGAGAAACTAGGAGTCTCATTACTCCTAAATTGGATGCAATGCTTATTGCCATTTCAGATGCTCAGAATGCTCTCAAGGAAGATGAATCGAAAGACCTGAAAACTGCAGAAGCACAATCTTACCTTTTCAATGGATTTATAATAGTTTTTGAGAATCTACAAAAGGATTGGGTAAATCACTTAAACATATTGAAGAGTTCCTATGCAAATGTCTTCAAGTTTTTATGAATTGGGTCTATACATATGTGTATGACATTCTTTGGCATGAAATGTTGGGTCCCAGTATCTTACCTTTATCATTGATGTAAAAGGGAGAGTGTATAGGAGTGAAAAATGTTGATCTAAGGGGGAGTTCCTTAATTCTTTGATTCTTTGAATTCCAATTATCAGATTTTTGGTCACAGTATATATACTTTATTTTTGGTCCGACACTTAGTTATTTTTTACTAAGTGTTGCCATCAATGCCAAAGGGGGAGATTGTTGGCAAGAGTCACTACATACATATTGAGATGTTGTCATTGATGGCAACCCAACTCAGAGATTTCATTTGGACTGTATGGATTCATCCTACCAGAAGTCTGGTCCAATTTTTGTTAAGTCTAGAAAGTGGAACATTGTGCTTGACAGAGTGTACAGGTTGGTGGTCAGCGGATTATTTTGGTTGAGTATTGTGCTTTTTAGATTTTGGGGAAACTTTGTAGATATGTAATATCTCTTATTCCAAGATTGTGGCCTCTGGTGATGAGTTTTGTGCAAGTTGTGAGATTTAGTAATCATGGTTTTGGCAAGAACAATGCATATCAGTTGTAACGTGTGTTAATTCATTTTGCGGATCGATTTTGGTGATTAATTATGTGTTCAAGATTGATGAGCTATCATGTGGGAAGTGTGTGGACATTTTGTTTTGGTCTACATATGCATTGGAGATGGAATTGAGTCGACTTGTGAGCACATTTCATATTTTATGTAGTGTTCTTGAAGATGACATGGTGATGGCCTAAATCGGTGATGCAGATATATAAGACAGATTTATATGATCATTTTTTAAATCAAAAGATGTGTGCAAAGTGTGTATGAGCAATTTTGTGCAGCTTCTCATGCGAATGATGAAGATCAGAGCTCTAGTATAATGCAAATTATCAGAATAGAGCAGAGTTGCAGAGTAGTGTAAGAATATGTGTTTTGTGCTTAACCGGAACTATACTTAGGCATTTGTTGATGTTATTTCATAGTTCAAAGTACATTATAATCTTTTACAAATATTTTGTAAGGCAGTGAGCTTTTCGGGGTTGTAGCCCTTATTTGTAAGTTGAGCAGTAAGCTCTAGGCAGTGTGCTTGAATGCATGTGCATTCCCCTTATGTAATATTTTTATACTTTTAGTAGAGTATATTAACATTGTGGGTTTGAATTACACCGTGGTTTTTTCCTTAACCAAGTTTCCACGTAAAATCTTGGTGTTATGGTGTTGCGGATCTTTGCTTTGTGTTTTTGCACTTCACTTCTTTTTGTATGCATTAAGAGGTTTAAAAATCAGATTGTCAAATTCAGAAATTGCAGAACATTGATTCACCCCCCCACCCCCCCTCTTAGTGTTCATTGATTCCAACAAAATCTAATGAAAATAAAGGTAATCATTTTAAGTTTTAACACTTATGGTTATGTACCTATCAAATATTAGAGATGCTAAGAGATAATATCTTTAAGATTAGTACCTTGAATGAAGTTTCTATCATATTACTAGTTAATGGGCAATACATGAAATATTACTTTACATCCTAAGGGAGTTTGATAACCCCTCCCCTATACTATAGTTAATTTAGGGTCTTATGTGTCACATGTGTCTCATTTTCTTTGTTTACTTTTTCTTAGGAAAATGACGTGTCAACCTTGAAACAACAAAAGGAAAATATTGATAGGCCAGTGTAGGGGATGATATCTCCCTTGTGAGCTTTGGGGGATTCATTTATTTGGTGGGTGGTCTAGGGCCACATGTGCTAGTGATGGTTTGGGCGAAAAACTCCCAAAAGACACATTTTATGTATGATTCATCATTGTAGATCTTGACCATTTATTAATAGGTCACAAATCTCATGATAGAGATTATGTTGGATTTTTTTTCTCTAGAAATCAACCCTATTTTATGAGGGCATTATATTATGGCTAGGCATTGTGATGTATTCTAAGGATTTGATAGTTGTTGAGTTGCCTTTACATCTTCGGTTGGTGATACTCTTATGAGAAGTTTTCTCTACAAGTATATTGTAAATCTTGTCGATTTTTGAATAATATATTGGGTAGCTTTTGGAGTGTGGGGCTTTTCTCTCAAAAGGTATTTCCCCAAATAAATCATTGCGTTGTAGCATACATGCCATTTATGTTTTTTTAATTAATATTTTGTAACTATTGTAAAGATTCAAAAAGTTTTTGCATTACCCTCCTCTCAAGATTAGTGTAGGGGGTTGTTGTGCTACCTTAGCTTCCTTTGAAGTGGTGTTAGAGCCTGATCACCCTTGGTTTCAACTATGGATCGTTGGGTTTTTTGAACCAATATATATTTGGGTGGGAGATTATGCAGAAGATACTTTGTGATCTTGTTAGAATTTTCAGATGGCACGTTTATTATGGAGAATAAAGTAGAATTTTTTTTCTAGAAATAATTTGAGATGTGGAAGCTAAAGATGGAGAATATATTAATAGGTCAAAATTTGTTGGATGGTATTGATGAGAATGTTGTTAGACTCACAAATCTCATTTTGGATGCTTGATATGATGTTATTCACTATAAAGAAAAGGGTCTAATTAGATTATGTTTGGAAGACTTTATTTTAGCCAATGTCCATGAAGATTCCTCTACAAAGAAACCATGGAAGAAACTTGGTGAGATTTATCAAGATATATCTTTAGTGACTAGTGTATGCTTATGATGTTATTCCCCATACAAGCATACATGTGGACAATCAACTAAAATAATAACATCATAATAAAACCACTATAATAATAATATAAGTATCTCGTAAAGCATATCCAATACTAATGCGAAAACAAAAAAGAATGGTGGTACAAAAAAATCCTAAATAACTTATACAAATGTCACTATATGAAGCATATCTCAAAAATAAGCACCCAAATGCAAACATTAGGGGCATTACAAGGAATGTAGCATTACACATTATTCTATGATCATTTGCACGATAAAGAGTGGCATCCTTAGTTTTTTTCTCCTCTTAAGGGGTTGATCAAGATGAAGAGTCCTTATGACTCACTCATATAAATAATGCCAGCACTTTGTTACCAACAAATATAAAAAAAGATCAAGGTACCTCAAACAAAGTGAAGACAAAAAAATATAGATCCCATAGATTGAATTGTCCATGATAATCTAATTCATCTCTACACAAGATTAGTAAAAAATTATAATGCTAAAATAATTATTGAACTAATATTTAATTATTCTTAATTTCTAGATATAACATATCCATTTTTTACACATTCTATTATCAAACTAAATACATTTACCTTCATTTACATTTCCCACATTCACTTACTATAAAATTAATATCTATCATTTATTTATCTAATTTATCATATTTATTTTTATATACAATATAATTTAATTAATTTAAACTATATTAAAAAAAATATTTTCTCACATTCAAATATCATAAAAATAATATCTATCTACTATTTATTTATCTAAACTATCTTATATTTATATATCATTCCTTTATCTACATCTATGTAGATTTCAATTAAGAGATTATTTTCGTTTTTGAATATACTTTTATTCTAAGATTCTAAATTAAACTATTGGCATTTGCGAGGAAAGTGTATATAAGTCAAAGTCAAATATCAATGGTTGGCGTATTTTGACTCCAAAAAATAGAGATTTAAACCGGAATTTATTGTTTTCAACTATAGAGCTTACCATTACAGAGGTTTATTATTATTTTCAATGCTTTTCCTAAACTAAGATATTAATGTCTAACAGATCACTACTCACTCATTCACATTTGAAATAGTTATATAACATTAATATTTCAAATCTTATTTTAAGATCTATTATCAACATAGTTTTTAGCTTATATTAAAGTCAAATGACATCATTTTTTTGATCTAGTTATTTGTATTAACATTAATTACTTTGTTTTCTGATGTATCATAAAAATGAAAACAATAAATCAATTTTTTTTCTATCAACTTAAACATATCCTTAAATATTTTAATCATACATTATATTCCATCATCAATAATGATATATCACAAAAATTTTAATCATTCTATAATCCATCAACTTAAAACATTTAAATAAATATTTTGAATCATTCCCTGCATAATCCCATCACGAAGCTGATAGATCACAAATTTTTTAATCAAGCTCTATAATCCATTATACTAATGATAGATCACAAAATTATCAATCACTGTATAATAAGTCAACTTTAAACATTTCCTTAAATATTTTGAATCATATTCTATAATCCATCAACTTAAAATGTTTACTTAAATATTTTAAATCACATTCTGTAATCCATCATGAAAATGATAGATCACGAAATTTTTAATCACTCTCTAATGCATCATTAAGAATGATCGGTCACAGAATTTTTTATCACTCTAATAATCAGTCAAGTTAAACATCTACTTAAATATTTTGAATCATTTTTCTATAATTCATCCTGAAGATGATAGATCACGGAATTTTTAATCACTCTATAATCCATCATAAGAATGATAGATCACAAATTTTTTTATCAGTCTATAATCTATCATCAAGAATGATAGATCGCAAAAATTTTAGTTACTCTCTAATCTATCATCAAAATGATAGATCACGGAAATTTTAATCACATTCTGTAATCCATCATTGAAACAATCATACAATCAATACAATATGATAGATCGCAGAATTTTCAATCACATTCTGTAATCCATCATCGAAACAATCATACAATCAATACAATATTGACATCACCCAAACAAAGACTGAAAGAATTTATAATATATTTTGATTCCTTAATTTTATCTTTTTTCTCTTTAACTAAATCAGTTATATTTTCCCTATGGCACTCAACTCAGGACATTTCAACTTGAACTATTTCCACTATCAAACTGTCATAGAAACAGATTAAAAATAGATGAATGAGGTGCAACTCAACCAACTTCAGGCAGATTACTCACTCACAAAATCTTTGTAACAAAAACTTCTACCTTAAAAATAGACATGAATGAGGTGCAACTCAACCAACTTCAGGCAGATTACTCACTCACAAAAACTTTCGAAAAAAACTTCTACCTTATTTATCATCATTCATTGCAAACTCACAAGTTCAAATATGAGTAGTTAATGAAGTGTTCCCACTTATTTCTGCCATTTTTTTGGGACAGGTAAGAGGGATAAAAAGATGGAGAAGTCTTGTACATTTAAGCTTGCAAATGGTATTTAATATTGAAAAAATGTCCTGAAAAGAAAGAATGGGTAAGGCATAGTTTACAATGATATATGGCTGTACAGAGATGATTGCATGCGAAGGAATGAATATCAGTGCAGTATCGTATCAGAACCTTGGTAACACCTCTGCAAATTATAGAGGCTGTCAATGTACTCCTGATATGGGTTCTTTAAGGAGCCTTCTGTCTGCTGTTCAAACTGGACGTAATTGGTATTCTGAAGGCCTTCCAGATTGAAACTGAGATTGAACAAGGAATGAGAGGATGGCTGCTTTGGCACGAAGGTTCCCAGTTTAAGGCTGCTTTGCACATCATTAAGAGGCCTGTTGAATGGAGTTGGAGCATAGTTTAAGTTGTTAGCCTGCATGGTGTTGGAATTGAGCTGTAATGGAGGTGGAGGTGATGGTCTGGTGGTTGTGACTGTCATTGAGGTGGGCTCATAAAATGGAATCTGATACTCTGAGCTGAAATTCATGGCAGGTGATGAAAGAGCACAGTCAGTGGAAGAAGAAGCAACTGCTGTTACAGATGGGCTTAAATGGAATGTATTCCCCTCCCCTTTCTCATCCTCCATTTCTTCCTTAGCTGGTGTTTCTGCCATCATCTTCTTCTCTGCTAGCTTTTCAGCGCTGCTTTTCTTATTGTATATGCGGCACAGAACCCAATCATCCAACTGCAACAACATACCCAACACAAAAGATCAATCAGTATTAGATTAGATCATAACGTTTTGAATCATACATAATGATTCATCATCAAAATAAAAGAATTTTTTTCAAAAATTACAAGATAAACACTCCCACCACCTTAAGAAATCAGAAAAAAGAAAGACATCACTCCAACAACTTTAAAAATCAGGGAAAAGAAAGATAAACATACTCTTAAAGTGCCCTTCTTCCTTACAGTCAAGTTGATCTCTGTCATTCTATACTCATGCATGATCCAATTTGTCTTGCACCCTTTGGGTGCTTTTCCCTTGTAGAAAACCAGAGCCTTCTTAACACCAACTCTCTTCTTACCTCCACAACTAGTAATGGGCTTGTCTGCACCAGTGGCCTTCCAGTACCCAGATCCTGCTGCCCTGTTTGGACGGGACCCATTTGGATACTTCCTATCTCTTGGAGTAAAGAAATACCATTCCTTTTCTCCAAACAGAGCCTTCTCTGTTATTCCACAAACCAAAAAACAAAAAACACATCAAATTCAAAACATTCCTTCTCAAAAGACCAAACCTTGCTTCAAAAATATTTTTTCTCAAAAAATCAAATCTTGTTTCAAAAACATATACTTCA
This sequence comes from Cryptomeria japonica, assembly GCF_030272615.1. NCBI lineage: Eukaryota > Viridiplantae > Streptophyta > Pinopsida > Cupressales > Cupressaceae > Cryptomeria > Cryptomeria japonica. Next base: position 475,690,644 of record NC_081413.1, on the reverse strand, counting down.
TAGACATTAAGTTTTCACAGTCCATATAAATATACTCAGTCCATGTAAATATACCCAGTCCATGTAAATATAGTCGTTAGCTTCTGAATTTAATTGTGTTTTTCTTTTGAATCAACCTTTCGGATCATACTCCATGATTCATCATTAAGATAGTGAGTTGTTCTTAGATTCTGAGTTGTTATTTTGAATCAACGTTTTGGATCATACTCCATCCATCATCCATCATCAGAATAATGAATTGAATCAACTTTTTTGATCATGATCCATGATTTATGAAAAGAAAGTTGTCATGAAGTACCCTAAACGTACGTTCATCTGTTAAAGATGAATCAACGTTTAATCAAAAGAAAAACATAATTAAATCTAGAAGCTTTCAAACATACAAACATATATTTTATGTTTTTTAAAAGACAAATCTCACTTCAAGAACACATCTTCTCAAAAGACCAAAACTTGCATTAAAAACACATCTTCTCAAAAAACCAAATCTTGCTTCATCCTGACTCTGTAAAAAGCCAAGACAAGGGACAAAACCAGTACTCCAAAAAAAACCAAGACCCCATGGAAGTTGCAGAGTTTCAGCTCTGTCAAAGAACACAGACCTGGAAGCTGCCATGGATCATACTTATAGAGGTCCACCTCTCCTATAACAACAGCAGGCAGGGGACGAGAGACAACTTTATTGGACAGATAATGAACAACCAGCTCTTCATCAGTGGGGAAAAACCTGAAACCAGGAGGCAAATCCACCTTTCCTTCTAGATCTCCATTACCCATCTTTCTTACCGTTATACACAGATTCCAGAGACTATTATTATATTTAATAAGAATGGCGTGGACAAAGAATGACTATTACTATTCCCAATGGCAAACACCAGACCAGATGAATTGCAGCAGAAAAGGCAAGTTCAATGTATTTTCGTTAGTCATCAAGATGACTTTTTTAGTGGCTGTTAGGTGGAGCAGGGCAAGAACAGGGGAGCAAAGGTCTTGAAAGGCGGCGGCGGCTGCTATTAATTCACCACGTGCATGAATTGGGCATTTCCTACCTATGACGGTAGAATCGAACGTGGCATAGCCGTTGGCTTATAGTGCTGAAGAAAAGGACAGCTAGTCGACAATGGCGAAAAACCTGGTTCAGTTAACGCGTGGAGATGAATAGGAAAGTTCTTGTTTTTAGTCCACCACTCATACTCCCATTACAGATGAGACTTGCACGTGTTTTTGCAATTCCTGCAACTGGGCGGGCAAAAACGACGCGTCCTAACTTGTCGGCCGAAGGCAATGAGAGTGACCTCCGGTGGATCCAAACGGAAAGGTATCGCCATTAACGTAGCATTCAGATCTTTTCTCTTTCTCTTTTCTCCATCAAGACACAGAGAGACATTTTAAAACCGTGTTCAATTTTTCTACGATCAACCTTTCCAGATCTCTCTATCGATCTACCATCACGTTGCATTCTACAGTTGTTTAGACGTTATTCTAGACAAATACATGGTACCAGCATAAAAAGTATTAGTAAATGTGAAAAACTAATTGATACAAAATTTATTATTATTTTTTTTTAATTTCAAAGAGGGTACATGAGGAATTATGAATTGGTGAGGCCCTGAATGTCAGGTCTTCTCATCAATACAAACACTCAACAATAACATGTCATGTCACATCATCAATATAAACACAACAATAACATTTTACAGTTGTTTCGACGTTATTTTGGTAGAATACATGGAACCAAAACAAAAAGGTATTAATAAATGTGACAAAAATGTATTACTAAAGGTGACAAACCCATTCATAAAAAAAGTCTTTCCTTTCTCTTAATAGAGACTTGTACACATTTTTTGTTTAGGAATTATGAATTGGTGAGGTCTGTCAAGTCTCATCATCATATAAACACTCACAAATAACATTTTACAGTTGTTTAGACATTATTCTGGTCGAATACATGGTACCAAAACAAAAAGGTATGAGTAAATGTGACAAACTAATTAATACAAAATGCAAGCCCTTTTTGTTTTTTCTTTGAAGGGGGTAGACGTTTTTTATTCATTCGGAGTTATGAATTGTTGAGGTCATGAATATAAGGTCCCATCATCAATATCATGAACATGAGGTCTCGTCATCAATATAAACACTCAACAATAACATCCTAATAGAGTTTGAACTTTGGTGGGAAGAACAATACCACCACATTTAAACCATCTCACTATGTCAATATTGACTAAAAAAACATTCTTATGTGGAAGTGGTTTAGTTTTTATGTTTTCAAAAAGAGAAAATAAAATAAAATAAACCCCTTTTATATATAACTGTATCATCATGAATGGTAGAATTAATTGTCAATATAAATGCTCAACAATAGCATTCTAATGGAGTTTGAACTTTGATGAGAAGAACAATATCAACACATGTAAACCATCACACTATGTCAATATTGACTAAGAATTCAATTTCCTTATGTTGAAGTGGTTTAGTTTTTATGTTTTGGAAAAAGAGAATAAAATAAAATTAACCCCTTTTGCATATAACCTTATTATCACAAATGAGAGACAACATAGTCAATATAAACGTTCAACAATACCATCCTAATGGAGTTTGATCTTCAGTGGCAAGAACAATACCATCACATTCAGACCATCTCACTATGTCAATATTGACTAAAAAATTAATTTCTATGTGTTAAAGTATTTAGCTTTTATGTTTTTCAAAAGGAGAATAAAATAAAATAAAATAAACCCCTTTTACATATAACCTTATCATCACGAATGCGAGACAACATTGTCAATATAAACGCTCAACAATAACATCCTAATGGAGTTTGAACTTTGGTGCCAAGAACAAAAACATTACATTTAAACCATCTCACTCTGTCAATATTGACTAAAAATTCAATTTCCTTGTGTTGAAGTGGTTTAGATTTTATGTTTTCAAAAACAAGAATAAAATAAAATTAGCCCCTTTTATATATAACCTTTTTGTCACAAATGAGAGGCCTCATCGCCAACACAAACACTCGAGAATAATTTCCTAATGGAGTTTGAACTTCAGTGGGAAGAACAATAACACCACATTTAAACCATTACACTATGACTGTATTGACCAAAACTTCAATTTCCTTGTCTTTAAGTGGTTTAGATTTTATGTTTTCAAAAACAAAAACAAAATAAATTTAACCCCTTTTATAAATATTCTTATTTGTCACAAATGGGAGGCCTCATTGTCAACATAAACACTCAAGAATAATATCCTAATAGAATTTGAATTTTGGTGGAAAGAGCAATAACACCACATTTAAACCATCACACTACATCAATATTGACCAAAACTTCAATTTCTTTATTTTGAAATGGTTTAGAAAGGGATCTCCATTAACATACCATCACATATTTCCTCCTCCAAAATACATTAAAAAAATAAATCATAAGTAGTTATAGTTGAATAAAATTGGATCAAAACACTCAACAATAACATTCTAATGTAGTTTGAACTTAATTGAGAAGAACAATAGCAACATATTTAAAAACCATTGCATTGTGTCAACATTGACTAAAACTTCAATTTCATTGTTTTGAAGTGATTTAGTCTTTATGTTTTTCAAAGGGGGAATAAAATAAAATTAACTCCTTTTACACAGAATTTTAGGACAAGTAATTTAAATAATAATGAATTTTTTATTTTTTCTTTATAGTGGGATAATCATTTTTTATTTAGTTATGAATGATGAGGTCACGAAGGGAGACCTCATTGTCACATAAATACTCAACAATATCCTTCTAATGGAGTTTGAGCTTCAGTGAGAAGAACAATGACACCATATTTAAACCATTGCATTATGTCAATATTTGATTAAAATTCCATTTCCTTGTTTTGAAGTGGTTTAGAAAGGGGTCTCCATTGAATACATATTTACTCCTCCAAAATACATTTAAAAAATAATTCATTGATAATTATAGTTAAATAAAATTGGTTCAATATTAAAATTTTCTTCAATTATTTATTTTGATTCTTAAATTAGAGTAGAGACCTATGGAGTGTGGATAGATATGGTTAAGTTATTAATTTTGATTATTAATTATTTTAGGGATGCATTGGCAAGAATGATTGTATTAATTTTTGTAGAATTGTATTGATAGGTAGGGTTGAGGGCTAGGGAATCCATGAGGAGGTGAGAAGTGAAAGTTGCAAACTTAGAAATATACAATATAAAATTTTGAAATCCATAATTGAAATTTTAATCCGTAGTTTAAAACTTTGAATTTTGTAGTTTAAAACCTCATAATCCATAGATAGTTAAGTTTTCATAGCAATTGTAGTAGCTAGCTCCTATTCATATTAGTAACCAAGAGCTTTGCTTACTTTAGAGCCCCCGACTACATGAACTCTTAAGCCTTTGGTCATAGCCAAATATAAGGCATTAAACTATAGCACCTAGGTTCCTTAGTAAACTTTAGTGTCCTATTCATTCATGTGGATGACTAGGGGCTACCCAACATGAGGCTTAAGCCTTGCCCTTCTCCTACGCAATTATTCAAAAAAAACACCTTCTAAAAAAAGCCATAGTTTTTTTTATTTCTAATAAAAATTTTGAACTGTTGTAGGTGTTAAAAATGATTTAGAGCTTTATGCAATGGACTAGGTAAATTTCTAAAAATTGAACTCTATAAGTTGGGTATAATCATTTGAAATCATCCTTTCTATTTAAAACTTTAAACATCCATAATTTTTGCATACAAAATCATTTTTTAGTAATTTTTTTTCTTGGAAACTTACCAAAAAATCATGAGCAATATTTTTATGATTGTTTTTCTCTAAGATAGACTTATTTGTTGTTTTCTAGCTAATCTTTGAATGCGATACTTTTTGTGTGACAAAAACTTACATGTTCGCAACTACAAACTTTGTGATTTTGCAAGACATATATTGAAGACCTAGTTATATACCTTTTTATTTGTGAGTGATTTGTATGTATTTTTTTTTATCACATGAAAATTGGGTTAAAATTCTCTCTTAAATTTAGATTTTGGGCTTAAAATTAACTTAGGTCTTTTAATCTTGAATTGGTATTTTGTGTATATTATTTTCTCATGCTTTGGGAAAAACTTAAGGATTAGAAACACATACCAAATTTCCTAATTTTTTAAGGGGGATTCCCTAGATTTCATCATGAAAGGGACAATTTCAGCTATAGCATTTTGGTGGACTATTAAAAGCAAGGGGTGAATCAAAAGGTACACCCCATAGAAGGAAATTTTGTTATTTGAACTAAGCTCCCAGGAACTATATATACCTTGGGAAAGTAAGGAGAAGAGGGGTTTACCCTCTCCTCCAATCTATTTGGGATTTTTTACTTTCATAAAAATGATTAGGCCTTACATATCCTTGTGATATTTTAAGGGTATCCTTATAAAGCCTTATGTGGCCTAGTTTACGACCATAAGCTATCCGTTCTTCTAGTGCACCAAATATGAATTAGGTATGAGAATTTTGTAATGCCTGCCAAAATACCTGAGAAATATAGCTAACTAACATGCAAATGGTGTTAATTTTTTTTTAAATATCATCTAATGCAACGCATATAACTAATTACTCATGCACAATACCGATCTAATTTCTAGGAAATAAACATCTAATCCATTTAAACATAATCAAATGAACATAATACGCAAGCGGAAATACATAAAAACACAACATCTAACTTTCCTTAGGGTACCTCAATGCCATTACTTAAATATCATAAAATCAACATCATAATCACATAACATAGTCAATTCTACTCAAGCATAACTACTAGTAATTTACTTCTTAACACATAGAGAATAGTCTTTTACTTAACCATCATGAATGCAACCTATCAAATTCCATTAATCCATTTTGGGTTCATTTTAAATCTCCAATACCAAATGTTCCTAATATCATTTCTCATTATCATTATATCATCTATGATTCATTACTAACATTATCTATAACATTCATATTTCATTTCTTTATCACAACAAACATCCACATAATACCAAATGCTCACAAGTAGTCTCAAAATACATTATTTCCTTAAATGATCAATACCCAGGATACAACATGATACAACATGTTCTCTTACAAGAGACATATCCAAAACCTAATAAATCAACTCTCATTACAGATACATAATCATTTATATCAAGAAGCTTAACTCTCATCTACAAATACAATGATTTCATATAATTCTACAATACATAAGCCACATGAAGTATGATACATCAATCTGCTACAAGATTCCATCCATATGCTTAAGAGATATTAATCCACATCCATGCACAAGAGCATCCAATGAAGAACACCCCAATGGTAGAAGATACCAAACCACCCGACCATGTGGAACCAAAGGAAGCACCCCCCGTGCTAGGAGATGACACAAGGTCCCACACACACTCTAGACTTAGGCTAACACCTAACTACCAAAGAGACTACAATAACTCAAGAACTTATCAAGGAAGTATCACATAACAAAAAATCCAAATCACATCACAAGGCTAATCATAACACATAGACACTTCCAGAGGCATACCAACAATCAAGGCATAAGGAACAAGGACCAATGCCACATGTAGAGATAGAGTGTCATCACATGCTCTCCTCACATAGAAGGGAATAATGCCACACCCTGATAGTCATGTCTCTGCATGGTATCCTCACAAAGAAGGGATAATACCAAACCCTGGTAGACATGTGGAGCCATCTCAACCTATGAGAGAATCAAGGGAATTTGACTTACCGTCTCTATGGTCTTCCCAAGCTCATCCTAAATCTCCACTCAAGGGCCATGAGGTGGGGCACCAAAACCAATTAATTATCTTATTTAAGTGAGTCCTAATTACCCAACCCAGCTAATCAATTATTATGGCTATCACTTATTTAAACCAAGGAAAACCCCCAACGTGTTCCTGGTGGTCTAGACTTCAAGCATCCTTACAAGGAACCTCTTGACAACCTATTCTCTCGTGATCCCAACCATCACATGGAAGCCCACTCCCCCTAACCATGTTCCATGACCTAAGGGAAAACATAAATAACCACATTACAAGGAGGTTCATACAAAATGAATCCACAAATAACAATAACATTCTCATATACAAATATGGAGAATAATCAAGATCCATAATGCCAACATGTAAACCAAGAGCCTCAACAATAATCAACACATCAATAAACAAGAATAAGGCTTAAATCCATCTTACTTAGCTTGAAAAATATCAAATCCTCAATAGTGAGGCATAGTCATCTCGTTGGAGATAACATAAGACCATCCTCTACAGCAAGGCATTCTACATCTTGTTGGAGCTAACAAAACATACATAGACTTTCCTCAACAACAAGGTATTATCCTTCTTGTCAGAGCTCAAACAATAACATAAATAGCCAAATCTAAATAATAATCAACTCTAAGACACACAAGAGAACCAATAAATGCCTTTGGTACAAAGACATACCAAGAAAATCCGACCCAAAAAATCAAAATAGTCTCAAACATGAAAACAGAGCAGAATGGCACTTCACTGTAATGCTCGCCAAAATACCCTAGAGAAACTAAGCATCTAACATACTAAATGGAGAAAAAAAAATTTAACATCTAATGCTACACATCATATCACCTATGCAATATGAATCAACCTTCATTATCATTTAAGCATAAAGAACATAAACCATTTCACATAAGTTAATTAACCAAATACGCAAGTGGAATAAACATCACAATCATTACAACTATCTCTCTAGGGTACCTTAACGTCATTACTTATTACAAATGTCATAAGAAATAAAATTCCACTCACTTGATTACCACTCTTATCATCAATTAATCCTTAATCTTAAACAAATGCAACTCATATACTTCCTTTCGTTACGATATGCATTCTACTTGATTATTTAACCATTATGAGATGCACTCTACTCTATCATCTAACTAACATGATATGCTTACTCTTTCAATGCAAGAATAATCCCTTTTCTTAAGTTCATGTTATAACCAAATCCAAATGTGATTAAACCCTTAACCATTTCCTATCTACATGATCTTTATTCATCCATAATGATAATGCAATATCTAATACATAAACATAGTCATCTTATCCATGTCACTCATGCATCTAAATTCCTAACATGATCATTTTATTTAACATAAGTTCCAAATGCATAATGCAAGAATCCTAATGCTTTCCTTAGATACATGCCATACATAATCTCCTATATTTCCAATGCAATCACATGAATGACATCATTACCTAACATGATATTAATTAACAACCACAATTCCTACATTATGAGCATTCCATTCTCTTAAGGTTCTTTCACATATTAATATACATCCTAAAACATAACCATGGAATCTAAACTAATACAAATAATAACATAAATCAATTCCCTTCCAAATCTAAATCTATTACAAAGATCACATTTTCATGAAACCATTTACTTTCATTATACAAGATCATCACCATACATCTCATAGTCTCATTATTACAAATCATGTCATAATCCTAAGATACCAACTACAATACAATTATAATTACAATCATATGAATAATACATCATGAGCATGGCTCTTCCTAATGCAACTACATCTTTACATGATAATACATTACATGAATCCAAGATATCTATTACATAAATCTACTACAAGAAACATCCATAACTGCTACAATGATGAAGAATTCATATCCACACATGAAGAATCCATAAGAATATCCCAATGGTTGAAAAGCACCAACCATCTGACCATGTGGAACCAAAGGAACCACCCCCTGTGCTAGGAGATGACACCAGGTCCCAACACACACTCTACATCTAGGCTGACACTTAATAACCACATAGACAAAAATAACAAGTAATCTCAAGCATGATCCAATCACAAACAACCACAAGTAAGAAACTCCTAGAGGCTTGCAAGAAACAAGACATGAAATGCAAATCAACAAGGGGACACATGTAGGAGTGGAGTGTCATCACATGCCATCCTCAACATAACAAAAACTATAACACAAGGCATAAGCCTAATGGACATGTGGATCCATCTCAACCTATGAGAGATCAAGGGAGACTAACTTGCCATCACAATGGCCTTCCCATTCCTATCCTAAAACATCCTCCCTAGGATCAAGGCATGGGGCTCACAAATATTAATTATCTTGATTAGTGAATTCAATTACCCATCCCATTAATTCATTATTAATGTTATCACTTATTTACAATCATAGTAAACTTCCATTGTGTCTTGATGGTCTAGACTTCATGCATCCTTACTAATAATCTCAAGTGTATCTTGCGTGACCCCGGTCATCACAAGGAAGCCCACTCCCCCTAACATGGACTCAAACAATAATAATCAATAAGAGGCTCCAATCCAATATGCAAATCTGAAATCCACAAGCGTCATCATGCAGCCATAACACATACATGAGAATCCAAAGGCTAATTCATCAAAGAATCCAACAATGAGCCTCTTATGAAAATAATACATTAATCTGCTACAAATAAGAAATGAAAGCTACAACATGGCACATTCACTTGCTGGTACAACAACAATAGAGCATCACTCACAATCATGGCTCATCAACATGAAGGAGCAAAAGTCAAGATCCCATTGGTAAGGCATATCAACTTACCAAGGTGCAAAAACCACATAAAAGAATCAAAAGTGATCAAAGCCAATATTAGAAAACATCAACATACCTTCATACATAGCCTCTGGTACAAGTAGAGATCGAAAAAGTACAACATAAACTAACCAAACTGAGAAAAACACTGACATGACATAGATTGGCGCATATGACCAATTCTGAGGCGCATATGATCAATATTGTTGCACATATGATCAGTCATGTTGTGCATATGATCAGTCATGTTGTGCATATGATCAGTCATGTTGTGCATATGATAAGTCTCATTACGCATATGATCAATTATGTTGCACATATTATCAATTCTGTTGCACATATAAAATAGAGCCAAAAATCATGGAAAATGGCTAAGTTATGAATCAAAAATAAAAATTACACAAATACTTCTAAGTCCAGAAACCAAGTACAATAGAGACGCCCCAAAAATACCAATAAGAAGGCATAAACAAGACAAAATAACATAGAGTATAAAGAAAGAATTCCTCATTCAAAGATTCACATCTTACACACAAATTTCATAAATTGAATCACTCAAAATGCCTCTTACGGCTAGATAACATAATAAAAAGGGCTACAGACACAAATAAAATCCAAGAAAAAGATTATTCATAAAAACAAATATACATATACAGTGCAATGGTGAAGCTCCTGTGAAGTTTTCTCTTATGGCAAAGCCAGACCAAGAAAACTCACAAAGCCACCCCAACATTTCCAGAATCCTCTAAGCACAATAAGGCACTCACAAAATGCAAAAATAATTCCAAATACAAGGGAGAAGAAAGATTTCAATCACAGAGAAAATGTGCAGAGCCGTGCATTCACGACAAAAACCAAATACCCGAAAATATATTTTCTATACACTATAGTTTCTTTATAATAAAATCCATGCACCCAAATATTTGAACCCTTCAGACTATAGTCCAACTATACAAAATATTATTTCCCCAAAATAAACCCACACATAGACGTTTTGCAGACATGACGAAAACACAAGTTTGAAAAAATAAAAGCTTCAAAGATAGGCCTCCAACCTAGATTAGAAGTGATGGAAGAAGGTTGGTGAAGCACCCGCAAAAATTCCAACAAGCTCCCAAAGCCAAAATCCAACTCAAAGCCAAAGATTGCAGAAGAAGAATGAAGAAGGTAACTCGACAACATACACAAGCACCCCAAAATAAAGCATATCAAAAGACAAAACCCTAACCTCAAAGTCAACCAATCAAAATATTCCTTTTGGGAATATATTTTACCTACCCACTTTAGAATATATTTTTATTCCTCATTTCAAACTCAACCAATGAGAGAAAATGGTAGGTGGGATCAAATATAAAACATATTTACAAATATATAAGTGGGATATGATATTATTTTATTCTAAGGTATTTATCCACCCCATTCAAAATAATAGACAAACTATATTAATAAACCATAGGCTATAAATTAAATAATCCAAATGGGGATTAATAAATAAATAACCCAAGGCTCATAAAATAAATAACCACAATAAATATTAAATAAACCATAAACCAACAATAAATAAATAAACATTAAATATTAAATAAATAATGAATCAACAATAAATGATTAGACATTAAATCACAAATAACTAATTAAACATTAATCCTCAAATAATTAAATAATCAGAATACCAATAATCCAATAGTTAGATACTAATAACTATATAATTGTGCATTAGTTAATCAAATAAATCAATAAACATAGCATACTCACAAAACCACAACTCACTGACCAACATGGCGAATTATGCCAAGACGTTGAGGACTCAAGGTGAACAACTTAGACCTAGAGTATGTGGAGGGAACTCATGCCATCTCTGAACCACATGCCATTGGGATTTAAAGACACACTCAAACCTGTGGAGCCAGGTGGAGTCTATGTCTGGTACCTGCAAATCCTGCAACCACAAAGCAATGATACAACATAGATATATCATAACAGGCAAGTGATAGGGAATTGAAATGACACATCCCGCTCGCAATGAGTGATGTGACATCATCCCTCTCATGAAGACAGTCATACAATGATCAAACACATCGCATAATCAACTCATCACATGTAATCATGAACTAGGGTTAGTGTAATCATAATAGCATCAAATCCATGATCAATATACACTATCAATAATCCATCAACATAGTAATGCATATAGAATCCAACAAGCATATATGATCCATCAAACACATATATCCATCAAATCACATGATCAATAATGATAGCGTCATAATCCATATAAATCATCAAAATAACATATGTCCAAATAATGTCTAGCATCATAATGAGCAACTGAAACACATGTATATTCATAATCCAAAACATCATAAAGAGTCTAGATTATAAGTCTATCATGCATGAAATAAAAGTCAAGGCAAATCAAGCCAAGGAAGGACACTACATTCACCGAGAAGTGTAGCACATTCGACTAACATTATGGTGCATATGAAGACTTCTGTAGCACCTACAACAAGGGAAACATCATCCTTGATGCCCAAAATGATGCCTTTGATCACTGTTCTAGTGCATTTGATTGAAATAATGGCACATTTAACAAAAACAATAGCACATTTAACATAAATAATGACGCATACAACACAGACAACAATGTTTATAACACAAACTCAAAAAATGGAACTTAATCAATTAGAATTTACTAAGATTCAAACACGGTCTCAAGTTGACCCAGAAAGGGATGTAGTATCAATTATAAACCAATGGACTTAACAAATATCATAATGGAAATTGAAGACATAGAAGATTACTTCACCAGAACATAAACATGGCTCTCGGCTATACATAGGAAGCCAAACTTCACAATTACAAACAAGACTCAAGAATACATAGGATACCAATCATATAACATAGATGACATCAATTTCTACACTTTCTAGACTAGAATCAGACTCTCAGGGAGTTTTACAACAGTCACAGGAAAGACACAATACCGTTCACGACAATACATTAACCAAAATAAAATAAATCTCCAACTATATCAATTTCCCCAAAACTTTATATGATAAACCTATATGAATACTATTTCATAAATTATTTCCTTCTACCTCCCACATACAATCTTTCCAAAAGACACAGAGAATACAAGCTTTTCCTAGAAATGAAAATGCAGAAAGGAGAAAATAAACCAACCTGGAAAAATAGAAGTGATGGAAAAATGAAATCAAAGAAGCGCAACCAATGCCAATCAAGCTTCAAGAAAGCAAAATCCAAGATCCAAGCTCCAAAATCAATCTAGAAATCCCAATAATGCAAAAATTTTCTCAGAAAGACAACCCCGATAATTGCACAGGAAAACAAATAGAATATAATACATTCAAAAACTATGCAATAGAATCGGCCAATCAGAATAATTCAAAATACTATATTCCATAGCCCCTTCCCGAATTCGAGGTAAGAATATAAAATAACCAAATCTCAACCAATAGTAATATCGGGTAGGTAGGAATATAATATTTAATTACTCGAATAGTAACAAGAGAATGTAATAATGTAATATCCATAAATAAATAAGTAATAATCAAAGCCCAATTAAATAAATCAAGGCAACATAAATAAATGCCACAAATAATATAAAACCACAAACCATATAAAATAATAAATCCAAAACTCCATAAATAAATATCCAATAAACATCAAATTATAAATGAATAACCAATTAAACAAGAAATCATTAAATCAACTAAATAAATATAAACCAATAAAATATTAATCAAATAACATTAGTAAATATTAAACCTCAACAATAAATTATCAATAATAATTAAATATCTAAACTATACCATAAATTAATTTAATTTAACATTGATAAACTATACAAATCCAATATTAATTAATCACATAATCACACCTCAAGACAACCCGACATTGGGTCGAACATCATAGCACAAGACTCTAACCACTGACTCAAGCCACAACACTAGCTGACAAGGATGACAACTTAAGCCTAGAGTGTGTAGAGGGAAATCATGCCATCTCCAATAACTTTCCATTGGGATAGAGACACGTTCAGACCTATGAGACCAGGTGGATTTGATGTCTAGTACCCGCAATCTTGCAACCATCAATAGCCACGAGACACCATATACAACAATATATCATAAATGATCAAGCAAGTGATAGAGAATCGCAACATCATATCATGTTTGTGATGAGTGGTATGACATCGTCCCTATCATGAATACAGTAGGAAGACAGTCACAAATGCCATAGCATCATCTCATCCAATGTAATCATAAAGTGGGGTTAGCATAATCATGATGCCACCACAATCCCATAGTAATATAATCCATCCCTAAATAATAAATGCATATAGATCATCAAATGTAAATCCACCATCCTAATAGTCAAAGATAGAAACCATCATCCACATAAGTCATCACGTAACATATGTCCATATAAATGTCTAGCATCATGAAAATAGCATCTGAGATATAAATAGAGTCATAAGCAACAATCAAAACATAATCATAGAGTCTAAGAAAGTCTAACTGTTGGCAACAATGCAACAAACTGAGAGAGGGGGGGGGGGGGCGGGGGTGAATCAATTTGCTCAGAAAAATTTACTCGATACAAACTTAAATGCAGATCAGTTAATGAATAGTAAAAGCATAAATCAACATCACATCAATAACACACATAACACCTATTTTTGATATGGAAAACTCGGTTAAGGGAAAAACCACGGTGGGAACCTACCCACAATGAGATAATACCTTGTTAGGAGTAAGTGTAAATATTACAATGGGGAATGCACATGCATTCAAGCACACTGCCTAGAGCTCATTGCTCAAATACAAGAAGGGCTACAACCCTGAGGAAGGCTCACTGCCTTACAAAGATCAGACAATAATTTGGATTGCATGAACTGAGAAAATAGTATTTCCCAATGCCTAATTACAGTTCCGGTTAAGCACATACTCAAACTCTACTCTTTCACACTTCCTTCACACTTCTTTCATAATTATCCTCTGTTGCCAAATGATTAATACATTGTTCACACATGATATACATCTCTCTCATGAATATTACATATATTTATACAAATCATCAACCTCTATTTCAAGGTTGGCTAAACCCTCAATACAAATTACAAAATAATAACCTCACACGCTACAACAATACATGCGAACCAAAACAATGTTGGCTAAGACATAGTTTGGACATAAATCAATACCGCAACCAATAAACATCTCCAAGAATTACGCTGCGATCATCCCAAACACACTGCAATCATCATGAATGTCGTATAACATGAAGAATACCACCAAATAACGCGCTCAATGATCAATAACGCACTCAATGATCAATAGAGACCATCAACATGGATAGAACCCAATCTAGAAACATCCACAAGCAATGTGAATCACACTAGAAAAAACCGCAACAACACCACTTACTAGAGTCTCCATCATCATTATACCGAACCTTAAGAACATACTCTGAACTAACTGTCAAACTAAAAGATTCACTTGCAGACTTCCAAATCACGAACCATCTAAATTGAGGATACATACGAACTTCCCAAACACTCTACCAAATATGCAAACCAAGATATAGCGATTCCAGAGCAATGCAGAGCACAAACCAGAATACCGAATAACACGAACAATTGAATAACCAACCTTAATACCAGATCTCACAACACAATCAAATCATCATGCGGACCCTTGCAAATGGGAATGAACCATCTATAGATACCATACCAAAAATCCATTAAACCGCATCATCTCATTTGCAGCATAATGATCAAACCAACTCATCCAATCTTACTGCAATATTAGAATACACAAAAGAATATGTTGACATCAATTACAACACATCATTCCAACAAAATTATCAGCAATATCTAACAATCTCCCCCTTTGGCATTGATGGCAATATATGAAAAAAAATCAATGCAAAGAAAGAAATCAATAACCAAAATCTCCCATAACTCACAAAAATCTCCCTCTGAGATCAACACAGGATATAATAGTTTTTCTCCTACTTATCTCCCCCATAGTCATAGGTTTTTTCACATACTTCTCTCCCCCTTTGACATCAATGGAAAAGTCATATACAACACCAATCTAGATTCTCTCCCACTTTACCAGATAGTCTCTCCCCATACGAAGATAATCTCTCCCCCTTAGACACATACTCTGAACATCTAAACAAGTGTATGGTTCAAACACTGACTAATCCCCCTGGGTAGAAGCCACCTCACCAATTTGGATCACATAATATATTTGTGAAGTCCACCAGATTGATGCAACTCCATGCATCTTAGTTCTCATCGGGAGGGGCAATCACCGCTAGCTTCTCTCTCTGAGATACTCAAATGTATCTTTAGGCAAAGGCTTCATGAATATTTCTGCAATCTATTCCTTTGCAGATACATACTCCAATTTGACCTCCTTCTCATACACCTTCTCTCTCAAGAAATGAAACTTGATTGATATATGCTTAGTCTTTGAATGCAACACCAAATTCTTAGAAATATTTATAGCACTTGAGTTATCACAGTATATAGCAATAGGCTCATAAAAAATAACTCTGATATCCTTCAACATTTGCTTCATCTAAATCACCTAAGTATAATTGCTAGCAACAACAATGTATTCAACTTCTATAGTATATAAAGATATAGCATTTTGGTTCTTACTTATCCATGAAACCAATCTCTTACCCAGGAAAAATGCACCACCACTAGTACTCTTTCTGTCATCAACATCACCTGCCCAATCAACATCAGTATCGACACACAAAGTGAAATCCATCTCTAGGATAACACAAAGCAAAATCAACTATCCCCTTCAAATATTTGAAAATTCTTTTCACAACAACATGAGATTCTTTAGGATCAGCTTGAAATCTAGCAACAAGATATACAACATTCATAATATCTAGTCTAGTTTGAGTCAAGTACAAAAAACCACCAATCATAGATTTGTATCTAGTCTGATTTGCTTTCAGTGAATCATCTTCCTTTCTCAACTTACATCTGGTCACCATAGGTGTACCAACAGGCTTTGTATCATCTAAACCAAACTTCTTCAACAATTCATTCACATACTTAGATTGAGATATAAAGATACCTTTATCCAATTGAGTAATTTGCAATTCCAAGAAGAATTTCATCTCACAAATCATAGACATCTCAAACTCATTCTGCATATCATCAACAAACTTCTTGCACAACCCATCATTTCCACCAAAAATAATATCATAAAAAAAAACCTTAACAATCAAGATGTTATCATTATCTATATTGAAGTACAAATTATTGTTAGTAGTACTTTGATTGAATTCCAACTTCATCAAATACTTATCCAATCTAGCATACTAGGCTCTAGGAGCTTGTTTCAAACCATACAATGCTTTCTTTAGCTTGCAAACCATATCCTTCTGATCTATCAATAGAAAACCATCTGGTTTCTCAATGTAGATTTCTTCCAGCTCACCATTAAGAAAGGCTAACTTGACATCCATCTGATACACTTTGAAATCTTTGTAAGCAACATAAGCAAGAAATAATCTAACAACTTCAATTCTAGCTACAAGAGAAAAAGTATCCTCAAAATAAATTCCTTCCATATGAGAATAACCTTTACAAACAAGTCTTTCTTTATTCCTAACAACTTCACCTTGCTCATTCTATTTATTCATAAATACCCATTTAGTTCCAATTACATTTTTATCCTTATGTTTGGGAACTAAAGTCCATGTATCATTCTTTTCAATCTGATTCAACTCTTCTTCCATAGCTTTAACCCAAATTTCATCTTTACAAGGTTCATCAACATCTTTAGGTTCAATCTTGGAAATCAAGCAATACTCTTCAACAACTTTTCTCCTAGTTATAACACCTCTATTCTTGTCACCTATAATCTGATTTTTTAAATTATTTAACCTCACATACCTAGGAGTCTTAGTATTTTCATGATTTTCATACTCTTGAACTCTTTCTTTTGTACTATCGCTTGCACTTTCTTCATTCTTAGACCTTTTCAGAGCAATCTGACTTGGATTTTGGGTCTACACTTGCTTTCCTTTATCTACACTGATATACTGATCATCTAAATCATATACGCAAGGTCTGATTTGTCTCTCATTTCCTTGATCAACCTTCACATTAGCACTTTCAACTATCTTCTTCAATCTCTTGTTATAACACCAGTAGGCTTTACTCTTAGTAGAGTAACCAAGAAGTATTCCTTCATCATTTCTAGCGTCAAACTTCCCTATATCTTCATCTCTTCTGATATAGCATTTACTACCAAAAACTCTGAAATATCTAACTGTAGGAACATGACCAAACCACAACTCATAAGGAGTCTTACCGGTATCACCTTTGTGAAGAACCCAAATGGACACCGAGATGGGGGTGAATCAGTGTATTTTTAATTTTTTTTTATCTATGTGTGCTAATATTGAGACTGGAAGTTAATCAAGAATACACACACACACACATAAAACAAACCACAATACTAGATTTACGAGGAAAACCTAATGTGGGAAAAACCACGGTGAGAATAGTTGTTGAAGTCTACTATTCCAATCTAGCCTCACAGTAAATAACAGTTTACAATGTTTAGGGCACCAACCCAAGGAGCACCAACCCCTGATTTTATGAGAACCTACTCAAAGGAGTACCTACCCCTTCTTTGAGCACCCACTCAAATATTTACAGTGATTGATCAAGTTTACAATGCAATGATAAAGCCTTGTTACAAATAAGTTTTGTAACACTTACAAAATTCTCATATCTTGAGAATGACTTTCTATGCCTGCTAAAGTTTCTTCTCCATTTCTTCTTCTTCCTCTGTCTCTTCTTCATTGTCTGTCTTTGTGGATGCCTTTTCTTTCCTTTCTCTATTTCTGAAAATTACACTCTGTCAACTCTCTTCAGCAATACACCTCTCTTCAGCACTTCACTCTACAATCGACTAGTGGAGTTTTCTTTATTTCCACCTCCATCTCTATCTCAATCACCACACATACTGATGTCGAATCACATTTACAATGCTGCACCATCAACTCTGCATCGAGAAATGTTTTTCCCCTTTAATATTGCAATTCATTCATTTGCCTTTCTGGGATTCGGTCTACAGTAGATTGTATTTCTTTCTTGGATCAACCACTTACATTAAATGACTCTTCTCTATTTTTCTAAAAGTTACCTATACTAAGTTGTTATTTTTAGCAACCCCAACCTATCTAATAGATTTTATTTTGCTTCTATTAATTTCCTCAAGCACATCAACCATCTGCAACTCAGTCACCATTAATGCATTCTCCATCCTCCGTCGACCTACCCAGACAAGATTGATAACTACCATACTGAAATCCACTATCACTGACTTCTGCATATCAGATTCATTCTTTGTCCACCAAGAAACCACATGTCTTCATATTCTTCATCTAGATCACTTAGTTGAAGGTTGGTTGGCCTCCACATAAAACCCTTGTGTCAATTGGCATGTGCAGATATTGTCAAAAGTCTTCAAAAATGACATCCAAGTCACCTGATCAACCATTGTCAACCACCTCATGGATAATCATTCTTATTGGGCTGCCAATGTGTCGACTAAAACACCTCAAATGGTCATGATGACCTTAACCTCTATCACTGCGGGATGGCAAGATGCACCATCTTCCTGTTTTAACTTACCTGCGAGATTCTTTTTCCATCCTTTTGCAGGCTATGAGATAGCGGGATCCTTCACTCGCTTCATAGTCTTATCCACACAACTATTGCCCATCCATCTTGAATGGTGCGGTATAGCGGGGGCCATCCCTTACATCTACTCTTGTTTCCCCACGAGCTCATTTTACTTTAGCTTCTCTTCATGTGGGATAGCGGGAGACATCTCTCCCTTTACCTTTTTTTTATCCCGCATGACCAATTTCCTTTGGTCATCCATGTTGCGGGATAGCGGAGGACACAACCACATTATCTTTTCTTAACCCCACATGACCCTTCTTCTTTGGTCTTCACCAATATGGGAGACATTTCTTGTTTATCCTTTTGTGTTATCTTGCAAGGTAAACACTCTTTCATCCTTCATGGTGTGGGATGGAAGGATAGACCATTTTCCTCCGATTTCGTTATCCCTCAGGGTCATTTGGCAACCTTTCAACTCATCATGGGGTAGTGGGATGCCTACTCATACATGATGCATTCCACATGAACACAACACAACATAAGTGAACTACTGAGCCACCAACACATGAACAAATGGGGACAACTCGAATCCAAATGGCCTTTCCAATAAAACACGATGCCTTGATAAGTGACTAAGACCATTTAGTCAAACCACCATATGGGTCAAACTGCCATGAATGAACAAAACTAACTTTGCAGTCCTCTTGTATCAAACCTGATGGATCCAACTCATTATGTGGCATATATAGATCAACACCAATGTTGACTTGTATTATGTAACCCACATTTGTCTACAACCTACAACATTTGTGTAGTTGTATAGTATAACCTCTGTGTTGTGCACATTACTTGCCACATGCTTCTCTGCAACCTCTTGACATCCATGTAACACTTATTGACATCAATGAAAATAATGCCAACACTTTGATTTTCACCCAGTTAAAGGTATACACTACAATACTCACAACTTCTCTCCAATAGATATGCAAAACATTTTCCTCAATCATCATGGTTCTAGCAACTTCCTGAATTGTCCTATTCTTCCTTTCCACAACACCATTCTGTTGAGGGGTCCACAGAGCAGATAACTGTCACTTCCCCCCATGCTCTTTGCAAAAAGAATTAAACTCACCAGAAGTAAATTCACCACCTTTGTCAGATTTTAGGCACTTCAGTTTCAGACCAATCTCTGTCTCAACCATACCTTTTAAAATATTGAGCTTCAATGCTTCAAACTTCTCCCTAAATAGAGTAACCTACATCATCCTTGAATAATCATCAATCAACAACATGAAATACCTCTCACCCTGCAAGCTTCTCACTCTATAGGGACCACACAAATTACTATGCATAAGATCCAATATTCCATTAGAAGTATACTATTTTCTTTTGAAAGAAACTCTTGTCTGCTTCCCTAACTGACATCCCTTACACACTAGATTAGTAGGCTTTACAATCTTAGAAAGATCTCTTACAGCTTGGGTAGAACTCATCTTAACCATGCAGTCAAAATTTACATGACACATCCTTCTATGTCATACCCAACTTTCATCGATTTGAGGAATCAAGCAACTTTTACTACCAACATTCAAGTGAAAGATATTACCTTTAGTTTTTTGTACCTGATGCAATCTCTATTTTGGAGCTACTCAAGATCTTACATTTTCCATTCTTGAATTGCAAGTCATATCCCTTATCAACCATCTGTCCAAGACTCAAAATATTATGCTTTAGACCTTCAACATACAAGACATCATTAGTGTTATGCTTACCATAAAGAGAAATATAACCTCTACCATGAATTATACCAACTTTATCATCTCCAAATATCACTACACCACCATCATACTTTTCCATTCTCACAAAATTACCCTTATCACCTATCATATGATGAGAGCAACCACTATCAATAACCCATTCATCTCTCTCTTCAATATTAGCAACTAAAGCTTTCTCTTTAGTAGTGCAGCTAGTAGAATCAATAGTCACTAGATCATCTTCCTTGATAGCAATGAACACCCATTCATCTCCCGAATTTCCTTTCTCAGACTCATCATTTGTCATACCTTCATCAACAGCAAAATAATACTTCTTGTGATATTTAGATTTATATGGCTTCAATAGCTTCTTAGAAACTTTTTCAAGACACCTTGAGGTAAAATGTCCTATCTTGCTACATGAAAAATATTTAAGAGGCAACTTTCCTTAATACTTACCAACACCCTTAGGCAATCTTCTGGCAATCAAGGCATCAAGCTCTTCAAGTTATCTTTCTTCTTCTTCAAGCTCTCTCATCTCCTCATATCTGGATACTTTTGTAGAAATTTCTCTTGGATCATATTTCTACTTCTCGGATATAGTAGCTTTAAAAGCAGATTCTGATTTAGGAGGGAATTCACCAAACTTTCTCAACTCAAAATTAACAAGCTTTCCAATTAGCATATCTCTAGTCACATCTATCATAGTTCGGATCTCTTCAATA
This sequence comes from Cryptomeria japonica, assembly GCF_030272615.1. NCBI lineage: Eukaryota > Viridiplantae > Streptophyta > Pinopsida > Cupressales > Cupressaceae > Cryptomeria > Cryptomeria japonica. Next base: position 475,668,830 of record NC_081413.1, on the reverse strand, counting down.
GTAACAACCTTATGCTTGTAAGTAGGAGGCATGAATCTCAACACCTTAGCAAAAATATCAAATTCTTTTAATACTACATTGGTACATCTGATGTTCAACATCAGGTCATTCACTTTCTCCATAAAGGAGGTAATGTTCTCATCTTCCCCGATTTTTAGCATCTCATACTTTCCTTTCAATCTCTGCAACTTAGCAAATTTCACATGGTTGTCACCTTCATACAAAGTCTCTTGCTTCTTCAAGATCTCATGAGTAGTCTACAAATCCATCACATTAGTCATCTAAGAATCAGACAAGGCACTCAACAATGTTTCCTTAGCTCTAATATTTAATTTAGCTTCCTTTATCTCATCCAGAGTAGTAGGACCATTCAAAGGAGCATTATACACATTCTTAGTAATATTTCAATAGTCTTGACCGATGCATCTCAAATGACATTCCATTCTTCTAGAGAGTATAATTCATTCAATCAAATCCAAACTATCTTTCTTAAAAGAAAAGGTTTCCATATCGGATCTCCTCAAGCGGTCAAGCTTCTTTTGGAGGATCTGGCTTTGATACCAATTGCTGGCAACAATGCAAAAAACTGAGAGAGGGGGGTGATTTAGTTTTCTCACAAAACTTTACTCGATACAACCTTAAATACAAATAATTTAATAAACAATAAAAGCATAAATCAACATCACATCAATAACACACATAACACCAATATTTTTGATGTGAAAAACCAAGTTAAGGGAAAAACCATGGTGGGAACCTACCCACAATGAGATAATATCCTGTAGGAGTAAGTGTAAATATTACAATGGGGAATGCACATGCATTCAGGAACACTTCCTAGAGCTCACTACTCAAATATAAGAAGGGCTACAACCCCAAGGAAGGCTCACCACCTTACAAAGATAAGACAACAATCTAGATTACATGAACTGAGAAAATAACATCTCCCAATTCCTAATTATAGTTCCGGTTAAGAACATACTCAAACTCTTCTCTTTCACACTTCCTTCACACTTATTTCACACTTATCCTCTCCTGTCGAATGATTAATACATTGTTCACACATGACATACATCTCTCATGGATATTACATATATTTATACAAATCATCAACCTCTATTTCAAGGTCGGCTAAACCCTCAATACAAATTAAAAAATAATTACCTCACATGATACAACAATACATGCAGACCAAAAAAATATCGGCTAAGATATAGTCTAGACCTAAATCATTACCACAACCAATAAACATCTCCAATATTTATGCCATGATCATCCGCAACACGCTAAAATCATCATGAATGTCACATAGCACAAATAATACCACCAAATCAAGAAAATTATCAATAACGTGCATAACAATCAATGCGGACCATCAACATGGATAGAAACCAATCTAGAAACATCCACAAGGAACATGAATCACACCAAAAACAACTACAACAATACCACTTACTAGAGTCTCCATCATCATTATACCAAACCTTAAGAACATACTCTTAACTGACTGTCAAACTAAAAGATTCACTTGTGGAATTCCAAATCACAAACCATTTGAATTGAGGACACATGTGAATGTCTCAAACACTCTACCAAATCCACAAACCAAGATATAGAAATTCCAGAGCAATGCAGAGCACAAACCAGAATACTGAATAACACGAACAACTGAATAACCAACCTCAATACTAGATCTCACAACATGATCAAATCATCATGCAGACCTTTACAAATGGGAACGAACCATCTACATAAACCATACCAAAAACCTATTAAACTGAATCAAATCATCTACAAAATAATGATCAAACCAACTCATCCAATCTAACTGCAATACTGGACTACACAAAAGAATATGTTGACATCAATGACAACACATCACTCCAGCAAATTTCACAACAATATCCAACACTAAAAATGTATAAGCCAAAAAGATGAATCAAGGAGGGAAACTACAAATTTTTTCAAAACATTCTTTCAAAGTGTGGATATAGAGATAAATTTGGGCAAGGCTTTGACCTCCAAGATAAGTATCTCAAAACCCATTAAACTGCATCAACACATATGCAACAAATCACCAAAACAACTCTCTGCAACAAACCAATTCTCTGCAACACATGAATATTATTACATCAATGACAACAACACATTCCAACAGCTCTAATATCCAACAATCTCCCCCTTTGGCATTGATGACAACATATGAATGTGAAAAATAATCAATGCAAAGAAAGAAATCAACAACCAACAATCTCCCCTTGAGATCATAAGTATCGGCTCCCCCTTTGACAAACAACTCAAAAATACTTTAGGGTTTTTCACATGCTCCTCTCCCCCTTTGACAACAATGCCAAAGATATATACAAATAATTATTTTCATGCATCTCTCCCTCTAAGAAGGGAAATCTCTCCCCCTTAGGATAAACTCACAAATCTGAACAACTAAATCATATACTGACTCATCAATCCAGATAATAGTGTAAGACAATGAAGTCCACTAGATTGATGCAGCTCAATTCATCTAGTCCATGGTAGGAGGGGCAGTGACCCCTAACTTCTCTCTCAGATATATGTTTCTACAGGCAAAGGTTTAGTAAAGATATCTACAATATGTTCTTTTGTAGTTACATACTCCAATCTGACTTCTATATCACTGACTTTCTCTCTCAAAAAATGAAACTTGATTGATATATGCTTTGTCTTAGAATACAACACCGGATTATTAGAAATATTGATAGCACTAGAATTGTCACAGTATATAATAGTAGGCTCATTATAAACAACTCTAATATCCTTCAACATATGCTTCATCCAAATAACCTGAGTACAGTTGCTAGTATTAGCAATGTATTCAGCTTATACAATAGATAAAGAAATAGCATCTTGTTTCTTACTTGTCCAAGCAACCAAATTCTTTCCCAAAAAGAATGCTCCACCAGTAGTGCTCTTTCGGTCATCAATATCTCTTGCCCAATCAACATCAGTATAAGCATTTAAAGTGAAATCATCTTCCTTTGAATACCATAGACCATAATCAACTATTCCCTTTAAGTATTTGAATATCCTCTTGATAGCAGTAACATGACTTTCCTTAAGATCAACTTGAAATCTTGCAACAAGGCATACAACATTCATAATGTCAGGTCTAGTCTGAGTCAAATAAAGTAGTCCACCAATAATAGATCTCTACAAGGTCTGGTTAGCCTTCAGAATTTCATCATCTTTTGTCATCTTACATCTAGTCAACATATGAGTTCCAACAGGTTTGGAATCATCTAACCCAAACTTCTTCAGCAATTCCTTCACTTACTTAGATTGAGATATGAAAATATCTTTATTAGTCTATGTAATTTCCAATCCCAGAAATAACTTCATCTCACCTATCATAGACATCTCACACTCTTTTTGCACATAATCAACAAACTTCTTACTCAAATCATCATCTCCTCCAAAAATAATATCATCAACAAAAACTTTAACAATGAAAATATTGTCATTATCAATCTTGAAGTACAAATTACTATCAATAGTACCTTTACAGAATCCCAACTTCATCAAATAATTGTCCAATATAGCATACCATGCTCCAGGGGCTTGTTTAAGTCCATACAATGCTTTCTTCAATCTGCATACCATATCTTCTTCATCTGTCAATGAAAATCCATCTTGTTTATCAATGTAGACTTCCTCTTCCAACTCACTATTCAAAAAGGCTCTAACAACTTCAATTCTAGCTACAGGAGAAAAGGTCTCCTCAAAATCAATACCTTTCATTTGTGAATATCCCTTACATACTAGTCTAGCTTTGTTTCTGTTGGGAAAAATGGTGTCTCAACCTTGCATTTATGCGAGGTTACTATTTATAGTAAGTTTTCATTTGAGCACGAAATGGTGCAAAACTCTCCCTGAAGCTTCTGGTTGGCTAGATAAGCATTCCGGTAAAGTTGCGTCGCAAGGTCACAACTAGTTTTGAAGATATTAAATTTTTCGTCTTGGAGGGGTGCGATAAAATGTTTAAACTTAATTTTGGGGGCTTTAGAGGTTTCGAAATGCCCTGAAAAGTGGCCATAACCAGTGCAGCGGGTTACGAGGTGATAGAGCACTTCGCGAGCTTTCCAGTGCTTCAAACGGTTCGTCAATCGGACACCCGGTTCTCAAGTTATGGCCTCCGGAAGTTTGTACTCCCTAAATAGGAAAAATAATTTGTATCGGATACATAAATGAGCTGTAAAAGGGAGCGACACATGTTGATGTGTGCTTTAACATGTCATAGGGCATCTAGAAGGGAGATAAGGTCGGCTACACCTTATTAGGTGGTTTTAGCCCATGGTTTTGTAATACCGTTTGACGGTTTCTTGTATTGTATCTCCTATTTATGAGGTGTGTGAGATAGAGGTTGAGTGTAAGAGTCTTATGGCTATTGAGTTGCCTCTGAATCTCTGATTAGTGGTACTCCTGCGAAGAGCTTGCTCTGCAAGTATGTTGTAATATGTTTTTGATTGTTGAATAAAATATTGATCTGCTTTTGGAGTGTGGGGTTTTTCTCCCGAAAGGGTTTTCCCCACGTAAATCACTGTGTTATGGTATGAATGATATTATATCTATTTCTATTTTCTGTAACTGTTGTAATGATCTGAAAAAGTTTTGCATTACCCTCCTCTCAAGGTTAGTGTAGGAAGTTGTTTCCGCTACTTAACTTCCTTACAGTTTCTAACAACTTCTCCATCTTCATTCAGCTTATTTTGGAACACCCATTTAGTGCCAATTAGATTTTTGTCCTTAGGTCTCATAACAAGTTCCCATGTTTTGTTCTTCTCAATATGATCTAACTCTTCTTCCATAGCTTTTACCTAATTTTCATCTTTACAAGCTTCAACAACATCTTTAGGCTCATTTTTAGAAATCAAACATGTCCCTTCAGTAGCAATTCTTCTCCTAGTCATCTCACCTTTTTTTTTATCACCAATAATCTGATTCTTTGAAGGATTTAGTCTTACAAACCTCGGGGTCTTCTAATTATTCTGATTTTGAGACTCTTGAACTTCATCACCAATAACAACATCAACATTCACTATCTCTACCTCTACCAGATCACTCTGCATCATACTCAGAGTCTACACTTGCTTTGAATTAACATCCTGATCATAAGACTCATATCTGCATGCTCTGATTTGCTTCCCATGATTTTTATCAACCTTCACATTTGCACTTTTCACCATCTTTCTCAGTCTCTTGTTGTAACACCGGTAGGATTTTCTCTTAGTAGAATATCCCAAAAATATTCCTTCATCACATCCTTCATCAAATTTTCCTATATCTCATCTCTTTAAATATAACATGTGCTTCCAAAGATTCTAAAATATCTAACTGTAGGAACATGACCAAACCATAGCTCATAAGGGGTCTTACCGAAATCATGTTTTCTATGCACCTAGTTGGATATGTATATAACAGTACTAACAACTTCTCTCTAATAGATATGTAGAACATTTTCATCAATCATCATAGTTCTAGTAGCATCCAAGACTGTTCTATTCTTTCTTTCAACAACTCCATTTTGTTGAGGCGTTCTCAAAGCAGATAATTGTCTTTGGATTCCATTTTCTTCACAAAAACAATTAAACTCATCGGAGGTAAACTGTCCACCTCTGTCAGACCTTAGGCACTTCAGATTCAATCCTATCTCAAACTCCACTCTAGCTTTGAATATTTTGAATTTCTCTAGTGCTTTATATTTGTCCCTTAGAAAAGTGACCCACATCATCCTAGAATAGTCATCAATCAGAAACATCAAGTATCTATCTCCCTACAAGATTCTCACTCTAGGGGGTCCACATAAATCATTCTGCACAAGATCTAATAATACATTAGATGTATATAGATTTCTCTAGAATGAAATTCTTATTTTCTTTCCCAATTGACATTCTTTACATACTAGATTAGTAGGCTCCACATCTTAGGCAAATCTCTAATAACTTGAGTAGAACTAATCTTAATCATGTAGTCAAATTTAACATGACACATTCTCCTATGCCACAACCAACTCTTGTCAATCTGAGCAATCAAGCAACTTTTCTCACCAGCATTGAGATGAAAGATATTACCTTTGGTCTTAGTACCGGATGCAATCTCTATACCGGAGCTATTCAAGATCTTACATTTCCCATTCTTGAATTGCAAATCATATCCCTTGTCAAACATATGTCTAACACTCAAAAGATTATGCTTCAAACCTTCAACATATAAAACATCATCAATATTATGATTACCATCAAGAGAAATAGAACCTCTACCAAAGATTGCATAGGCTTTGTTGTCTCCAAATATCACCAAACCACCATCATACTTTTCCATATTTACAAATTTACCTTTATGTTCTATCATATGATGTGAGCAATTGTTGTCAATCACCCATTCATCTTTCTCATCAATCTTAGTAGCCAAATATTTCTCTTCAATAATACAACTTGTAGAATTAGTAGATATAAGATCATCTTCCTTGATAACGATGAACAAAAATTCATCTTCCGAATTCCCTTTCTCAGACTCCTCATCTGTCACACCTTCATCAACAACATAATCGTATTTATTATGATATCTATACTTCTGGTTAGGTTTTTAAGGCTTATCATACTTTGAAAATCTTTTAGCTCTCTTAGGACACCTAGAAGCAAAATGACCAATCTTATTGCATGAAAAACATTTCAAAGGTAACTTCCTTTCATACTTATTGGCTCTCTTAGGCAATCTTCTAGCAATAAGTGCTTCAAGCTCTTCCAACTCTCTTTCCTTATCTTCCATCTCTATCATTTCTCTTTCATATCTGGACACACTAGTTGAACTTTCTCCTAGATCATACTTCTGCTTCGTGGATACAGTATCTTTAAATGTAGTCTTAGTTTTACCATGTGGTTCACCAAGTTCACTCAATTCAAAAGCAGCAAGCTTACCAACCAACATATCTCTTGTCACAATTTTCATAGTTCGGATCTCATCAATAGCAAAAAAATTATGTTTATAAGTAGGAGGCAAAGATCTCAATAGTTTAGCCACAATCTCATCTTCTTCAAGAACTCCACTGACACATTTGATGTTCAGCACAGGATCATTCACTTTAGCCATAAAGGATGTAATATTCTCATCTTCTCCCATTCTCAACAACTCATAGTTTCCTTTTAAGCTCTATAATTTAGCAACTTTCACATGTTTATCTCCTTCATACAGGGTTTCAAGCTTCTCCCAAATCTCATGTATAGTCTGCAATCCCATCACATTAGTCATCTCTATATTGGTGAGGGCACTCAACAATTCTTCTTTAGCTTTTATATTTCTTTCAGCATCCTTGATCTTAGTTGTAGTAATAGAACTATTTGGAGTAATAATGTATGCATTCTTTGTGATCTTCCAATAATCTTCTTTGAGACAATTCAAGTGAGCTTCCATCTAGTGCTTCCATATAGATATTAGTTCCATCAAACCTCAAAATCTCATTCTTGAAAAAAAAAGTTTCCATCTTGGATCTCCTCAATTGGCCAAGCTCCTTCTAGAGGATCTAGCTCAGATACTAATTGTTTATAGAAAGGCAACAACAATGTAGGAAAACTGAGAGGCGGAGGGGGGGGGCAGGGTGGTGGGGGTGAACTAGTTTTCACCAAAATCAACCAAATTAACCTTATTTTCATATTTGATCATGAACAACAATAACAAAAATAATCACCACATCAACAACACACATAACACAGATTTTTGAAGTGGAAAATCTGGTTAAGGGAAAAACCACGGTGGAAACCTACACATAATAAGATGAGAATTTGCAGTAGTATGTGTAAATATTACAATGTGAAATGCATATGCATTCAAGAACACTCCCTAGAGCTCAATGCTCAAAAACAAGAAAGGGCTACAACCCAAAGGAAGGCTCACTACCTTCCAAAGATCAAACAACAAGTCAGATTACATGAATTGAAAGAATAGCATCTCCAAATGCATGATTATAGTTCTGGTTAAGCACACTGTGTGAACAACAACTCTTCTCTTCTCCACTACCAAAAGGTAAATTCTCTTGTTTGCACATATAATACACTCATACAACTCGCAAACACACAACTTACTTGACTACAACACTTATTGATAGAGATCATCAACCTTAACCTTAAGGCCGACTCAATGCATAAGACCTAAATACAAAATTACATCATACGATATATAAATCCATAACCAGGCCAATAAAATGTTGGCAAGGACATGCCATGGACCCAAATCAAATCCTAAAAAACACAACACCAATGAATAATTCGCCAAGATCATCCGCAACATGCTAGACCACCAAATATGTCGCATAACATGAATATTACCACCGAACCAATAAAATATTCCATAACGTGCAACGTGATCAATACGAACCACCAAAACTCATAGCACACAATCAGAGAACATCATCAAGCAACATGAATTCCACCACAATCACCACAACAACTCAAATAGTAAGAATCATCATTATTCCATCACCGGAGATCAAGAACACCAACTGACAAAATGAAAAATATACTTGTGAAGTTCCAAATCATGAACCATCCATTCAAAGGACACACATGAATGTCCCAAACATTCTCCAAAATCTGCAACTCAAGATATAATCATTCTAGAACAATATGGATCAAATACCACAAATCTGCAACACTGAACACTGAAAAACTAGTCCACATACCAAAACTCATAACTTGACCAAATCACCACATAGAACCATGAAATTCATATCGAATCAACTAGATATAAGTATCTCAAAACCTATTAAATTGCATCAACATATCTACAAAAAATCACCAACACAACTCTTTGCAACAAACTAATTCTCTGCAACACATGAATATGTTGACATCAATGACAAGAACACATTCCAACAAGTCTAATATCTAACAATCTCCCCCTTTGGTATTGATGAAAACATTTTAATGTGAAAAAAAATCAATGCAAAGATAGAAATCATCAACCAACAATCTCCCCTTGAGATCATAAGGATCAACTTTCCCTTTGACAAACAACTCAAAAATACTTTAGGGTTTTTCACATGCTCCTCTCCCCCTTTGACAGTAATGCCAAAGACATATACAAATCATTATTCTCATGCATATGTCCCTCTAAGAAGGGCAATCTCTTCCCCTTATGATAAACTCATAAATCCAAACAATTGTATCATACATTGACTACTCCCCCAGAGAAGCATCACCCACTCATCAATCCCGATAACAGTATAATACAATGAAGTCCATCGGATTAATGCATCTCAATGCATATAGTCCATAGCAAGAGGGACAATTACCCCTAACTTCTCTCTTAGATATATAAATTTTTTTGTAGGCAAAGGCTTAGTAAAGATATCTACAATTTCTTCTTTTGTAGGTACATACTCCAATCTGACTTCTTTATCATTGACTTTCTCTCTCAAAAAATAAAACTTGATTGATATATGCTTTGTTTAAGAATGCAACACCGGATTCTTAGAAATATTGATAGCACTAGAATTGTCACAATATATAACAATAGGATCATTATAAACAACTCTAATATCCTTCAGCATTCGCTTCATCCAAATAACTTGAGTACAATTGTTAGCAACAACAATTTATTCAACTTCTACAGTAGATAAAGAAATATCATCTTGTTTCTTACTTGTCCAAGCAACGAAATTCTTTCCCAAAAATAATTCTCTACCCATAGTGCTCTTCAAGTCATCAACATCACTTGCCCAATCAACACTAGTATAAGCATTTAAAGTGAAATCATCTTCCTTCGGATAACACATACCATAACCAATTGTTCCCTTTAAGTATCTAAATATCCTCTTGATATCAGTAACATGACTTTCCTTAGGATCAGCTTGAAATCTTGTAACAAGGCATACAACATTCATAATGTCAGGTCTAGTCTGAGTCAAATAGAGCAGTCCACCAATCATAGATCTATACAAGGTCTGGCTCACCTTCGAAGACTCATCATCTTTTGTCATCTTACATCTAGTCACCATAGAAGTTCCAACAAGTTTGGAATCATCTAACCCAAACTTCTTCAACAATTCCTTCACATACTTAAATTGAGATATGAAAATGCTTTTTTATCGATCTGTGTAATTTGCAATCCCAGAAATAACTTCATCTCACCTATCATAGATATTTCAAACTCTTTTTCATATCATCAACAAACTTCTTATTGAAATCATCATCTCCTCCAAAAATAATGTCATCAACAAAAACTTCAACAATAAAAATATTGTCATTATCAATCTTAAAGTACAAATAACTATCAACAGTACCTTTATAGAATCCCAACTTCATTAAATACCTGTCCAATCTGGCATACCAAGCTTTAAGGGCTTATTTAAGTCCATACAATTCTTTCTTTAATTTGCATACCATATCTTCTGTATCTGTCAATACAAATCCATCCACATCTATCTGATATACCTTGAATTTCTTATGAGCAACAAATGCAAGAAATAATCTAACAACTTCAATTCTAGCTATAGGAGAAAAATTCTCCTCAAAATCAATACCTTCCATTTGTGAATATCCCTTACATACCAGTCCAACTTTGTTTCTAACAACTTGTCCATCTTCATTTAGCTTATTCTGGAACACCCATTAATACCAATTACATTTTTGTCCTTAAGTCTCAGAACAAGTTCCCATGTTTTGTTCTTTTCAATCCGATGTAACTCTTCTTCAATAGCTTTTACCCAATTTTGATCTTTACAAGCTTCATCAACATCTTTAGGCTCAATTTTAGAAATCAAACATGTCTCTTCAACAACAATTATTCTCTTAGTCATCGCACATTTTTTTTATTATCACCAATAATGTGATTCTTTGAGTGATTTAGTCTTACATACCTCAAGGTCTTCTGATTATTATGATTTTCAGGCTCTTGAACTTCTTCATTGGCAACAACATCAACATTCACTATCTCTACCTCTATCGGATCACTCTGCATCATACCCAGAGTCTGCAGTTGCTTTGAATTAACATCCTGATCATTAGACTCATATCTGCATGCTCTGATTTGCTTCCCATGATTTTCATCAACCTTCATATTTGTACTTTTCACTATCTTTCTCAATCTCTTGTTGTAACACTGGTAGGATTTTCTCTTAGTAGAATATCCCAAATAGATTCCTTCATCATATATTACATCAAATTTTCCTATTTCCTCATCTCTTTTGATATAACATTTGCTTCCAAAGATTCTGAAATATCTAATTGTAGGAACACGACCAAACCATAACTCATAAGGGGTCTTACCAGAATCACCTTTTGTATGCACCTAATTGAATGTGTATATAATAGTGCTAACAACTTCTCTCCAATAGATATGCAAAAAATTTCCTTCAATCATCATAGTTCTAGCAGAATCAAAGACTATTATGTTCTTTCTTTCAATAACTCCATCTTGTTGATGGGTTCTCGGAGTAGACAACTGTCTCTGGAGTCCATGCTCTTCACAAAAATAATTAAACTCGACAAAGGTAAATTCTCCACCTTTGTCAAACCTTAGACACTTCAGCTTCAATCATGTCTTTGTCTCCACTCTAGCTTTGAATATTTTGAATTTCTCTAATGCTTCAAATTTCTCCCTTAGAAAAGTGACCCACATCATCCTAGAATAGTCATCAATCAACAACATAAAGTATCTATCTCCCTGCAAGCCTCTCACTGTAGAGGGTCCACATAACTCAGTATGCACAAGATTTAATAATCCATTAGATGTATACAGTTTGATCTTGAATGGAATTCTTGTTTTCTTTCCCAATTGACATTCTTTACATGCCGGATTAGTAGGCTTCACAATATTAGGAAAATCTCTAACAACTTGATTAGAACTATTCTTAATCATGTAGTGAAAGTTAACATGACACATTCTCCTATGCCACAACCAACTCTCATCAATTTGAGCAATCAAGAAACTTTTCTCACCAACATTTAGATGAAAGATATTACCTTTAGTCTTAGTACCTGATGCAATCTCTATACCAGAGCTATTCAAGATCTTATATTTCCCATTCTTGAATTGAAAATCATATCCCGTGTCAACCATATGTCCAAGACTCAAAATATTATGCTTCAAACCTTCAACATATAAAGCATCATCACTATTATGCTTACCATCAAGATAAATAGAACCTTGTAGTCACATAAATATGTCCATTTTAATTAAATAAATATTTGCTATTTATTTGATTAAAAACCCACTAGCCATCAGTTAATTAAATTAATATTTAATTAATTCATCTTCAAACATTCTCCTATTAATTAAATAAATTATTCAAATTATTTTAATTAATGCATTAAACCAAATCCACAATCAATTAAATGAATAAATTCTATTTATTCAATTTAATCCTCTTTCCTCTTTTAAATAAATTAAATAAAATATTTATTTAAATCATAAATCCCCCCCCACTTGCATTTTCCTACAAATGCAAGTTGCAACCACAAGTTGAAATAAATTAATTTTATTTTAATTTAAAATCCTATTTTCCTCACCCACCAAATCCACTTGCAATCCTAACCCCCTTCTAGATTCTTATAAACCCTTCTTAATTAACCTAATCCATACCCTAATTCCTAAGCAACTTGGAGTCACTTCTCAAAGATTTCAAAGTCTTTGAAAAGCATTAAATGCTTTGTGTGTTCAACAATTTAACCTCTAAAGTCTTTCAAACCATTAATGGCTCTTACATGACCATTTATGGTTAACCCCTAACTCAACCCTCATGTGACTCATGTGTCTCCTCAAACATTTATTGCTTTGACTATGGTTATCCCTTTTACCTTTGCACAAGAGTTTATCCATTGGATAAAAGCTTTATTCTTTGAATAAAGATTTTATTCACTCAACCCAACCTTGACCTTAACTCCCAAGTTAACTCTCAGGTCATGTCAAGCATTTAATGCTTATTCTTGTAAGGAAGTAAAGTAGCGGAAACAACTTCCTACACTAACCTTGAGAGGAGGGCAATGCAAAACTTTTTCAGATTGTTACAACAGTTATAGAAAATAGAAATAGATATAATAGCATTCATACCACAACACAGTGATTTACGTGGGGAAAACCCTTTCGGGAGAAAAACCCCACCCTCCAAAAGCAGCTCAATATTTTATTCAGCAATCAAAAACAGATTACAACATACTTGCAGAGCAAGCTCTTCACAGGAGTACCACTAATCAGAGATTTAGAGGCAACTCAATAGCCATAAGACTCTTACACACAACCTCTATCTCACACACCTCATAAATAGGAGATACAATACAAGAAACCGTCAAACGGTATTACAAAACCATGGGCTAAAACCACCCAATAAGGTGTAGCCGACCTTATCTCCCTTCTAGATGCCCTATGACATGTTAAAGCACACATCAACACGTTTCGCTCCCTTTTTATGGCTCATTTATGTATTCGATACAAATTATTTTTCCTATTTCAGGAGTACAAACTTCCGGAGGCCATAACTTGAGAACCGGGTGTCCGATTGACGAACCGTTTGAAGCGCCGGAAAGCTCGCGAAGTGCTCTATCACCTCGTAACTAGTTTTGCCAATTATGGCAACTTTTCAAGGCATTTCGGAGCCTCTAAAGTCCCCAAAATTAAGTTTAAACATTTTATTGCACCCCTCCAAGACGAAAACTTTAATATCTTCAAAACTAGCTGTGACCTTGCAACGCAACTTTACCGGAATGCTTATCTAGCCAACCAGAAGCTTCAGGGAGAGTTTCGCACCATTTCGTGCTCAAATAAAAACTTACTATAAATAGTAACCTCCCATAAATGCAAGGTTGAGACACCATTTTTCCCAACAAATCTCCCACTTGTCGAACACCTTGCATGAGCGGAAGGGAATGTCAACACAATGAATCAATTGCTAGGGGCCATAAGGCCCATAGACTCTAAACACCATCTGAACTTCTCTGTGCTCACAGCCTTAGTTAAAGCATCTGCAACATTCATCAAAGTGTCCACCTTAACCAGCTTCACCCTACCATCTTCGACCATATCTCTAACAAAATGATACTGAACATCAATATGTTTGGTCCGGGCATGAAATGTCGGGTTCTTAGCTAGGCTAATTGCACTCTGACTGTCACAGTAAACTGTCACTGTACCTTGTTTTATTCCAATATCCGAACACAATCTCTTAAGCCAAATGGCCTCTTTACAAGCATGAGTAGCTGCCATATACTCTGCTTCAGTAGTGGATAAAGCAACCACAGCCTGTCGCTTACTCATCCAACTAATTGCACCACCAAACAAAGTAAACACATAAGCACTGGTGGATCTTCTACTATCAATATCTCCTGCCCAATCTGAATCCACATAACCATGGATATCAAGGGAAGTCATGTCTCCAACTGAATTACCATGATAACACAAAGAATACTCTGAAGTACCCTTCAAATATCTGAAGACTCTTTTGACTGCATGCCAATGAACTCTACCAGGATTAGACATATATCTAGAAAGTACTCCCACTGCTTGGGCAATATCTGGTCTAGTACAGACCATAGCATACATCAAGCTTCCAACTGCACTCTGGTAAGGCACTCTGCTCATGTCTTCCATCTCCAATGGGGATGTAGGACAATCTGAAACAGATAGTTTCGTTCCAACTATAAAAGGAACACTCAATGGTCTACAATTCTGCATGTTGAACCTCTGTAACACTGAATTCACATACTTACTCTGGCCTAGCCATAGCTTTCTGTTCGCCCTATCTCTTCTAATTTCCATCCCAAGAATGTGCTTTGCTGCACCAAGATCTTTCATTTCAAATTTAGCAGCGAGCTGAGACTTTAGTTCTGAAATCATACCTTTCCCTTTACCAATGAATAACATATCATCAACATACAATGCAATGAATAAGAAATGATCACCATAAGATTTATAATAAACACAGTGATCTGATTTAGAACGTTCAAATCTCAAACTCAACACATATGTATCAAATTTCTGGTACCACATCCTAGGACTTTGTTTGAGGCCATACAAAGATTTCTTCAATTTACAGACTAAATTACTTTTGCCTTTCACCACATAGTGCTCCGGCTGTGTCATATAAATATCTTCCTCCAAATCACCATGAAGGAAAGCAGTTTTCACATCCATTTGCTCAACCTCTAAATCATAAGCAGTAGCAATAGAAAGCAAAAATCTAATGGACGTCATTTTTGCAACAGGAGAAAATATCTCACCGTAATCAACACCCTCAACCTGAGAGTAGCCTTTTGCAACCAACCTTGCTTTATACTTTTCAATGCTTCCATCTAAACCAATCTTTTTCTTGAACACCCATTTACAACCAACAGGTTTTCGTCCTTCAGGCAATGGTACAAGATCCCATGTATCATTCCTTTTCAAAGCTGCCATTTCTTCCTCCATAACAATCTTCCAGGATTCTGCATCATTCATACCTAATGCCTCTTCTACAGATTTCGGTTCATCCACACTAGTATTCAGAGCAAAAATACATCTCCAATCATCAGGTGAATACCTTTTAGGTGGTTGTCTATGTCTTGTAGACCTTCGAACAAGCTGAGTTGGAGGATCTTCCTCCTCTTCTGAAGATTCAGAGCTAGACGAGCTCTCCTCAAATTCTTGCCTATCTAGGGGTCTTGATTCAACTCTTTCAGGTGTAGAAGGAAGTTGAATCACATCTTCTTTTTTAGTCTGTTTTGGCTGCAATGTAACAGAAGGAGACTTAATTTCTCTAAAAATAACACTTCTACTGTGAATTACCTTTTGTGCAATAGGGTCCCAAAGCTTGTATCCTTTCACACCATAACTATACCCGATGAAGATACATTTCACAGCCTTGTTCTCCAACTTTGTTCGCTTCTCCTTTGGCACATGTGCATATGCCTCGCAACCAAAAACTCTAAGATGTCTCAATGAAGGCTTGTGACCTGACCATGCTTCCATAGGCGTTTTATCAACAAGAGCTGATGTAGGAGACCTATTAATCAAGTAGCAAGCAGTGGCAACAGCTTCAGCCCAAAACTTTTGTTCGAGACCAGCACCACTCAACATACTCCTAGCCTTCTCCATCAGTGTCCTGTTCATTCTTTCTGCAACTCCATTCTGCTGTGGAGATACGGAGTTGTCTTCTGTCTGTTAATTCCACAGTCTTTACAGAATCTATCAAAATCA
Source organism: Cryptomeria japonica (assembly GCF_030272615.1). Taxonomy (NCBI): domain Eukaryota; kingdom Viridiplantae; phylum Streptophyta; class Pinopsida; order Cupressales; family Cupressaceae; genus Cryptomeria; species Cryptomeria japonica. The sequence continues at coordinate 475,652,636 of NC_081413.1, read as the reverse complement.
TTAGAGCAAAACTCACCGCCATTATCAAATTCTCAAACATTTTATTTTCTTTCCAGTCTGCAACTCAACCATTGCTTTAAATTCTTTAAAACGACTAAAAACTTCAGATTTACTCTTTAGAAAATATACCCATGTCCTTCTACTAAAATCATCAATAAATGAAACATAATATGTGGATTTTCCAATCGAAGAGACATCTACTGGACCAAACACATCAGAATGGATAAGGTCCAAAACACCACAAGTTTTATGAGAACTCGAGTAAAACTGAACGCAGTTTTGTTTTCCATAAATGCAAAGCTCACAGAAATCAAAGTCAAGATTACAATCATTCAAACCTTCAACAAGATTTTTATTTTTCAAGGTCCTTAGACCCTTTTCTCCAATGTGGCCAAGTCTCTGGTGCCATAACATAGTCTTCTCTGCAGGTAACTTTGCTTCAGACGAAAGAGCACCCTTAGGTACCCAAAAACCATTTCCATCTGCTGAAGGTGAAACCTTCAAATCTTCCAGTGAAGTATCCGCAGATTTACTTTTTACAGAAGTGCTATTACACTCAATAGTGTATGCTTCAAGCTTATACAAAGTGCCAAACCTGACACCTCTAGCAACTACCATAGCACCCTTAATCATCTTACATCCTGCTTCAGAAAAGACTACCTGCACACCTGCATCTATCAGTTTGCTCACAGATAACAGGTTTTGTTTTAATCCAGGGATATGCAGCACACCATTAATTCTTTTTATTCTACCATCAGAAAACCTGATTCTAACTTTACCTCGACCAACAATGTCTAGATGTGAATCATCACCCAAGTACACCTTACCTCCATTAAATCCTTCATATTCAGAAAACCAATCTCTATTGGAAGTCATATGAAAAGATGCACCTGAGTCAATTAGCCAGGCATCATTACCTGCATGAGTTGCCAAAGCCGCAATAAATGCATCGCCATCTTCCTTGTTGGACTTAGAATCAGAATCGAACCTTTTCTTTTTCTTCTTCTTCTTTTCTTCTTTGCAGTCCTTATGGATGTGACCCGGTTTACCGCAATTCCAGCAAATGACTTTGGACTTTCCAGGAGATTTCGATCTCCCTTTGGATTTGGACTTGTCGCGCTTCTCATTCTTCTTGCCTTTCTCCTTAAGTCTTCCATGAATAGTTAGGGCTTCCTTTGAACTGATGGATACCTTCCTTCGCATCTCTTCACCGAGTAGGGCACCCACCATGTCTTCAGATTTCAAAACAACAGAAGTACTACCGATAGCCATAACAAGAGAATCCCACGAATCAGGCAAAGAACAAAGCAAGATCTGACATTTCTCCTCCTCATCCATCTTAACACCGACAGATACTAATTGAGCCACCAACATATTGAATGCTTCTAGGTGGTCTGCAATTCGTCCACCCTCTTCCATCTTCAAGGAATACAATTTCTTTCTTAAGAAAATTTGATTTAATAAAGATTTCACTTGATACATCTCACCAAGCTTAGTCCATAGCTTCTTTGCAGAGTTCTCTTCATGGACATTGATTAGAACAGAGTCTGCCAGGCACAGTCTGATTAGACCCTTGGCTTTTCGGTCCATAACATCATATTGAGCTGCCGCAGTAGGATCTGAGGGCCTTTGGACATTCGCATCAACAGCATCCCAAAGATCTCGATCTATTAGCAGATCTTCCATCTTCAGCTTCCACATCTCAAAATTACTTCCATTAAATTTCTCCACCTCTATTCTCCCTGACGAACTCGCCATCTGAATATTCCTGCAACAAGATCACAAAGTGTCTTCTGCACAAGCTCCCACTCAAATCTGGATTAGTTCAAAAAACCCAACTGCCCACAATTGAAACTAAAGGTGATCAGGCTCTGATACCACTTGTAAGGAAGTAAAGTAGCGGAAACAACTTCCTACACTAACCTTGAGAGGAGGGCAATGCAAAACTTTTTCAGATTGTTACAACAGTTACAAAAAATAGAAATAGATATAATAGCATTCATACCACAACACAGTGATTTACGTGGGGAAAACCCTTTCGGGAGAAAAACCCCACCCTCCAAAAGCAGCTCAATATTTTATTCAGCAATCAAAAACAGATTACAACATACTTGCAGAGCAAGCTCTTCACAGGAGTACCACTAATCAGAGATTTAGAGGCAACTCAATAGCCATAAGACTCTTACACACAACCTCTATCTCACACACCTCATAAATAGGAGATACAATACAAGAAACCGTCAAACGGTATTACAAAACCATGGGCTAAAACCACCCAATAAGGTGTAGCCGACCTTATCTCCCTTCTAGATGCCCTATGACATGTTAAAGTACACATCAACACATTTCGCTCCCTTTTTACGGCTCATTTATGTATTCGATACAAATTATTTTTCCTATTTCAGGAGTACAAACTTCCGGAGGCCATAACTTGAGAACCGGGTGTCCGATTGACGAACCGTTTGAAGCGCCAAAAAGCTCGCGAAGTGCTCTATCACCTCGTAACCAGCTTCACCGATTATGGCAACTTTTCAGGGCATTTCATAGTCTCTAAAGTCCCCAAAATTAAGTTTAAACATTTTATTGCACCCCTCCAAGACGAAAACTTTAATATCTTCAAAACTAGCTGTGACCTTGCGACGCAACTTTACCGGAATGCTTATCTAGCCAACCAGAAGCTTCAGGGAGAGTTTCGCACCATTTCGTGCTCAAATAAAAACTTACTATAAATAGTAACCTCGCATAAATGCAAGGTTGAGACACCATTTTTCCCAACAATTCTTTCTCCTCTCAACCTATCTCACATTGACACTTGTCATCCTGGGATTGGGTTGAAAGCCATCACATGGATTGAATATCATTCAATCCTAACCCTTGTTGAGATTACTCAATCTCAACCCTCCATTGCTCCATTTTATCTATAAATAGAGCTCACATTCCTCATTTTCAAATCCTCAAGCATTTAGCATTCATAGTCATAATCCTGAAAACTTGTATGCATTTAATCTATAGGCATTTCTAGAGAGCATTTTAAGCATAAAATCACTAATATATTATCATTTTGGACTAAAAAAAAATCTTAGTTAATTTCATGGCATCTCATATTTAGCTTATTTTACACTTGCATAGCCATAGTTAATCATCTACAATCTTGAACCTCCCTAAGCATCCATAGTGCAAAAAGCTACTGAGAACTACACTAATTTGGAACTTGGAGAGGAGAGAAACAAAGGAGAAGGAGTTAAAAGCATGTTAAAAGGCATTTGGAGATGCCTTGTTGTATTTACTTCCATAGTTAAATAGTTTAGCATGTTTTTAGTGTCTCTTTTGATATGCCTGCTTAGATTAGTTTTTGGTTGAATAACACTAACTTTGATCCTTGTTTCTTGTGTGTTATACGACCACAGGTTTTAATCCAACACTTGTCCATTTTGCAGAGCATCATTTGGTGAACCCGGCGTGAATCGAACAACCAACAATATTTTTTATTTTTTTCAAAACTAACTTTTGACTATTTAACTTGACACACAGGTCGCGCTTTGGTGCTTTTGTTCTCTCTTTAGCGCTATTGTAATTTGGTATTTTAGTGCTATTGTCTTTACAATAGTGCTATTGTCTCAAATTTAGCACTATTGTTAGTATATTAGCGCTTTTATTCTTTAACTAGCACTTTTGTTTCTGTATTAGCACTTTTGTATTATTGTAAAAATATTTTCTTTTAGCGCTTTTGTCTATATTGTAGCGCGTTTGTGTTAAGTCGTGCTTCTGTTTTCACACAGAGTAGCGCTATTGTAACAAACGTTGTAAAAAAGGCCTTGTAACTGATAAAATATATTTTCTTAGGTTTGTAGTAGCCCACCATATGATCGCATTTTACTAACTATTTGCTTCATGTGCAGGTTTTAAACTAACCCCGTTTGTTACTTAAAATAAAAAACTTTCATTTGGTGCTCTAAAACTCAACAACACAAAGTTCATTTCTTGCAAGTTAGGATCCATTTTTTTTTGGTGCTCTAAAAACTCAACAACACAAATTTCATTTCTTGCATGTTAGAATCCATTTTGTTTGGTGCTCTAAAATCAACAAAACAAATTTGCTTTTATTGCAAGTTAGGATTCACTTATATTTGGTGCTTAAAATCAACAAGACAATTTTTATTTCTTGCATCAAACTTAAAAATCACAATCCACACTTCAATTTTTGTGCAAGTAAAAAGAACAATCAACTTGTTTCAAATTTTGCAAAATGATTTTACTTCAAGCAAAAATGTGTTCTCAATTCAATTGACCAGGATTTCAAGTTCCTAGATTACAAAACATTTTGCCTTGGAGTTAAAAAGAACATCATGGTTGTTGGAGCAACATCTCCAATTAGATAGAACATCATTGCAATGACAAGTTAAAAAGAACAAGTGTCTTTTGTGTTTGGCACACTTGTGCAAAAGAGTTGGTCGAGTGGTCCTACTTCTAACACACACTATCCTCTCCCTTGGCTTTCGTGGTCCTAGGTGTAAGAGAAAAGTTTTAGTAACACTCAAGTTTTATCTTTTTAAGAGAGGCCTGCCAAGAGACACATCACTCTTGAGAACGACCTCGCTCGATAAATCCTTTGAGCCGCTATAGAAATCAGGTGAGAGCGAAAGCTGTAGCCTTGGGTATAGTTGTTCCTACAGTGTAACTTGCCGAAAGGACAAATGGGCCCCACCACAAGTTACAAGGCTCTTAAGTGAGTCACTGCAGAATGAACTTATGTCCAAAAACATCAAAAATTACTAAACACCTTTAAGTAGTATCCCACCCGTTCTATTGATTGAGGATATTTGTGATACGTTCAGTTCAAGAGCATAGATGGTTTTGCTCCCAAGATACTCACCATGCATATTTCCTTGAGTAGAAACATAGCTTTTTGAAAAGTCACTTGTGGCTTGATGAAAGTGGTGACTCCCCCATCATAGGGATCATCTATTTGTTATGCTCGCACAAGACTTAGTATATCACATCCTTACCTACCACGATAGGATTCATAAGGTATGTAGTACCAAATTCAAAGAAATATCAAGATGTGGGCTGAAATTATCGCAACTGGCCATTTGACCTTAGGGATAAAGTGTGTTTGAAGTGTTTTCATTTTAGTCAAAGACCAAGTGAAAATTGAGCCGACTTCAGGCTTTGGAAAAACACCTAAAATACATTTGAAGGAAAGGGTCATAAAAAGTTCAAAGGATTGGGTTGATCTAGACCCACACTTACTTGTGCCTTTTGAGGAAACATTCTTGTGTTTGTGTGCTTGCTTTGTTTTCTTGTCAAAGAAACATCTTAAAAATCAAAAAATCCAATTCCAAAACAAGTATTCATCCAACACCAACATTTTCAAGTACCAGCAAAAAGATCAAAAACAAGAGCAACAAACAAATAGTATCAAACTATATGACCATTCTTCACATCTTGAGAACGAAGAATCTTCATCAACACATCAACTTGAAGAAAAGACCATTAAGCTCAAAGGATTTAATCAAAAAGAGGAAATTCTTCTATCTTAATAGACAAATATTTGTCTCTAATAGAGCTTTTCTACATCACATGCATCTCTATCTTCAAGGAAAATCAAACGAATTTGATCGAGAGTCATTGAACCGCAAAGCTTTTATGCAATATCGAGCTTTAAGTTATCACAAAAACAACGGAGGCAAAATCAATCCTAACTTCTTTCCCGACATTTGCATCACATATAACGTAGCTAGGGAAGAACCACCAACTCCTGAACAAGAAGAAGAAGAGTTTGTTCCTTTTGTAATACAAAGTTTCTATTGAAGTTAACATCTCATCCATTCTCACATTCACATATCATCACTCCATTCCAACTCTCAAAACATTAAAGAGGTTTTTGTCCCAAGTTTTATTTTCAAAATTGCTTGAATCCAACACAAACAAATCACTTTTAGATTGTCTCTACATCTAGGATAAACTCACCCTAAGAGGCATTTCTACACAAGTTAAAACTAGTCTATGAGTGAATCCTCTCATTACTAGGTAGTTGAGTCTGTAACACATCTCAGATCTCTCTAAACCTTATCACATCAAACTTTGTCAATCAAACACAACAAGCAATTCAAGAAAGAACTTTGGTAGCATCTACCTTTAGTGCTAGGGATCCATATGCAAAGCACTTCACCAAACATCAATCTTTCATTCCATCACCAACTCATCATCATTTTCATCAAAATTCAACAAAAACTTGTAAACAAAATGGCTCATACCAGATCAAGATCTAGACAACTAAAAATTGAAGATGAAGAGGAGGAAAATATCAATGAGTTCCAAGAAGCCATTGGAGGAAATATAAATGATGAAAATCCAGACACTCCTACTCCAGCAGCAATAGAAAGGGCACAACACAACCCTCTCTTTAATAGACTTTTTGATGAAATACTCAGGAGAATGTTGATGCTCACTTTTTAAGACTTGCTCAAGAAGGGGCTAAACTACCCTCTGAATTTGATATTGCACAACTAAGAAAAACATCAGAATGCCAAAGTCATAATGAGGATGAAAGAGGTCGAGATCACATCAGATATAACCTTCCTCAAGGTAATCGCCCACCTCCTCCTCCAAATGAAATAGACATGTTGCAGCAACGAGTCAAAAATCTCGCCCAACAACTTCATAGTGGTGTAAAAACAAATCAATTTTCACTCAATGACATTTGTCCCTATCCTTTTGATAGGAATCTTCATATGTCACCTTTTTCGCGAGGGTTTGAAACACCAAAGTTTGAAAAGTATAGAGGAAAAGGAGATCCTCATGAACATGTTAGAGAATTCCATTCAGCTTGCCTCGAAGTGGCGTACAAGGACACATACCTAATGCGACTTTTTCCCCAAAGCTTGGGAGGAACAACCACATCATGGTTTTCCTAATTACTAGGTGGCATTAGGACATTTGAAGAACTCATCCAGAAATTCCTGGCACATTACTCACACAACATTGAACATGATATCACAATGGCTGATCTATGTAACACTAAACAAAAACTAGGTGAGCTATTTTTAGTCTTTTTGCAACGATGGAGTCAAATGTCTAGCAGATGTTCTCTTCAGTTACTTGAACAAGAACTAGTGGAAATATTTATTTTCAACTTAAATGATGAAATGGAATTTCACCTATTTTAAAAGACATAGACTCTTTCAATGACATGATCACCAAAGGCTTAAAATGTGAGCGGGATCTCATCAAAAAAGGGCTTATCAAGATATATAATGAGCCAAAAGATGGCCCTCGCCCATGCTTCAATAGTGACAAGCCTAACTTCTGGAACAAAAACAAAAACATCATCAATGACGGGGTTGTGGATACAAGAACTATCAAAAGTGCACAACCTGTGGTTCGATTTGCAAGATATAACCCCCCACCCAAGGATAACACAGTTGCTCCTCCAAGTCAAGGATGCAATACATCTCAAGAGGAATCCAGACAATGTCAACAAAATTTTAAACCAAAACAAACATACACTCCCTTAGGGGAACCCATCAAAATAGTGTTACGTTGGTTGGTTTCTCAAAATCTGGTGACCTTACCCAAAAAATGAAATTATGAACCTCAAGTCAAACCTTCATGGTGGAGGGATACTGAACATTGTGATTTCCATCAAGGAAAAGAGCATAAGACAAGCAATTGTCACAGATTGAAAGATCTTATTCAGGATCTTATTGACTGAGGTGAAATCAAAACCGAAGGACATGACCCAAAGACAACAAACAATGATCATCTCATGTTTAAAAATCCACTTCCATCACAAGATCAAAGGGGTCCTTCCACTTCAGGGTGAAACACAGATACCACCAATTATATGCAAGCCGCATATAATTACACTATGAATCACCTATATGATGCCAATGAGCAAATTGCAACTATTACCATAAAAAATCCCTTCTCCACTTGCAATGTTGTTACACGTCGTGGCAAGATTACCATAAAAGCAGCTCCATAAGGCACCTCATCAATCCCAAAGTAGTATAACCTTGTGGAACAATTAGACAAAATGCCTGCACTAATATCTATCTTAGACCTATTGCACCTATCTCCATCCCATAAAACAATCTTGGATCAAGCTTTCCAAGAGGTGTCAGTCCCTGCAAACCTCAATACAGATCAGTTTCAAGCCATGGTTGGAAATCTAAGGTCATCAGCTTGTCTCACTTTCTCTGAAAGTGACAACTCATCCTTCCAACAACCTCACAGTGCCTCACTCCATATTGAAGGGTTTATCAACCAACATAGGATCAAGAGAGTCTTGATTGATAATGGAGTAGGCCTAAATATCTGTACTCTACAATTAGTCACAGCTTTGGGATATGCAATTTAATCAATGGATCCCCGCAAGAAGATAACAATCAAAGCCTATGATGATGCAGAACATTCATCCAAAGGAGCTGTGGTGCTACCAATCTGAGTGGGCCCTGTGGTGAAACACATCATCTGTCAAGTTCTAGACCTTCCTTTGCCATACAATTTATTGTTAGGAAGACCTTGGATACATGCCATGCAAGCCGTCCCATCCACCTACCATCAGTGTATCAAGTTCCCACATAATGGTGTAGAAATCATAATCTTGGGTGATGCAAACCCCTTTGCATATTGTCATAATATAAGTCATCAACCAGAGATTACCATTCCCAACAATAGAGAAGCCATCTCATCCACATCATACGTAAGTCCAACCTCTCTTTCCAATTCAAATAGCCCTATACCCAAGCAAGAGAAGCTCAAGATGAAAATAGCAGAGGAAGGTCCTGGGGAATACAATCTCAGCCAACTCTTTTGTGTTGGACAAATGCCCACTTCTCCTATAACACATGGTAAACCTCAACAGTTACTTCAACAACCACTGATCAAACTAGCATGTACTTTGACGCCATTTATCCTTGGAAAGAGTCAAGAAGAAGAGACCAGAGATGAAGATTTAGCAAAATGGATCTATAAAGATCCCATCACTGCAAACATACCACAAGCTAAGCTTCCCAGAGATCAGTATGGCAAAGGCCTTCTTGTTATGAAAAGAATGGGTTATGATGGTCAAAGTTCTTTGGGACCTTGCAAGCAAGGAAGACATGAACCACTGTAGCTGGAATTAAAGCCCAAGGATAATACAGGCTTAGGCTTTCAAAAGGAAATCCTTCCTAAGCTCAGATTCAAAGGGAAACCCAACAATCCACTATATCAACCTATTACAAAGAGGTCATCTATAATTATAAAAGCAGCACCATGCACCATAGCAATTGTCCCATTGAGGCTAAAAATCCCAGCAAAACCATTTGCAACATCAATCATCCCACCAAACAAACCAACACTCCCATCGGAAACGACAATAACACCATTATCAGCAGCAACTGTGTCAGAACCCACAACAGTATCTATGACATCAACAATTCCAGCAGAAGTAGCAGATTCAACACTACCAATACTCACCGTATCAAATTTGTTGATCCCCATAATCCTTCCTGCAGCACCGATCATTTCATCTACAAAGGTACATCAACCGATTACACCTACAGTATTTAACTCAAAGGATATCCCAGTATGGTACAGTAACTGGTTACTGAAAAGTGACTCAGAAACTAACTCACATGAGTGGGAATTTGATTCCATATAGCTTAATACTTTAGATGAGGAAGACATGTCACCACCTCCACCCCACAAAGACATCCCTGTTTACGAAGAAGCATAGATAAAGACCTCTTGGGTTTCTGAGCTGGAAACATCTTCCATAGACCCTACGTCACATCCTATGCCTGATTCTGATAGGGAGAGTACCATCAACGATCTTCACCACAACGTCTTAACCCTCACTGACACATCTAACGAACTTAATCTAATCAATGAAATAAGGCCCATTATCCATCCTGAACTCATCAAATGGAACCAACCTAATCCCCCATGTCTTGACCATTTCCAAAGTGATGAGGCGATCATTGACTTTTTGGAACTATGAGATAATATACCAAGCAAGGATCACAAAGTTGGATTCGCCATTGAACTGAATAGTGCATCATACTTCGGGGCGGATGCCAAACCTTTCAACTGCAAAAATATAACAATAAAACATGGATCTTGCAATGAAAACCACACTATGGCACTATTTGATCCCGCAAAAGTAAAAAGAAAGAGTGTATCCAATGGTGAAAACCTCTCTGAGGTGCCTGAGGATGAAAGGTTTGACATCCTCCCCTCTAGTACATAGTAGGAAAGATCAACAATTCTCATTGAAGAGACAAAAGAATACAATGTGGGGACTCCTGAAACACCTCACCACATACATTTGGCATCTCTTTTAACTCTAGAGGAACAACCTAAGTTTGTGGAATTCTTCCAGAAGCGTCAGATCAACTTCACATGGTCATATGTAGACATGCCTGGGCTTGATCCTGATTTAGTCATGCATCACCTCACCATAGCAGAAGGAGCCAAACCTATCAAGTAGAAGCTTCGTAAGATGCATCCTTCGATTGCAGTACTAGTCAAAGCAGAACTTAAGAAACTCCTAGACGTTGGTTTCATTAGACCAATTGATTATGCAGATTGGATATCCAATATTGTGCCTGTCAGCAAACCAAATGGGGGCATCTGTATCTGTACTGACTTCAGAGATCTAAACAAAGCATATCCTAAAGATGACTTCCCCCTACCAAATATTGACATAATAGTGGACCTAATAGCAGGACATGCCATGCTTTCACTCATGGATGGCTTTTCAAGATATATTCAGATAAAGATCGCACTAGAAGATCAACATAAGATGACCTTCACATGTCCATGGGGAACATACTGCTGGAATGTAATGCCTTTTGGTCTAAAGAATGCAGGAGTGACCTATCAACGAGCAATGACCACCATCTTCCATGACATGATGCATACCATAATGGAAGATTATGTTGATGACTTATTAACAAAATCACTCACAAGAGAAGGTCATCTAGACATATTAGAGAAAATCTTTGACAGATTGGAACAATATCATGTTCGACTCAACCCAAAGAAATGTGTCTTTGGAGTAACCTCAGGGAAACTTCTAGGATACATTGTCTCGAGCAAAGGCATTGAGGTCGATCCCACAAAAGTCAAAGCAATCATGGATATGCCACCACCAATGAACATCAACCAACTAAGGACACTACAAGGGCGGCTTCAATCTATCCAAAGATTCATTGCACAACTGGCAGATAAGTGTCACCCCTTTACACACCTGTTACACAAAAACATCCGCTTTCAGTGGGATACCAGATGCCAGCAAGCATTCCAGATTCTTAAAGACTATCTCATGAATACACCATTATTGATCCCACCAGATCCAAGTAGGCCTTTATTACTCTATATATCCGCAACAAGTACAACATTGGGTGTACTATTGGCACAACATACTGCAGAAGGGAAAGAGTGTGCTGTTTACTGCATCTCTCGCACACTAGTTGGCTATGAACTCAATTACACACCTATTGAGCGAGCTTGCCTAGCAGTAATCTTGGTAGCCACTAAACTAAGGCACTATCTATTGACACATAAAGTACAGTTAATTGCAAAGATCGATCCACTCAAATACTTACTCTGCAAAGCAGCATTGACAGACTACTTGGCCAAATGGGTAATGATTCTAAGTGAATTTGACATTGAGTATGTGGACCATAAGGCTATCAAGGGTCAAGTTATTGCAGATCAGTTGGCCGATGCACCACTCATAGGCGATCATCCTCTCATTTCCAATTTTCTAGATGAAGAGATATTCATGACCACAACAGCACAACCATGGAAATTATACTTTGATGGTTTATACACTAGGCATGGCTCGGGGGTAGGCATTTTGTTTATCACACCTCAAGGTGACAGCATCTTGAAGTCTTACAAACTCACATTTCCATGCACAAACAACATAGAAGAGTATGAGGCTTTGATCACAAGACTCAAGCTAGCCATACAATGGAAGTTACAAGAACTACAAGTATATGGCAACTCCCAACTGGTCATTCGACAAGCAATAGATGAATATCAAACCAAGGATGACAAACTCATGTCGTACAAACACATGGTGGACAAATTAAAGGCATCATTCACTACTATAACCTTTGATCAGATACCCAGAGATTAGAATCAAGTTGCTGATGCTATGGCTACTATCGCATCTCTCCTAGATCTTCCACAGAATTCAACACGCTATGAGTTCTTGGTCGAACAACTTTGGATTCCTGCTTATGATATCCCCAAATCTAAGATGATATGTCACCTTATCAGTTCCAAATCCCCATGGTACGATGATTTCTACACCTACCTCCGTGATCACACACCTCCTCCTAACCAATCGAATAACCAACGTAAAACCTTCATTCACCAGACCACTCGATATACCATTATTGTTGAAACCCTATACCAACGCAGTCTTGATGGTACTCTCCTTCGATGTCTGGAATAGGATGAGATAAAAAAGGCCTTGGAAGAGGTACATGAAAGAATTTGTGGAACTCATGCAAGCGGTCAGTCACTAGCCAAGAAACTCCTATGCACTGGATACTATTGGCCATCCATGGAAAAAGACTCCTACTACTTTGTCAGAAAGTGCAAGAAATGCCAAGTTCATGGAGACTTGATACATGCACCCATAAAGGAATTGCAACCAATCACAACACCATGGCCTTTTTGTCAATGGGGTCTTGACCTTGTGGGTAAAATCCATCCATCTTCATCCAACGGTCACAAATTCATTATTACCACTACCGAATACTTCACAAAGTGGATCAAAGCTGTTCCACTTACCCAAGTCACCATCAAGTAGATCACCTCATTCATCCTTAATTACATCATTTGCCGGTATGGTGTACCCATGTCCATCATCACAGATAACGAACTTCCATTCAAGAATCAGGATGTTCATGAGCTCTGTGAGAAATTTCACATCCAACACCGCTTTTCCACTCCCTATTACCCACAAGGCAATGGTCAGGCCGAAGCATCAAACAAGAAAATATTAAGAATCCTCAAGAAGACAGTCAATGATGATGGTTGTGATTGGCATATTCAATTGAATCCAACACTATGGGCATATCGAACTAGCATTCGAACCCCTATAGGCGCAACTCCCTACTCACTAGTTTATGGCGTAGAAGCTATCTTACCTATTGAGGTTGAGATACCATCTCTACAGGTTTCCTTGCACAATCTCATTGATGATGAAGCATACAGAGTATCCCATCTCCAAGACTTAGAGCTACTTGATGAGAAACAACAAGCTACATACAATCACCTCAAAGCCTATCAACAGTGCATGAGCAGAAGCTATAATCATCGGGTTAGACCTTGTACATTCGAGGTAGGTGATCTTGTTCTTTGAGAAAATCCTTCTAACCAACCCAAACAAGAACATCAGGGAAAGTTTGAATCGAATTGGTTGGGTCCATATGTTATCATTGTTGTATTTGGGTCCGGGGCATATCAATTGGCTACATCAGAAGGAGAACCACTAACAGATCTGATCAACAACATGCACCTCAAACAGTTTTATACATAAGCTGCATAGAGCATCAGGCTCCCATACATATTGGCAAAAACACCAAAAAATATTCAGATAAGTGACCTGAAGAAAATACAAAAACATCAAAAATAGTAAAGAAAAATCATGCATCCAAACAATGAACAACCACTCTGGTGGCACCTTGGGTAAGTGCGATGTTGAGAACCTGGCAAACAGGTGCCACTCGTAAAAGCTATGGCTCCATTGTCTTTCAGACTTGTTGCGATCACATTCATTACATGCACACATCCATCTATCCAAACCATGGCTTGTTATTGATTTGCAATCAAGGATAGTATTTCACGCATCTTACATCCTGCTTTTTCATAGTCATGTCTAAACTGGGGGCAATGCCCTTAATCTGTTTGATGGAAGTGGATTATACATTATTTTTGTGATTCGTTGAGTTCTTCATTCAAAACTATCTCACAAAATACCAAAAACATTGGAAAACTATCTCACAAAATACCAAAAACATTGGAAAACTATCTCGCAAAATCCAAAAACATTGAAAAACTATCTCACAAAAATCCAAAAAACATTCAAAACAATCGCAAAAATCCAAAAAACATTCAAAACAATCACAAAATCCAAAAACATCATAAAACATCAAAATCAATCCAAAAAAAAATGACACCACCCTGTACATATGTTTTTCAAGTTAGATACCAAGCAAAACATTATGAAAAACTCCAACGATGACCACTTATCCGATCAACCAAACAATCAACATCAAACATGCAAACTGTCTTAACAAGGATGCATCCTTCCTTACCAAAACAAAGATAAAATGACATTTTTCTTTGACAAGAAAATTATGTTTAAGCTATCAAATACTAGGTTGATTTGTGGGTTATTTATTCATATCAGGTTCCTACAGTATTGTTTGTGTACCTTCTGCGAATTATTTCGATGAAGTACTAGGGTATGTACTAATGGTGTCTCCGTGGGAAGTTCACTGAGCTACACGATCATAGGCAAAATACAGTCATAGATCACTATGGCTTGCTGACTACAGCGTATACCTCGACCATATGAGCATGAACTATTATCGAGGATCCATATTCTTTATTCATTATATATGTTGTTTGCTTACAGGTACAATGCTCCATCTTTGGTTCCTACTGCCTCATCCAAACTCGATGATGGTTTATCTTTGATTATGATATGAACTTGTCTCAGGATATGATTGGCAAAAGATCAAGGAGGAGGTTCCAAGTCATGCATGAAAGGAGATAATCCTTGTCTGTTCCGTAAGCAATACTCAGGTCAGCTCGATCCATTATATCAATTTGCTTGTATTAAATTGCTATATCATAATCCATGTAAGGAATACTCAGGTCATCTTGAATCATTATGTCAAGTTGCTTGTATTTTCTTACAACATTTTAATAGCTCAATGATGAAAATAAGCACTATGGATCATCATTTCATCTCATCTGTTTATATTGCATTCCGTTCCATCTCGCCCATCTATTTACTCATTCATTATTCATATACATGGTTTTGTATGCAAGTGTGAACAAAGTTAATGGGGATAGTTATGTGAAAATTGAGTTGGTCTTGGATACAATCATGACCGAGTACTTTGATACATCATCAAGTTCATCATGCAAAGCCTAAACAACCTTGCATTCATCTATCATGATCATATCATCATCATTACATTTAGTTAGATTTGCATCGAGTACATTTCATATCATTTAGTTGCATATAATTACATATAGTTCATTATCACTTATTAGTCGTATTATATCTGTAACGTCATAAATTGTACGCACTTGCTAAAGCAGTACAATTTAACACCTAGTTTAGCACCCACCTTGGCGCAGTTGCATTTTGCATTACATTTCCCCTTTAGCACTTAATTAATCAAATTAATTAGGTCTAAAGGTTCTATTTCATCATTTTCCACATCATAAAGTCGGGCCCTTTCATTAAAGTGTGCCCCTTTCATTTTATTCTTCCAATACATCACTTAATCAAAAACCCTAATTAGGCCCTATTCTGAGCTTGGGGGTTTGATTTCGGGGGTCAAAACATCTCGAAATCACCTGTAACTTCGGGATTCTCTCTAAAATCATTATATCTGACGGCCCTGAAAATTTGGTGAAAAGTTGTTGGGACTCTGGCGCCCGGAGTGCACACAGTCCTGGATATTTTTCCCAAAATTTTAGGAGCGCGATCCAATCATAAAATAAGGCTTAACCCCAAGAAATTGGTGGGATATTCAATCTCTAGGTCAGCCAAAAGACGAAATTACAACCTAGGGTTTCATACATAAGAGCTCTCTTTCTTCATTTGAAGGGATCGAAATTTTGTTTTCAGGAACCTCATATGCAGTGAAAGAGCAGATCTTGGAAGACTTCAACAACATTCAACATCCCTCTATCAAGCATTTATCAATTCCATTCATCCATTTAGGGCTTGGAAGACATTGAAGAACAATAGGAGATTACCGACTGAAGATTGGCTTGTACTCCTCCCTTGAGGGTTGGGTATGATTTCATGTTGTTTTCATGTCTTTGCATAAGCTTCAATATCTCATTTATTCATGCTTTAGATCACTTTGCATCTTGATTTAGAGCATTCACATTATCATTAACAAGCAATTAGGGTTTACTCTCTAGGTTGCTCTAGTTTGCTAACTTGCATTTTAGATCTTGCACACACACAAGGTCTGCATACACATTACTTTTACAATATAACTTAGCTATTCGTGGAGGTGGAAATCACTGAAGCGGGGGTTTGACTAAGGCAAAACCCTATATAGCTGCCCAAACACCTTTTTCAGATATAAGTGCAGGTTTCGAGACTTGGACGACGCTACAGGTTGCAGATCCGAAAAAAGCAGGTCGAGACAGCACCCCACATCAAATTGCAGAGCAGAATACCAGGACAGGGGCGTGGGGTGCCCTGGTCCTGCCAGGATAGGGGCACTGGGCACCCTGGTCCCTGGGACAGAGGCGTTGGGTGCCCTGGTCCTCTTGACAGACAGCATTTCAGACAGTTTTCCAGAGTGCAAAACAGCAGTTTCAGGTGCAGTTCTGGGACAGAATTAGGACAGTGGCGCCCACGCCCCCATCCCGAACATTTTCAGTCAAACTTTGACTCCGAGTACGCATTTGCATTCCTATTTTATCCTTGTGTTTATAGCTTTCCATTGTTTAAGTTCAATTCTGCAATCTTGTTGTTAGTTCATACTTGCATTTTAGGGTTTGGAATTGAACTTGCATAATCTTACCTTTCAATTACAACAAAGGAATAGAAACCCTAATAGGTAGCTCGTGGCTCTCTCTTTCACAAAAAGAAGTAGCCAATTGTGTGATACCTCTAGGCTCTTTCGTATTCCGTAATGTGTGACAAGAGGTAGGATTAGGACATGATAACCTAGTCTCGCTTTTTCCCTCACACAATATCATTTCATCATTGCATAATCATGACATTAGATTCATTCCTATGATACAAATGTCCTTGATTATATTAGCCATTACTATGCATTCATTTAGTGTCAAGTTACCAATCATCATTTATCATCATTTATCGTTGCATACATCTATTTATCTATCCATTAGTTAAGTGAATTCCTTTATCCATTTAGTATATTTTTATACTCATTCCATGCTTTTCATTTAGGATTCATTGCATACATACATTCATTTTTTAATTGCATTAAGGTGCATTTATTCATGAGGTGCATTATCATTACATTATCATTTCACATCATCATATTTTTCACCATTTAGATTCATAAACAAAATTATTTGTTTCCACATTCGTTCATACATTATCCATATACATTCATTTATATATCATCATTTCAAACATTTTGTACTTTACATTTGTTACATTCCAACATCTAGATGCATTTCCACATATAAATCATTCATTCGCCGCATTAAATCCTAAAAACATTGCATATCATTATCTCATTTGTCTCATAAAAAATCCACAAAAACATCATAAATCATCATTTTATTACACATACATAATCATCATGGCAATACATACATAAGGCATTACATCACCAACACATCATGCACGCATATATAAACCTGCATATATATGTTAGCATCACGTCATACAAAATGCATATAGACATCATGTAGGCATAAATCATCATAAAAACATGCATATATGAATCATCTCATAAAAACACATACATATAGCAAGTATAAAGTATCCATTTGAGCATAAAATCATAAAATCATCATCCTACATAAAAATCCATACATGTCATCAAAATGCATATCCTCACAAAAATGGGATCTCCTCATATATCATATCATATCACCAAAAATATACATGTATCAGAGTACAATGACGTCCAAAATATCGGCTACCAAGAGCCATCCAAGACACAGTCCAAAAAGACAATATAAATACATGCATACAAAATGCTCTCTCAGATACCACTTTGACCAGATGTTGCACACCCATCTCTACCTGCTCCCCCACTAGCCCCTGCACCACCTGATCTATCTCTCCGTGGAGGACCCATCACACCACCACTGCTCTGCATCCTCTGAGGCCACTCTGATCTCGCCTGCCGCATCTAGGAATAGCTCAGTGCTTGCTGACTAGCTAGCACCACCTACTCGTATAACCCTCACCAATACTCTATCTCTGCTTGTGCTTGTCGAATCTCCCTCATCACCTCCCTAGTAGGACCCTATGCTCCTACTCCAACCTAGACTCTCTCCTATAGCTCTACTAATCTCTCCACTGCATCATCCCTCTCCTGCAGCACCACAGTAAGCTCCAACTCTCAGGGAAACAACGTAACATATCTAGCTGCTACCTCTGCCTCCAAATCCTCTACGCGAGTCTGCAAAAGTCCTATGATATGATCCCGCAGATCTCCTCCCATAGCTCCCTCCCCCATACCCATAGGTGCCTCCCTAGTGGCTCCCTCTCCCATAGCTCCCTCCTCTGTCTCCATAGGTGCATGTCCCTCACCTGCATCCTTGCCACCTAACCTCCCTGCATCAAAGATCCCTGAGATAGCCACAATGGCTGCCCACCTCTCCCTCTCTGCTATAATTGACCACCACCCCCACCTCCACCTCCAAATCTCCCACCTCCTCCAAAACTGCCACCCCCTCCTCCTCCTTCTCCTCCATCCCCACCATCTCCATCACCACCATCCCCTCTACCCCAAACACCTACTACTCTGTGACCTCCTCTCCTCCTCTGTCTCCGTCCCCTCTCCTCCTCAAAATCTGGAATAGGCTCTCCCGATTCTGATATCCGAAGAATCGGATGCGTCGCAATATACTGCGTATGCTCCTCTGACACCCCAGTATCCACCATCCCGACCTCATATGCCATGGTCTCGCCTGTAGTGTATGAAACTCTGTGAATGCCTAATCATAGGGTAACATTGGTCCCCACAAGTACCTCTCTCGTACCACTCATGCATACTATCCTGAACCACTAAGAAATCCCTGCCTCCACCCAAACTGTCTCAATGCCCAACCCAATAGCTGTCTCTCCACATTGTAGGCTGTCCTACTAATGAGGAATTGAGTCATAAAAACATAGGGCAATGCCTCCGCATCATCCTCCCATGGCTCACACTCAATGTACAGCCTCCAGATCACTATATCCAAGTCATCCAGTGCCCGTTGCCACCACTCTAACTTCCCCAAGTGGGGCTGACTCATCATCCCTCCATACATGTATACATAGGGCTAATCAACTGCTCAGAATCTCAAACTAACTGGTCGGGTAACTGGTAGATGCTCCTATGCCCAGATATGTAGTAGTGTGATACCAACTCCCAATAAGCCCATCCCTCGATATGCTACCTCATGTAGCTCCCCATATAAGTGTGATAGCACGCATGGTCCCCATGCAAACCGGGTCCCCTCTGTCATCATCAGCTTGATCACCTAACCCCAACCAACGACTAGTCCATGCGATCGTCTATCTGGACACAATAGTCCCCTGATAATACCTGATAGCACTGCTGGTAACAGCTCATACAACACGGCTATGTCCTCCCAGGCTATTGATCCATCATCAATATAAACATCCTCCTCAAAAAATCTCTGCACTACTAGGGTCCCCCATGCTTGGTCATAGCTCACCAGCTCTCCTTGGATGGGAATTTACAGGATGCGCCATACATCCTCCAGTGTAACTGTCATCTCTCCCTGCATTTAGTGAAACGTACATGTCTCAATATGCCACCACTCTGCCAATGTTGTAATCAAACCGTGATTCATCTGAATCACTGACATATACATCACATCATACATGCCTGTCACTGCAATGCAATCCACCTTGACCTCTGTCAACTGATTGCGCAACACTTGTGTGGCGGGATGCCTCTCACACAACTATAAGATGCGAAGATCCTCCTACACAAGTGCATCAACCATCATCATCAGTTGTTTTATTTCAAACTTTCTTAAGTTTAAACTTAGACTATCAACAGATACTTTGATCAAGTATCTTCAGGTCTCAACAAGTAAGCAATCATGGCACACCTAGACTTTAATAGACATTTATCCTAATGACCTAAGTCTCATCAGGGTTGCTATGGTTCAAAACAACTCTCACCTCATATTTCCATCCATCCATCATTGGCATCCGGAGATTCTTCTTCAAACACACTGGGGCATCTATTTTTCTACACAAAAGTGCTCAATCAACTAGGCAATAGCACTCAAACAACAATAGCGTTCTACTGACTCTACCAGAGCGCTACTTCATCTCAAAAATGTTAATTCAACTACTCAATAGTGCTAACAAAGCAAAAGCACTATTTTAACTACACACAAGTGCTACCTCACCACAAAAGCACTCAATTGACCGAGCAATAGTGCTAAAAACCCAAAAGCGCTAAAACAACTATACAATAGTGCAACTATTGACAAAAGTCCTAAAATACTACGCAATAGTGCTAATTCATTTAACAAAAGTGCTAAAACACAGTTTTAGCGCTATTGTCTTACCTCAACTTGGACCTAGCTAAAAACATATAAAAAATGCACAAAAATAAAAAATTCAAATTCACATACCGTTGGTCCGTAGTCATCTGGCCGCTGGAATCGACGAACTCGCTCTAATCAGTGCTTTGCTATGGGAACCGACATCCTGACTTCTGCTTGCTCCTCCAAAAAGTCAAAACCAGAGCTCAGATTTCACTATAGTCATGAATGCAAATGAGTCTGCTTTCACCCCTTTCTCCCCATATAAACTCTTCATCGTACCCTTAATTTTCTCTTGCTCAACGTCATGGTCCCCGTGAACTTCCTGAGCCTCCCATTTCTTCATTTTATCTCTGATTTCTTCTATTTTTCACTAGTATTGCTAACTTCTTCTCTTCTACCACCCTCCCAATTTTCACTCTTTTTTCGAAAGATCGCCTAATTTTTCAAAAAAGTTCGGTCCATCTCTCGAGGGAGCATACCACCCATTAAATTAACATTTTATGGGGCATTTCTTCACACCTATTTTTCTTTCTTTGAAACAACGTGATAAACCATACCGTCTCAAAGAGGGGCAAATGTAGTCACATAAATTTGTCCATTTTAATTAAATAAATATTTGCTATTTATTTGATTAAAACCCACTAGCCATCAATTAATTAAATTAATATTTAATTAATTCATCTTCAAACATTATCCTATTAATTAAATAAATTATTCAATTTATTTTAATTCATTCATTAAACCAAATTCACAATCAATTAAATGAATAAATTCTATTTATTCAGTTTAATCTTCTTTTCTCTTTTAAATAAATTAAATAAAACATTTATTTAAATCATAAATCCCCTCCACTTGCATTTTCCTACAAATGCAAGTTGCAACCAAAAGTTGAAATTAAATTAATTTTATTTTAATTTAAAATCTTATTTTCCTCACCCACCAAATCCACTTGTAATCCTAACCCCCTTCTAGATTCTTCTAAACCCTTCCTAATTAACCTAATCCATCCCCTAATTATTGTCACATTCCTAAGCAACTTGGAGTCACTTCTCAAATATTTCAAAGTCTTTGAAAAACATTAATTGCTTTGTGTGTTCAACAATTTAACCTCTAAAGTCTTTCAAACCATTAATGGCTCTTAGATGACCATTTATAGTTAACCCCTAACTCAACCCTCATGTGACTCATGTGTCTCCTCAAGCATTTATTGCTTTGACCATGGTTATCCCTTTTACCTTTGCACAAGAGTTTATCCATTGGATAAAAGCTTTATTCTTTTAATAAAGATTTTATTCACTCAACCCAACCTTGACCTTAACTCCCAAGTTAACTCTCAGGTCATGTCAAACATTTAATGCTTATTCCCTCTCCTCTCAACCTATCTCACATTAACACTTGTCATCCTAGGATTGGGTTGAAAGCCATCACATGGATTGAATATCATTCAATGCTGACCCTTGTTGAGATTACTCAATCTCAACCCTCCATTGCTCCATTTTATCTATAAATAGAGCTCACATTCCTCATTTTCAAATCCTCAAGCCTCAAGCATCCTCAAGCATTTAGCATTCATAGTCATAATCCTAAAAACTTGTATGCATTTACTCTATAGGCATTTCTAGAGAGCATTTTAAGCATAAAATCACTAATATATTATCATTTTGGACTAAAAAGAAATCTTAGTTCATTTCATGGCATCTCATATTTAGCTTATTTTACACTTGCATAGCATAGTTAATCATCTACAATCTTGAACCTCCATAAGCATCCATAGTGCAAAAAGTTGTTGAGAGCTACACTAATTTGGAACTTGGAGAGGAGAGGAACAAAGGAGAAGGAGCTAAGAGCATTTAAAAGGCATTTGGAGGTGCCTTGTTGTATTTACTTCCATAGTTAAATACTTTAGCATGTTTTTAGTGTCTCTTTTGATATGCCTGCTTAGATTAGTTTTTGGTTGAATAAGACTAACTTTGATCCTTGTTTCTTGTGTTTTTGTGTGTTATACGACCATAGGTTTTAATCTAACACTTGTCCATTTCGCAGAGCATCAAACCTCTACCATGGGTTACACATGATTTGTTGTATCCAAATCACACCAAACCACCATCATACTTTTTTGTATTTAAAAATTTACTTTTATCTCCTGTCATATGATGTGAACAACCGTTGGCAATCATCCATTCATCTTTCTCATAATCTTAGCAGCCAAAGCTTTCTTTTCAATAGTACAACCTATAGAATCAATAGATACCGGATCATCTTCCTTGATAGTAATGAACACAAATTCATCTTCCAAATTCCTTTTATTAGACTCCTCATTTGTCACATCTTTATTAGCAACATAATAACATTTCTTCTGATATCTATACTTCTAGTTAGATTTGTAAGGCTTATCATACTTTGATAATCTTTCAGCTCTCTTAAGATACCTAGAAGCAAAATGACCAATCTTATTGCATGAAAAACATTTCAAAGGTAACTTCCCTTCATACTTACTAGCTCCCTTACACAATCTTCTAGCAATAAGTGCTTCAAGTTCTTCCAACTCTCTTTCTTGATCTTCCATCTCTATCATTTCTCTTTCATATCTAGACACCCGAGTTGAACTTTCTTTTGGATCATACTTTTGCTTCCTGGATACAATAGCTTTAAATGCAATCTCAGTTTTACCATGTGATTCACCAAGTTTGCTCAATTTGAAAGCAACAAGTTTACGAACCAACATATCTCTTGTCATAGTTGTCACAGTCCGGATCTTATCAATAGCAACAACTTTATATTTATAAGCAAGGGGCAAAGATCTCAATACTTTAGCCACAATCTCATCTTCTTCAAGAACTCCACCAACACATATGATGTTCAACACAAGGTCATTTACTTTATCCATAAAGGATGTAATATTCTCATCTTTTCCAATTCTAAGCAACTCATACTTTCCTTTTAAGCTTTGTAATTTAAAAAAATTTCACATGTTTATCTCCTTCATAAATCACATCACATCACATTAGTCATATTTGTATTGGTCAGGGTACTCAACAATATTTCTTTAGCTCTTATATTTCTTTCAACATCCTTGATCTCATTTGTAATAACAAGACCATTTAGAGGAACAATGTGCATTCTTTGTGATCTTCCAATACTATTCTCCAAAACAATTCAAGTGAACTTCCATATGGTGCTTCCATAAAGTGTAATTAGTAACATCAAACCTTAGATTCTCCTTCTTTGAAATAACTGTTACCATCCTGGATCTCCTCAAGTGTCCAAGCTCCTTCCAGAGGATCTAGCTTTGATACCAATTGTTGATTGTAGGGAAGCAATAATGTAGGAAAACTGAGAGGAGGGGGGGGGGGGGGGGGGCGGTGAATCAGTTTTCACCAAACTCAACCAAATTAACCTTACCTTCAGAGCTGATTATGAAAAACAATAATATAAATAATCACCACATCAACACTACACATAACAAGGAGTTCCATTAGCTAGCGGGCAATGGGAGAAGGAGCAGGAAGTGGCAATGGGAGATTCAAAATTCAAATTCTTTGCAAGGCGGGAACTCTAGTTCCAATGGTGGGAGCGGCCAGAATGTAGTTGGTCCCATAGGAGAGAAGGATAAGCCTCCGGACTTTCCGGAAGCTACTGTCATTCAGCAAACTGGTGGTACTCTGCCAGAGATAGTGGGTTCCTCTGGGCTCTTGGGGGAAGAGTCCAGCGGGGGACCCATCCCACGTGATAACTCCGAGGAGAGCGGAAAAGAACCAAAAAAATGGTCTTCCCTCTTTGGAACTAGACCAACTGGTAAATCCTCATTTCCTCTTGTTAAGAATATTTCTGATCCTTCTGGTGGAAAGTTCGCTATCTCTATCCCTGATCTAGTTTTGGATCACAATATAAATAGTATGTCGAACTCCTTGGTAGGCAAATTTATGGGACCACGTCCTAATATTGAAGTTGTTAGGGCCTATGTCAAAAAAAAATGGGCCCTTAAGGGCAATGTAGAAATTTTGGCCTTACCTAAAGGCCTTCTTTCTTTTACTTTTTTATGCGAAGAAGACAAACTTATGATTCTCTGTGGGAGTCCCTAGTTGGTAGGAAAGACAACCTTGGTTCTTCGTAAATGGCAACCGAATCTAAATATGAATGACTCTCTCTTGACACAAGTTCCAGTTTGAGTAAAGCTACCGGGCTTGCCTCTTGAATATTGGGCAGAAAGCATCTTCTCTGGAATCACAAACTCCTTTGGTGAATTGCTTTCTATAGAACCAGTAACAGCTTCAAAAAGGAGACTCACTCATGCTAGGTTCTGCGTAGGGATAGCCCATGATGCAAATATGTCAGAACAAATAGATTTAGTATCAAAGATGGGAACATGGAAGCAACATATTGAATATGAATCTATTCCCTTTGCCTGCTTCCACTGTAAAAAAGCAGGTCACTGGGCAAAGTCCTATCCTATCAAACCAAAGGCGGAATCCAGGCAACCTAAGCCCCATACTGAGAACCAAAGGGCGCCAGAAAAAATGGTATGGCAAGTTAAAAACTTAGAGAATAAAGAAGAAAACTTAAATTGTTTGAATTCCTTGGGGGAGAAGAAGGAAGTTCTCTTAGCCTCTATCTCTAGTCCCCTAACCCAAGAAGCTCTGAGAAATGAATCAACCAAAGTCAACTTTTCAGTTACTTCTCAAATAGGGGAGCTGAAAGATCAGATTGAATACCCAAATGATATAGTTGAAGTGGTAGCTGATACTTTTGAGGGAAAGGAACTGCAAGAGAAAAATGATCAACCGGAGGAAGGAGAGATCCCTGATTCCCAAGAAGAAAAGACTGATTCCTCTCTACTCATGCCTAGTCTTGAAATACAAGAAGCCCAAAAATGTGCAATTATGGGTCTGAACCTCTCGGACTCAGACTGGGGTGCAAAAATAGCTAACAATGATTTAAATGATTCAAATGCTTCCAGAACCCCAAATTGGGGAAACGAAGAAGAAATTTCCAAAATCCTTAGCAACCCGGAAGCGGTTCCTGAGATAGATGCTGAGTGGAAAATACCAAAGCATAGGAATAAGAAAGTAACTACTCCCTCGACTTCTCTTCTAAGGAAATCTAGCAGAATAGCTCAAGTTGATGTTGGGTATACCTCCTCTTCCCCAGGTCGACCCTCTAATCATATAGTCAGAAACAAGGAGGCCAGCAAGAACATTGCAGATGGAACCCAGAAGACTCTCAAGGAGTTAGGAATTGGTAAGTAACTATGAAGATTATTTCTTGGAATATTAGGGGACTCAATAATCCCCATAAGCATGATATCATTAGGAACATGATAAGGGATAGTAAACCTGATATCTTTCTAATTCAAGAAACCAAAATGAGTAAAGAAAAAGTTGAATCTTTGAAGTTTTTCAAAAATGGAAATGTTAGTGGTGGCAGTTCTGAAGGTGCTTCAGGAGGCATCACTACCATTTGGAATCTTAATTCTGTCAAAGGGCATGTTATCATTCAAGACAACAATTTCTCTTGTATCAAATTTGAGCATTTAAAAGATGGTACTTCATGGGTTCTCACCAAAATTTATGCTCCCAACACTTTGAAGGCTAGAAATTCCTTCTAGAAAAAACTTATTCAAGCTAGGGATAGCTTCAGAAACCTTAGTCAGCCGGTTATGGGAGACTTCAATACTCCTTTGAGAGAGGAGGAAAAATATGGAGGAAGCCCCCTTCAACTAGAAAGTAGGTTGGCCCTTATGGATTTAATTAATTCTTAGGCTCTCAATGACTTGGAAATTCAGGGATGCAATTATACTTGGACTAATAGGGGAATCGGTAATGATCTTATCCAAGTTCATCTTGATAGGACTCTCATTTCTGATGACTGGTATAGTCATTATTTCTGTTCTTTGTCGGCCCACATTTGGGTTGGATCGGATCACTTTCCCATCACTTTCATTGCTGACTCCATCAATAGAAGGAGAAACTTCCCCTTCAGATTTGAAAAAATGTGGACCCTTCACCGAGACATCAAAAGTAATATCCCGAAATGGTGGAGCATTCAAGTAGAGGGAACTGCTATGTATAGAGTTATTAAGAAGCTTAAAAGTGTAAATGATAACATAAGACTATGGAATAAATCCAGCTTTGGGAACATTTTTGAGGTCAAAGGCAAAGTTCAGGGAGACCTTAAAGAAATACAAGCTCAAATCTAGAAAGATGGTTTCAGTACTGTGTCCATTGTTGATGAAAATGAGACTCTCAAAAAATACCATGATATCATTGACAAAGAGGAAACCTTCTGGAAGTAGAGATCTAGATGCATTTGGCTTAAGGAAGGAGATAGGAACACAAGATTCTTCCATATGTTGACGATCAAGCATAAAGCAGTTAATAGGGTTACCAAACTTATGGTGGATAATGGGGAGATTATCAAGGAGGATGAAATTAGGAACGAAGCTAAAAGGTTTTTCTTAGAACTGCTAAAAAGGGATCACAGGTTGGATGTTGAAGCTCAATCTTCTTTTCTTCATAACATTCCTTGTCTCATTTATGAACAAAAGAATGCCTCCCTTTCTTCCATTCCTTCGATTCTGGAAATTAAAAATGTTGTCTTCTCCTTCGATGGTAACAAAGCGCCAGGCCCGGATGGTTTTCCCATGTTCTTTTTTCAAGATTTTTGGGACATTGTCGGGAAAGATGTTTCCAATGAGGTTAAGCAATTTTTTGGGGCTAGAAAACTTTTAAAAGAAATTAATGGCACTTTTATTGCTCTCATTCCCAAAACTCAAGGCGCTGACTCTATGGACAAATTTAGACCTATCAGTCTTTGCAATTCTTTTTATAAGATTATCTCTAAGGTTCTAACTTCCAGATTACTGTTTGTCCTCCCTACTCTTATTAATCACCAGTAAAATGGTTTTGTCTCTGGACATCAAATTCTTGACTCTATTATAACTATCCATGAGAACATCCACTCTCTTGTTAAAGCAAAGAAGCAGGGTCTCATCCTCAAGCTTGATCTCTCCAAAGCCTATGATAGGGTTGACTGGTCTTTTCTCATGAAGGTTCTCATGTCTTTTGGTTTCTCCTCCAGAGTTTTGGATCTCATCACCCAGCTTATCACCTTTGCCTCTTTTGTTGTCCTTGTCAATGGTTCCCCTTCTCCCTTCTTCCAAGCTTCTAGAGGTCTAAGGCAAGGGGATCCTATTTCCCCCATCCTCTTCATTATTATGGCAGAATTTTTTGGAAGGACTA
Organism: Cryptomeria japonica; assembly: GCF_030272615.1. Lineage (NCBI taxonomy): Eukaryota > Viridiplantae > Streptophyta > Pinopsida > Cupressales > Cupressaceae > Cryptomeria > Cryptomeria japonica. The sequence goes on along the minus strand of NC_081413.1, from coordinate 475,624,905 downwards.
TGGAAAATATGGTTTTGCAAGGCTCCCTTAAGGGTCTCCACCCTTCCTCAGCTGATCTTGTTTGTTCTCATCAACAATTTGTCAATGATACTATTATCATGGGGGAATCTAGTATCTCTGAAGCTAAAATATTGAAGAGTACTCTTTGTAAGTTTGCCTCTGCTTCTGGTCAGCTAATCAACTGGACAAAAAGTGAAGTTTTTCTCATCAATTCCCTTGAGAGAAGACAATAGAGAATCAATAGAATCCTGGAGTGTAGGATTGTTGATCTTCCTGCTACATTCCTTGGTCTCCCCATGGGCACTGCACCTCCTGAATCCTTCTGGAGTTCTCTAGTGGACAAATTCCATAAAAAGTTAGCTGGCTGAAAAGGAGCCCTCCTAAGTTAGGCTAGAAAGCTCCAACTTCTTAAAGCTTCTCTTCAAAGTATTCTAATTTATGCTCTTGGTCTTTTTAGAATTCCAGTTAAGTATGCTGATGCAATCAAGAAAATTCAAAGAAGATTCCTTTGGTCTGGGGTTGAGGACAAGAAAATAATGTCTTTGGTGGCTTGGGACCAGGTTTGTAGACCGAAGAGCCAAGGAGGTCTGGGCTTGAGGAGAATTTGAACCTTAAATGAAGCTCTCCTATCCAAACAAGTTTGTAGAATGTTTCATTTAGATACCGAATGGTGTAAAATTTGGTGAAGTACTCTCTTTAGTCCTCCTCTCTTTCTTCTTTTATCAATTCAGATCTTAGCATCAATGGATCCCACATATGGAATCATGCCTCTAAATGCAAAGAAAGTTTAGCCAAAGGAGTGATCTGGAAAGTTGGAAATGGTAGGAAAGTTAAATTCTGGGAGGATCCTTGGCTTTTTGATAAACCTTTGATAGAAATCAATGAATGGACCCCCCATGCTCCCTCTTGTATTAGAACATTTGGCTCCTTAGTTGCTAAGTACCTGGTAACAAATGGCAGAATATTGAAAACATCCATCCAAGCCTTTCTAAGCTCAAGATCCATCTATCTGTGGTTTGGTTGAACAAAGAGGTAGACTCCCTAATTTGGAAACATGATCCCAAAGGTACCTTAACTATTTCCTCTATGTATTGTGTCATGTCCCCCACTCCTTTAGGTAATCATTATTGGTCTAAAGCCTGGATTAAAGGCCTTACCCCCAAAATCAATTTCTTCTTCTAGACCATCCTCCATAATAAAATCTTGACCCTTGACAACCTAAAAAGAAGAGGCTTTGCCTTCCCTAATAGATGTTCTTTGTGCCTTCAGGAAGAAGAGTCTGTAGACCACCTTGCCATCCACTGCTCCTTCTCAACCTTAGTCTGGGAAAGATTTCTTAAAATTTTTAGCATTGTCTAGGTGTTTCCTAATACTATCAGTGATCTGTTTTCCTCCTGGAATATAAAATGGACTAACTCCTTTTTGAGATCTTTGTGGCAGCTTTCTCTTCATCACATCTTGTGGGGACTATGGAAAGAAAGAAATAATCGAATCTTTAGGGATGTCTCCCTCAATTAGGATATTGTGTTCCAAAAAATTCAATGGGTGATTCAGGAAAATATAGGGATCATTCAGAGTCCTTGTTTCTCGAACAACTCTCTAGAATCAAACATCTTAAGTTCATGGAATATGAATATTATCGACAGTCCTAACCCCAACCATAATAAAAGGCTAGAAGCAAGATGGAAAACCCCCCCTTATGGTTGGTTCAAAGTTAATTTTGATGGTGCTGCCAAAGGTAACCCAGGTCCTTCAGGTTGTGGAGCTGTTCTAAGAGATGATAAAGGAATTTGCAAGGAAATGGTTGTTGTCCCTATTGGAACCCAAACTAACCATAAAGCTGAAGCAATGGCAGCTCTCCAAGGTATCCTCCTAGCTAAAAAATGGAATTGTCCCTACCTTTGGATTGAAGGGGACTCAAACAATATTATAAATTGTCTTAAGGGGATCTCAAAACCATCATGGTTGATCTACAATATAATCATCACTGCTATAGATCTTATTAGCACTTTTAAAAAAAGCTACATTTCCCACATTTATCGGGAGGCCAATGGCTCTACTGACTAGGCTGCCAATGTGATGGTTAACAAAGAGGAAATTATTACGTGGATGGGAGAACAAGGACTCCCCAAAAATATCAGGCAAATCATTTCTGATGATCGATATAGAAGCACTCCAAAGATTCTTGATGGACAAGATAATTATGAAAAGGACTAATTGGAGTACTTCAAGTCATTATAATAATGAGAGACTCATTCATTATAATACCAATGCCATTATTTCCCATGCTTTTTGGGTAACTTTGATAGTTTTGAAAAGTTCTCCGGCTAATTTGCTATGCAAGTTTCAAAATTTTGCTTTAAACAGTGACAACATGGGTGGTAACAGGAGGCGATATGAACCAAGTAGCTGCAAAGAATGGAAACAAAAGGAGGAGGTTTGGGGTATTCTGTAGAAGGGTGGTTTCTCAAAATTCATGGAGAGACTCCACGGATGAGATTGCACGGTCACTAGTTTTTTTTGCAAAAACTGGAGAAAGGGCATGCTGAAAATGGGAGACCAAACGGTTGAAATTGATGAAGATTTAATTGCTCAAGCCACGGGCCTCACAAGAGAAGGGTGCAACTTCTAAAGAGATAGGAAAGTCAGTAAGGAAGCTATTGAAAGATACCCAGATACTGAGAAGGAGAAAAAATGACTGGTAAAGTTGAGCAAAACTTACTACCCGCCTAGGGCTTTTGCCAAACCCTGGCGGGAGGTCCTCTTTGTTTTAATGCGTTATATCACTTTAGATGGTAGGTTCACAAATGTTTATGGTTATCACTTTGTTATGTTGAATCACTTTAGGCAAAATGAAAAGGTTAACTTCCCTTATTTTCTGCTCTGCTCGATGAATGCTACCATTGAGGCATACAAAGAGAACCCAATGGGTGATACTGCCATGCATCAAGGCCTAATGGTCCTCATTTATGACCATCTCAAGGCCAACCAAATTGCTTGGATGTAGCCCTCTATGGATTCTAAGGATGAGGGGTCTGACCTTGCCTTCTCAGAGGAAGAGGAGTCTGACAGTGACCCTTCGACTGATACTGAGGACAACATGGATGTCTCAAATTATGAAAGTGGGAAGAAGAGGAAATATATCAAAACTAGACCTTCATCCTCTAAGGGCAAAAAGCCTAAAGGTAGATCCCAGATTAGCATTTCTTCAGAAGAGGAGGTCTCAAATGAATTTGAGGAGGAGAACCCTCAAGAGTTGCTGAAGAAGAAGAAGACAAAAGCTCACACCCAGACCAAGAAAAAGCACAAGAAGAAAGAGGAGATTGTTAAGGAACCAAAAGTCCACCAGCAGGTAAAGGTCCTGGAAGCTAATCAAAATCTGGAAAAGGAGACCATGGAAGAGGCTCTTAGGGTTGTAGACACAACCACTACCCGACACACTCCTAAAGAGGAACATGCAACCCCTAGAAAAGCTGACCCCCCCGCTAACCCTCCCCTCAAGGGTATGCAAGGTTTCACGGAAACTATGGAGTGGCTTATTAATGGTTACAAGAAAGCTTTGGATGAAAACAAATAACTCTGCAACAGATTCTTGATCTTGGAAACTATCAATATTGGGGAAGGGAAGACCATGGCCAACTACATAGAGGACCTAAAAAGCACCATTGCTAAAGCCGAAAACATAAGAGATGCCTTCAACCCCAGGTTTGAAAAAATAGAGAAGGATCTACTAGAAAGGAAAAATATTGTTGATGCTAATGACCAAACTCTCTTGGATACTATTAGCAAAGTCGGAAAAATTGAGGAGTGTCTAAAGAGAATTGCTAAACAGAGCCTAAGCATCCTGAAGATTTCAGCTAACAACACCAACACCCTCATCAGCAAACTGGATGAAGAAAAGGAAATCCTAGACATTGACCTGGAAAATGAAGGAACAAGGGAAGTTCAAGGTCCCAAAACCCGTACCAAAGGTAAAAAGAAGGAAAAGAAACCTAACAAGGATCTGGAAGACCTAAAAGTTGTCAGGGCCACTTACGACGAGCTGGTGATGAAGGCAAAGGACCTGTTGAAGAAAATTACTATGTAGCACCTTCTTTGTTTCTTTGTTGTTGTTTGTTTTGTTGTCCTTTTGGTTTGCTAGATTTTTTGCCAGTCATTATGTATGCGGTTCTTAAGCACTGGAATTTTTGGTGTCTTATTTTAATCTCCTATGTTAAAGGTTTCGGGTCCTGAAAACCTACTTTTTTAATTAATTAGAACAACACACATAACACATAGATTTTTGATGTGGAAAACTCAGTTAAGGGAAAAACCACAGTGGTAACCTACCCACAATAAGATGAAACTTTGCATTAGTATGTGAAAATATTACAATGAGAAATGCACATGCATTCAGTCACACTACCTAGAGCTCACTCCTTAAAAATAAGAAAGGGATACAACCCAAAGGAAGGCTCACTGCCTTACAAAGATCAGACAACAATCTGGATTACATGAAGTGAAAGAATAGCATCTCCAAATGTCTTATTACAGTTTTGGTTAAGCACATTGTCTGCACAAAAACTCTTCTCTTCTCTTCTCTTCTCTTCTCTTCTCTTCTCCACTACCGAAAGATAAATTCACTTCTTTGCACATATAATACACTCATACAACTCACAAACACACAACTTACATGACTACAACACTTATTTATAGAGATCATCAACCTTAACCTTAAGGTCAGCTCAACACATAAGACCTAAATATAAATATACATCATACGATACGTAAATCCATAACTAGACCAATACAATATTGGCAAGGACATGGCATGGACCCAAATCAAATCCTCAAACATGCAACACCATCAAATAATTTGCCAAGATCATGCACAACATGCTAGACCACCGAATATGTCTCATAACATGAAGATTGCCACCAGACCAGTAAAGTATTCAATAACGCACACCACGATCAATACACACCACCAAAACACATAGCACAAGATCAGAGAACATCAACAAGCAATGTGAATTTCACCGCAATCACTGGAACAACTCAAATAATAAGAATTATGATTATTCCATCACTGAAGCTCGATAACATCAAATGACAAACAGAAAGATTTGCTTACAAAATTTCAAATCATCTACCATATGATCAGAGGACACACTTGAATGTCCCAAACATTCTGCAAAATCCACAACTCAAGATATAATCATTTTGGAGCAATATGGATCAAATACCACAACTCTACAAAATTGAACACTAAAAAACCATTCAACATATCAGACCTCATAACTCGACCAAATCACCACATAACATAATTAAACTCATATTGAATCAACTAGAGATAAGTATCTCAAAACCCATTAAACCGCATCAACACATCTGCAATAGATCACCAAAATAACTCTCTGCAAAAAACCAATTCTTTGCAATACAGGATTATGTTGACATCAATGACAACAACACATTCCAACAACTCTAATATCCAACAATCTCTCCCTTTGTCATTGATGGAAACATATGAATGTGAAAAATAATCAATGCAAAGAAAGAAATTAACAACCAACAATCTTCCACTGAGATCATAAGGATCAACTCCCCCTTTGACAAACAACTCAAAAATACTTTAGGGTTTTTCACATGCTCCTCTCCCCCTTCGATAGCAATGCCAAAGAAATATACAAATAATTATTCTCAATGCATCTAGTCCATAGCAGGAGAGACAGTCACTCCTAACTTCTCTCTCAGATATACAAATATTTCTGTAGGCAAAGGCTTAGTCAAGATATCTGCAATCTCTTCTTTTATAGGTACATACTCCAATCTGACTTCTTTATCACTGACTTTCTCTCTCAAAAAATGAAACTTGATTGATATATGCTTTATCTTATAATGCAACACTAGATTATTATAAATATTGATAGGACTAGAATTGTCATAGTATATAATAGTAGGCTCATTATAAACAACTCTAATATCCTTCAAAATCTGCTTCATCCAAATAACCTAATTACAGTTTCTAGCAATAGTAATGCATTCAACTTCTGCAATAGATAAAGAAATAGCATCTTGTTTCTTACTTCTCCAAGCAACCAACTTCTTTCCTGAAAATAATTCTCCACCGATAGTTCTTTTTCGATCATCAACATCACCTGCCCAATCAGTATCAGTATAAGCATTTAAAATGAAATTATATTCCTTCGGATACCACATATCATAATCAATTGTTCCCTTTAAGTATCTAAATATCCTCTTGATAGTTGTAACATGACTTTCCTTAGGATCAACTTGAAATCTTGCAACAAGGCATACAACATTCATAATGTCAGGTCTAGTCCAAGTCAAATAAAGCAGTCCATCAATCATAGATCTATACAAGGTCTGGTTAACCTTCAGAGATTCATTGACTTTTATCATCTTACATCTAGTCACTATAGGAGTTCCAACAGGTTTCAAATCATCTAACCCAAACTTCTTCAACAATTCCTTCACATACTTAGATTGAGATATGAAAATGCCTTTATCACTCTGTGTAATTTGCAATCACAAAAAGAACTTCATCTGGCCTATCATAGACATCTCAAACTCTTTTTGCATATCATTAGCATACTTCTAAGTGAAATCATCAACTCCTCCAAAAATAATGTCATCAAAAAAGAGGTCAACAATTAAAATATTGTCATTATCAATCTTGAAGTACAAATTAATATCAGCATCACCTTTACAAAATCCCAACTTCAACAAATACCCATCCAATCTAGGGGCTTGTTTAAGTCCATACAATGCTTTCTTCAATCTACATACCATATCTTCTTCATCTGTCAATGAAAATCCATCTGGTTGCTCAATGTAGACTTCCTCTTCCAACTCATCATTCAAAAAGGTTGACTTTACATCTTGTTAGAATCAATGAACACTGAGAGGGGGGGTGAATCGGTGTTCTGATATTTGCAAAATTTTTAATCCGATTCTTTAATCACCAGATGCATAAATAAGAAAATGAAATGCAGAAACACAAACCAAATATGCATATAACCATAACACCAATATTTTAACAATGAAACCTAGAAAGGAAAAAACCATGGTGGGATTTGAACCCACAATATTATTATACTATGGCTAGTAGTAAAACAATATTACATCAGTTGGAATGCACATTCATTTAGGCACACTGCCTAGACCTCACTACTCAATTACAAAATGACTACAACTTAGAGGAAGGATCACTTCCTTACAGGATAATAGAAAATGATTACAATGAGTAATGAACTAAAGAAAACCATCTAACTATGCCAAGTAATAGTTTTGGTCAGGCACAAAGTGATTTGTTGCACTGTGTCTAAATAAACTGCTTTGTTCTGCCCTACTACTGATTACTAGATCAACAAAACTCAAGGTGCGCACGTGAAACCATGCTTAATCACTCCCAAAATCATCTCACACATCATATCCACACCCAAATGCATTAACCGAGTTGATCTTATATATCCGCACTAGAAAAATGATCTCCCACAAGTCGGCTTCTCAAAATATCAAAATATGAAATGCATAGCTTCAAATCAGCTCAATCTTCTCAAAACAATATTTTAGATCCAAAACATATGATCACAAGCTTCCCATAAGTTGGTCCAATTACCTTGAACTTACCAACAACCACTAGAATCACCTCAAACAATCTGGTCCACATGATACACCTTCAATAATGGAGATAACCCTGTTTTACTACTCTACCGGATATTGGACCTTCTAACATGCTAAAGAATCAACACCAGAGGGTGGTATTGCATGATAATCTACTTCTCATACTCAATAAACTTAATTTAGATCACTGAAACCAAGTACACATCACTAGAAATGAGAACTGTTTACCAAAGCTGCACATAGAGTATCAACGATCAAAACATACTCAAGAAGGACATCCGAATAACCAAAACTCCATATCGGATAAGATCAATACACTGAGTTTCCATCAATGACAACTCCTAATAAATATCATGCACCATAAATCATTAATCTCCACTGGAGCATCATCGGAATAGTGTCTTATGCCAACAATCTCCCCCTTTGGCATTGATGGCAACACTGTGAAAAATGCTCCAAAAACTACAAGCAATCCAACAATCTGAAATCTATACACTCAATTGAATCCCCCTAAGAATAAGCATCATTTTTAACCCCTCTCTCCAATTCTCTCTCCCCCTTTGACATCAATGGAAAAGGGTAGGAATCCGCCAAAACTTATGTACAAAAGAATGCAATAATTTACATGAATTTAAAAATGTCTGCATAAGTGACCTTCAAGGATTTCAAGTAGTCCTTCCATCCTCTCAGGAAACAATCTAAAACATTAATTAGAGCACTGAACATGTATGCATGCATTTCAACACCTTTGAGATAAGATGACACCTGTTTACCTAAAGCACCAACTGCATCCTGCTAAGCTCCAAGTAAGGTGTCCATCTGGGGAGTAATCAAACTTCTCAATTCTCCCACTCTACTCAATACTTTCTCTTTTTCCTTATTCAATCCCTTCATTTTGTCAGTAAAATCCATTATTTGGGCTTCAAGGGAACTTGGAAAAATTGAATGAGGGGCAAATGAGTGACCAAGACTTACTAGCTTCCCTTCAAAATCTCTTATTTGCTTATCAATATCTGCAGGTAAACTTGGGAAAAAATAGACATGATTTGAATATTTTGCCACCTTCACCTAATGCATCCTCTACACTCTTCACCATAGTCTTCAAAACTTCTCTAGCAGCTTCAATTGCCTTCAAATAGGTTTGAAGCCTCATCTCATTGAATTTATTCAAAACCTTTATATCCACCACTTTCTCCAATGATATAAAATCAAACTCCACTTTATTTAATATATCATTAAGCTTACCAGATGATGAGTCATTTTAAATCTTCTTAAGATTAGGCAAAACTTTCTCCAAAACTGCACTGGCAAAAGATATTACCTCTTTCTCTTCTGATACGAACTTGAGTAAGCCCTCACTAGCCTTGATCTGCACAAGAGTGGCCAAGTTTAATGCTTATAGAGGGGATAAGGTTCTTAGATCTACCAGACCATGAGAAAGATCATATTCAACTACAATCTTCTTTCCCTTATCAGGGAGAGTATCTTTGGTCATGGTTGCCAAATTTTTATCTGATTGTTGTTCACCCTTCTCCTTCACAAGTTCTGCATTTTTATCTTTTTCACCTTGCTCACCACTTCTATCACTCTTTCTAGCTTCACCTAACTCCTCTTCTATCATTTCTATAATTATTTCTATCTCAGGAGGACCTTGAGTAGCATCGCTAGAGTTATCCACAACTTGGTTATCAAAGACATCAACTGAAATTTCCCGTTCAACTGGATCAATTTGTACAGTTGGTTGATCCTGTGGAACTTTTGTCTACACATGAATTTCTAGAGAAGAAGTGTCTTTACTTGAATGTCCTTCTGGTTGGGTGAGGAGTTTGTTAGTTGAGTCATGATTTGTACCCGGAAGAGAAATCTTAGGTATGAGGTGACAATTTTGTTAGTTGAGTGTTGATTAAATCAAAATTCATTATGTTACATTGTATATGATCATATTCCTTTTTAGTAATGTTGTAATATGTTGTTGTTTAAAAAAAATTGTTGCTACTTTTAGTGGTGTTCACTTGGGTAAGAAGTGGGCATTACATTTGGTATCAAAGCCAGGTTGAAATACTAGGATCTTTGGCCAAGTATCTTACCCCTATTCTTGTATGGTGTGTTGTTGTAGTAAGTCATTAACAGTGTTCCTTGTCTTCCTTGATGCATGTTAGTGAAAGAATATATTACTTAATACTCTCTTTCTTTTCCTTAAATTAAAGTGTCTAACTTTTTTGTGTATTAATTCCTTGTGTGTACTTATTTAATATTAGTAATTGATAATTTAATTTAAACTATATAAAGGTTTCTAGCTTATGCTTGGATGAAAAAGATAGTACTGATATGATGAATTGACATGTATATAGATTAGAATGAAATTATCTAAACTTCTTTATTGAAAATGCCATTTATATGATTAAGCTTACTATGTTGGGATGATGTATTATTTTCCTTATGACTAGTTATAAGGAGTGTGGGTGTGCATGAGAATGTGTATGTATCTTCTTTGGATTAAGCTTGACACCTAGGTGAAGAAAATTAAATGATATATATGTTGTATGAGTATTACCTTTCTTCCCCTCCTTCCCCTACCTTGATATGAAATAAAAGGATGATTCTTTATGATTTGTTTTTTATCAATTAACAATAGTTGCTTGTTTTATGAATGGGATCTTGTATGTATAAAATCTTGTTTGTATAGAACTCATGTGGCTATATGGTCCTAAGTTTTAAAGATGTTTATTAAATCTTGGAAATGTCATGGAATCTTATATTTGTGTTCCTTATCAAAATGTAACTATATAAAATGTGGTAGTGGTTGCATTGTTCGATAAAGATTATGTATTTAGATAAATTAATCATCCTTGCATAGCCTTACTTGATTTAGTACGTACATGTTAATCATTAGAATGATAGCTCTCTCTTTTCCTCTTCTCTCTGTCTTGATGTTTTATTAATGAATATGCTACTTAGGAATATAAGTAGACTAGTACATATAATGAGAATTGTTTGATTATAATAAATCTTGTGTTGGGAAAACAAGTTCTTATATTGTATTCATGATCCTTTTAATATAAATTATTGGATGGAATGTTTTTTTTTCTTGATGATATTTTAAAAGTGTGTATGTGAAACTTGAATCATTCTTTCATGTTCTTATTGACTTGGGTAATGGTTGGTTTAAACCTTGAAAGAACTTATATGCTTTGATGAAATATGAAGGTTATGGTTGATAAGTAAATATGAAAGGAAATGGTGTTACCATTTCCTCATGAATGGAATTTGGAAATAATGTGCTCATCTAAGAGATCTAGTACAATAAATAAATGTATGACATGTTATTATTTGATGGAAATTCCTTGGATCTTGCTGAAATATTTATGAGGATGGTTTATTAGTGTTATGTACTTTAAAGGGAATTTTAATGTAATTAGGGTACTTGTATCTGGGAATAATTTCCATATAGTTTATTCATGTGGGAAAAATAATGAAGTTATTTCTTCGAGTTGATGATAGTGTTGTTGAAAAGTACTCCCTGTAAATGTGAATAAACCAATACCAGTGCTTATGTTGTGTGTTGTGTGTTGTGTGTTGTGTGAAACCAATGCTTGCTTTGTGTGCCCATGGGATGGTGAAGTAATAAACCATGGAAGATATGTTTTCTTATGGGTATGGGAATATTGTACTATCTATGTGTTGTTTACGTGTTGTTACCCTACTGACTGCCAACCCACGGGTTGTTGATAAGTCAATATATGAATGGGTAGTAGTAGTAGTCATCGTTCCTCGAACAGTATAGATCAGCGTATGAATAATGGCGGTGCAAAGCGACCTTAGCTTCTCTAATTAGAGGGGATATATATATATATATATATATATATATATATATATATATATATATATATAATATATATATATATATATATATATATATATATATATATATATATATATATATATATATATATATAAGAAGAAAAAGGTGTACTCAATGCTTCCCCTTATGGTGTACTCTATTTAAGAATGCACACACACACGTTTTTTAGCTCTCAACTTTGGTATATTTATTTATAGAATGTTCAAGCTTTTATTGAATGTAATCATAAACATTGTTATGTAATTTTTTCAAAACAAAAGGTTAGATCATAAATAGATTTATAAAAATAAAAACTATAGACAAATGAAAAAAAAAAATTAACTTGCAATCTAAACAAAATTAATATAAACTAACATATATAAAAATTTATATATTTATCTTTGAACTATCCAATATTTGTAGAAAATATATTTCAATGGCTTGTCTCAAATCTAAATGGGACATGGACATTCACATTCATATGTATAGGATTTCCCCCCCCCTTACTAGCTTTATCTAAGACCATCATATTCAATTTATGATATATATTATTTCCCCATAACACAACAACCAATAAGATCAGTGTCCTTTCTAGAATTTAGTGGATAAAAAATTATTAAATATTATTATACATTCACCTACACTAAATATCAAATTCCCTTGGTTTAACTTCACATAAGTAAAACAAAGTCTTCAAAATTATCATTTTCTACTTTGTAGAAATACCTTTGAGTCTCTCTATCTCTCTCTCAATGTCCTTTCTAGAATTTAGTGGATAAAAAAATATTAAATATTAAATATTATTATACATTCACCTGCACTAAATATCAAATTCCCTTGGTCTAAGTTCACATAAGTAAAACAAAGTCTTCAAAATTATCATTTGCTACTTTGTAGAAATCTCTCTCTCTCTCTCTCTCTCTCTCTCTCTCTCTCTCTCTCTCTCTCTCTCTCTCTCTCTCTCTCTCTCTCTCTCTCTCTCTCTCGCTCTCTCTCTCTCTCTCTCTCTCTCTCTCTCTCTCTCTCTCTCTCTCTCTCATGTGTGTGCGCGCACACACACACACTAGCTGACACTTAACAACTTACATATTTATCTTTTTGAATTAAAATTCCCATTTCCATTTAAAATTGATATGATAAGTGATGAAGGGATTTTAAAGGAAGCTACTTATCTAAAATAATGGTATCTCATATTCAGCAATCTATCCATACAAGGAGCCTAGGAAGAAAAATCTCACTAATATTTATCCATCAATACAATAGTGAACACAAGGAAGAAGATCATTTTCATGGCTTACAATTTCAAAAGTTTTATTCAATTCCTACATAGGGCACAATCATTGGCATTGGCCTTAGGGATTCTCACCCAGTAGGATTGGGCATTCTCACATGCCTACCCCAAGCTAGGAGGTCTCCAACGGAACCCAAAATTATCACAACACAAAATAATATATTAAGAGTCCACCTATCCACATAAACCCCACACAAAGTCAATAAAGCACTTACAAGCCTTGTCTCTTACAATAAGATTTATTTAAGGGGGGAAAGAGATATTCCCTTTTCTTCCTCCCTCCATGCAACTCATATTACCACAAAAAAATTTAATAAGAAAAGATAAACCCTCAACCCCACTAATATTTTAGCGTCACATTGTATATTCTCATATAAAAACATCAACAATAAAACTCATAGAATACATTCCATTTCCTTTCACATGCATAATAAAAAAAAAAGGCATGCTTGGAGTGTAGCTCTCCAAGATATCCCATGTCTGAAGAGGATTTGTAATGGGATTGAATCTATTCTCCAAGTCTCCTCCCCTCCAAGATTTTATAGGCTATCTTCCTCTTAATAATAGAAAAAATGAAAATCTAAAAGAATAATCTCCTCATCCTCTCAAGTGGATTATCTAAATAACTCAAGTTCAAAACCCTTGAATGGGAAGGTGACAATTATCACCTTCCTATTCATTCTCGAGACACACTCTCCCACAAGTGCTCACAAATGTGTGATACTTTGGGTGATGGGGATTATACTTGTACATTTATCCCCATAAAGGATTAAAAAGGTTACTCACACATGTGTGAATCCCTTGTGGGATTGCCCTAGCTCATACGTGAGCTTGGAGAAATTCAAGGGGGATTTGACAAGCCACAACTCCAATACCTAAACTTTAATTTTTTCAAACCTCTTTAAGGTCACTTTTGAGGTGTCACTGTAGTGTCATGAAATTGTGACCCTTGCAATTTGCAACCACATTAGGGTCTTCACGTTGACGATTCGAATCCCTAAGCCTGATTGGAGACCCAAGACTTGCTCAACCCCCACAAATTGCCTTGCTCTACCCTCTTCACTGCCTGAACCTTCTTCATGTCTTGAGACAAGGGAAAGATAGGGGTGTTTTGCCCTTGTCCTTGCCCTATTTTGGGGCCCCCTATGTCCTATCTGTGCATTGGAATTTTCATTAAGCAGGAAAAATATTCCCTATGTCGGCCTATGATTGAAAATCAGTTAATTAACCCTGATTTATGGGTAAATAAATCACATTTTCCATCTCATTTGCATAAGTTAGAACAAGCAAATAAGTTCAATAAGCGATAAGGTGGGCATGAGATCAAGCATTCTAGAGCATTCAAGCATTCAGGCATTCCTTTCTAGCATTGAGAATTCTCAAGTCTCCCTTCAAGGCTAGGTGTTGCATTCAAGTCAAGGATTCAACCATTGAAGAAAAGATCCCTTTCAACATTCAATTCAATAAAAGAAAATCTATCTACATTCTATCTACAACCTCCCTTGAGGTAACTTACATTTTAGTCCTTCATTTACATTTACTTGCAAGTACTTTCTTTCGTTATTTGGTTAATTCCAAAACTGGGGTTTCACCTGAAGGTAAATCCCCAATCCCAACACCTTTTCCTCTCTTTTCTGCATGTAGGTTGTAGGTGCACAACTGTGTTTGCAGATTCAAACTCCATTTGTAGAGGAAAAAAAACCCTTTTCGTTTCATGGATTTTTCGGAGGACCGTGGACACTTTCAGCACAGTCTAGACAACTTTTCCTCAAATTCACAGTAGACAACTTTTCCTCAAATTCACAGTAGACAACTTTTCCTCAAATTTGCAGGACAACTTTGTCTCAACATATTATAGCCAGATCCAGGTGCACAACTTCATCTCACGCTTCTATCTCGAGTTATAATCAGTTTTTTGCTACTTTTACTCTTAACATAATTCAATCATTTTCCATTCTAAAAGAGAGGTTAGCTTATCATTTCTATCCCATTATCATTTCATTTAGTATTCAATCTCCGCCCTAAGAGATTGGATCTAGTCAATTCCCCCTCTTTTAAATGTAATGTGAATAAGGTGTTTGAAGGGAAATCTGCAATGAAACTTTTATCTCTCCTTGAAGGGAAGAACAAATTTCCTCTTGATCTCTCCATCATTCACTCTTTTTCACCATTACATTTTGGTGAACCCGACGTCTTACATGCTTTATTATGAAAATCATTGCATATTTTTTATTTACAAGTTTAATTTTTTTGCAAACTTAGTGGTTAATTCATTCAAAACCCTAGTTTTCAAAATTGAAATTGAACTTGTGTTTTGCAAAAAAATTGCTTGTTATTGTCTTAGATCTGAAAATTGCTTTGTTTGTCAAATTCAATTTCTTCATTGTCTTGTTCAATTTGAAAATCAAATTTACAAAATTAAGAGGTTAATTGTCAAAACCCTAATTTTAAAAAATCATCTTGAAATTGTGCAAAAAATGAATTTCCATTTAAAATTCAAATTTGTGACTATTTTCAAACTTATCTTTTGTCCTAAAATTCAAATTTTCAATTTCCCTCCTTTTTCAAAATTCAAAATTTCAAAAATTAAGTGGTTAGGTCCTCAAACCTTAATTTTCAAATTTAATTGGATTTTGTGCAAATTTCAATCAATTTCAGTTTTCTAAACATTTTTTCAAGGTGTCCCTATCCATTAGGTTTGACCCTTTTCAATTTTTCAATTCAATTCCTCATTTTTTTCAAAACCCTAATAGGGTCCTATTTTTCCATTCAAACCTTCATTTTGTCTATCTAGAGATCATAAAATTTGCCAATTTTTTGGGGTTCGCTTTAAAATCATCGTAACTTTCATCTCTGAAAATTTTGAAAAAAGTTGGTCAGACCGTGTGCACTTTCAATACGGTCCCTAGCTTTTTTCCAAAAATTTTGGGAGACGGTTATGACCGTATTTAACATCTTAAATCCAGAAAATTGGCTGATTTTGTCGATTTTTTATCCTCCTAAAATAAAAAATGCCTTCAAATTTCAAGAATTTTTTAAAAATTAAGTGGTTAATTATACCCTACCCTGATTTTAAAAATTCTGATTTTATCAATTTTAAAATTAAGTGGTATCCCATTGGCCCTAATTTTAAATTCCGATTTGCTTTCATTTATCCTAAACATTATTTTTTTGGAAATTGTGTCATTTTCTTCTTCCAACAAAGTCAAATTGTTTAATCATTATTTTCTCAAATTTTGCATTATTCAATTTTTGTGCACTTTGTTCCTATTATTTAGAATTCAAATCCAAAATTTCCAATTTTCCCTCTAGTGCATGAGTTTCACCACTTTTAGTCCTACCTACACTATCCCCATTAGACGAAGCATTATAATTAAGGCTTCCTAAGGTTTAATTACTGAGGAGATGGAGCATAATTTGGGTGACTTCTTTAATGAGGATAATTGATAGGGAGGATCCTAGATTGCTTGAGTCAGCTTGACTCACTACAAGGCTTTCTTTCTAGCCTAACCCGGGAATGCCCCTCTCACTATTCCCCTAATCCACTCTAGGTCCTCACTACCGAGGTTTGATACTCTACTCTGTGTGAATTTACTTTCGTAAATCCACCAACTCACCAATCCATTGGATCTCACCAGCCACTTTTTAGGGTTTTCTCTACCATGGATTATACCTACAACTTCTACTAAGTTGTTTTCTTCCTCATGCTTGGATCTTCTCTCCCTTTGATCCCATGTTCCCCTGGTCTGAGGTTAACAACCTAGACTCCAGTCTATCCTACAAGTTATTCCTATTGGTCATTGATACCTAGCCAGGCTATCATCAAGCTCGCATTGGGTCAGTCTGCTGAATGACCAATGCCATTCCCTGGTCCGCTACATATAGAACACTATTGTACATGACTAGCTCTTCTTGACAACCTCCAATGGTCATGTGAATCCCATGATAGAGATTCAAGATAGAGCCATGTTCACAAATGTGAAACACAAACAAAAAACAAGAGCTCAAAAGGCGACTTTATTTACAGAGCCGAGCTTGGCACAAATGCAACTTGTAATTCAGAAAACAAGGAAAAACAATATTTACCCTATCTACATTAGCACTTAAGGACTTAAGCCATGTTTACAATAGAAAACAAAACTCTGAGAAAATAACCAGAAAATGATCTTCCAATTGATTACAAAGAAGTTTGTTTTTTGTGGAACTAATACATCCAACAATCCCAATCCAACCAACCCTTACAGAATGCCCATTGGGTCTTTTATAGCCTCCTAGACATGCCTTGAATCATCCCTAATAGATGAGATTCAACTCAACACAATTTGGTTTCTGACTGTAACTAACTTTTCTTTCTTCATCGGGTTAGCACTAAAACACTTACTTTGATGTCCAATGGTAGTTTTCAACTCACTTCCTTTTCTATCGAGTCATCGGAGTAGCATAAAAAAACTCTCTCCGATGTTCGATGACATTTAACCAATTGCGCACTTCCTCATCAGTTTTCGTTGGGTCATCAGGGTAGCAACAAAACATTCTTGTTGATGGCCGATGGTGCGCTCCACTTCCTCATCGGGTTATTGACGTAGCTCCCAACTTGTTATGTCGATAGCTGATGATGTGCTCCACATAGTATGCTTTCCCATCAGGTCATCGAGTTAGCATCAAACATGTCTTGCTGATACCCAATGGCTCCACTCCAAACTCACTCTACTCTCTCCACTTTGCTGGCGACCTCATTAGCTCATCGGGGTAGGTGGAAAACACTTCTGTCGATAGCTGATGGTTTTGATTTGACTCACTCCAACCACTGGCAACTTCATTGGGCTATCAGGGTAGGTGGAAAACACTCCCACTAATAGCCGATGGTACCTCATCAGGTTATCGGGATAAGTATAGTCGATACATGAAATTTTCAAAAGAAGTCAAAATGCACTCCAAGCTCCAAACAAACAACCTAATGGACTAGAACCAGTCCTTATGCCAAAATTGCCAAAATTGAAAAGGGTATTTTCTCACCCTTAGGTGCTCCTGCACCATACTCCCCACATGAAAAATCAAGTCCCCCCTAGGGGCGGCAAGGTGACATCAATGCCCAGTCTTTTGAAATCAGATTCTACAACCCAAGTGGCTTCGACTTCAAGTAAGGTGCACCACTTGATTAAGTGTTCCATATACACACCATGCCTTGTTTGCTCCTTCACCCTGGAATCTAAAATCTATTCCGCCTGTGGTTTAGAAACGGGTGGTACTGGAATATCACTGAGAGTAGTTTCCCTTTCTGGATTCAATCCATCTGGCACTGCTATGGGACCTTTAAATGGAACCAAGTCTTGGACATTAAACATAGGGGACAATGCCAAATCAGCAGGTAACTCTACCTTATAAGCATTGGAGCCATACTTAGCCAAAATTTTGCAAGGACCTATTCTCCTCATCCGAAGCTTACTAGGGACTCCCTTCTGCAATCTTGCCTTGTTTAGATGTACCATAACCATGTCTCCCACTGCAAATTGAATGTCTTTTCTCCTCTCATCTAGTTTAGCCTTAATCCTTTGCATAGTGTCGATCAAGGTTCTCTGCACTTGTTCATGCACCTCTTTCATAGACTGAGTGAAATCCGTTGCATGTTCACTTCTTCCTTCTAGGCTTCCCAAATCTCAAAGTTCACAAACACCGTGTGCGTGGAGTCCATAAACAATCTCAAAAGGACTCTTACCTATAGTTCTGTTGACACTATCATTATATGCAAATTCTATCCATGGTAGCACTTGATCCCACATTTATCCATATTCTTTTGTTAGACACCTCATAAGATTACCCAATACTTGGTTAATGACCTCAGTTTGACCATCTATCTGCGGATGGTACGTAGGAACCAAAAGAAAGGTTAGTTCCCAGTCTTGTCCATAGAGTTTTCCAAAAGTGTCCCATAAATTTCACATCCCTATCTGAAACTATACTGAGAGGCAACCCATGAATTCTTACCACCTCTTTGAAAAATAAATGTGCAATGTAACTAGCATCATGTGTAGTCTTGTAGGGAACAAAATGACTCATTTTACTAAACCGGTCAACAATGACAAATATACTATCTAGGCCAGTCTTGGGTTTTGGCAAACCTACAATAAAATCCATGTTGATGCACTCCCATGGTCTTTTGGGAATTGGTAAAGGTTGGTGTAGTCTAGCATTTGAACTAGTACCCTTGGCTCTCTGACACACAATACACTGCTCAACATACTTCCTGATATCTTTATGCATTTTCGGCCAATAATAAAATCTTTGCACCAACTCAAGTGTTTTATTCAAACCGAAATGTCCACTAAGACTTCCATTATGTTTTTCTTGTGTGATATTTTCCCTCATAGATCCTCTTGGCACACATAACTGGCATCCCTTAGACAAAAGACCACTCTGCAATGTGTAATTTGCATACTGGCTATTGAAATGATTATTAAACTCACTGCATACCTTGTATACCTCATAAAAGTCTTCATCTTCTCTGTAAAGCTCCTTGAAACTCTCCACACCTATGCTCTGCAAAGTCACTTCTTGGACAGTGAGAAGTTTTCTACTTAAGGCATGGGCTACCTTGTTCAACTGTCCCTTTTTGTGCTTGATAGTGAAAGTGTATGCCTGTAGGTATTCTATCCATTTGATGTGTCTACTGCTTAACTTTTCTTGAGAATTGATGAAACTCAAGGCTTAGTTATCTGTAAACACTACAAATTCTTTGGGCAAAAGATAATGCCTCCACTTCCTAAGAGCTTGCACTAAGGCATAAAATTCTAAGTCATAGGATGAGTATCTCTTCTTGGCATCATTCAATTTCTCACTATAGAATGCTACTGGTCTTCCCTCTTGGTTTAAAATAGCTCCTACTACTATATGACTAGCATCACATTCTAGGGTAAACAACTTATCAAAACTTGGTAAAACTAGGATGGGTTGGGTAGCTATTCTCTTTTTGAGCAACTCAAACCCCCGGTCGGCTTCTTTAGTCCACCTAAAATTAGTTTTCACCCTACCCTTAATTGTATCAAGAACATGAGCACAAGTTTCCCTAAAACCTTGAATGAACTTCCTATAAAATTGGGCAAGTCCATGAAAACTTCTTACCTCAGTAGCATTTTTCGATGTAGGCCAACTATGTATTGCTTCCACCTTGCTAGGATCCATTTCCAAAGTGCCTTGAGATACAACAAAATCCAAATAAATGAGTTCTTGTTTCCTGAATTCACATTTATCAAGATTGATTGCCAACTATTCCTCATGCAGTTTCCTTAATACAATTTGCAAGTGTTCAAGATGCTCTTCCTCTATTTTTCTAAATATGAGGATATCATCAAGGTATACCACTACAAATATACCTATGTAGTCCTTCAACACCTCATTCATCAACCTCATGAAGGTACTAGGGCCATTAGTAAGCCTAAATGGCATAACTAACCACTCATATAACCCCTCTGTAGTCTTAAAAGTTGTTTTCCATTCATCCCCTTCTTTAATCTGGATCTGGTGATATCCACTCTTTAAATCCAACTTAGTATAATAATTTTCTTCTTCAAGAAATTCCATTAAATCCTCAATTCTAGGGATAGGAAATCTGTATCTTATGGTGATTTTGTTTATTGCCCAAGAATCAGTACATAATCTCCATTTACCTCCTTTCTTGGTTGCTAACACCACTGGCACAACACATGGGCTTATACTTTTTCTGATTAGACCTTGATCAAGTAGCTCTTGCACTTGTCTTTCCACTTCTTTGTTTTGTTCAGGACTCATCTTATATGCAGCCTTATTAGGCAGTGATGCTTCGGGTATAAAGTCTATCTGGTGACTTACTACTCTGGGAGGAGATAGCATTGTGGGTGTTCCATCACTCACAATATCCTTAAACTGTTCTAACAAATGTTGAACCTCTTTAGGTAAAATTTCTTGTTTAGTCTTCTTTTCTTGACTATGTTTCACTAAGAGAGAATAATTTTCTCCATCTCCTTTCTTGAGATCTCTCAAAAATTCTTTTCCTCTAGTCAACAACACATTAGGACCACTAGTCTTGGTTCCTTCATCCTCTACCAAAGATTGAATCCTGTATGTCACCCCTCCCTTTGTGAATGCATAGGAGTTCTTTTTGCCATCATCGATAGCTTTTATGTCAAATTGCCACGGTCTGCCTAGCAACAAATGACAGACATCCATGGGTAGAACATCACATAAAATTATGTCTGAATATTTCCCAATTGCAAATTCAACCCATACTTGTTCATTTACTAACACATGTTGTCCTTTATTCAACCATGTGACCTTGTAAGGATGACTATGTGGCATGCTACTCAACCCAAGTTTACTTACTGCTTCTTTGGAGATGATATTGTCCATTCATCCTGAGTCAATGATCACTTTATAAACCTTACCAAGTATCTTGCACTTTACTCTGAAAAGAGACCTCCTCTGTTTAGGCTCTTCCTTAACCAGTTCCCTGATTAGCACCCTTCTAACCATCAGATTTTCACCATTCTCTGAGTCAAGGTTTACTTCAGGAGACTTCACACTACTAGAATCCTCTTGCACATAATTGATTCTTTTCTCTGAACCTGATGAGGTTGCCTTCTCCGGACACCTATATGCAGGATGACCAAAATTACTACAATGGTAACACTTCATGTTTGCAAAGTATGAACCTCCACCAGAACTTCCAGATATACCTTTGTTGTTGCTGTTATGACCTCTTCCTCTACCATAATTTCCTCTTCCACTAGATTCATTAGTCTTCTCAATCAATTTTGACTCTCCTTATGATCTTACTTCACTTCCTTTTCCATTGTAGCTTCCTCTATAACCTTTTGAATCTCGACCTCTACCTCTACCTCTACTAGTGCTTTCATGTTTCTTCTTATTCTTTTCTTCTACTTTCAGGGCCAACTGATAACATTTGTGAATGGTATTTGGACTCAACAAACTTAATTCCTCTTGTATGTTCCATCTCATACCATTAAGATACCTTGCTACTCTAATGCTTTTATCCTCCATCACTTTTGACCTTAGACACAACTTCTGGAACTCTTCGATATAGGTACTTACATCTAACTCCTTTTGCCTTAGGTTTTGTCTTTTTCTATGCAACTGCACTTCATAATCCTTAGGAAGACAAGTCTCTCTAATTTTTCTTACCATCCCTTTCCAAGTAAAGATGGGGATCTTACCTTCTCTTTCTCTCTCATTTTGTATAAATTTCCACCAAGTAATGACAACACCTCTCATTCTTGACTTAGCCACCTTAACCTTTTGGGCCTCTGTCACACCTTCACACTCAAAATGATTACTACTTATCAAATTGCCATTAGTTTTATATACAAAGTCATTCTATATACTCTAGTCGGTTACCACTACCGAAATATTTAGTCGGTATGAACAGCCTAGTCGGTTACAGAAGGAAAACAGTCACAAAGCCCAGTATACATTGAGTTGTCTATCGAGTGTTATTTCATGTCTACCGAGTAGTAAAGATAATACACCGATTTGATATACACCAAGTGAAATGTGTTACCAGATTCATTTAACCTGGACACACATATGAAAATGTGTTACAAGCTCAAGGCACACAAAACCGTTATCACATTGGAAATTGCACATATAGATTTTGTATAATTTTGAGGTCATCTAACCAATGAAATATTTTGCATGGTTATTTATTCGAGAAATCATGTTTGTAAGATCGAAGCAATGAATCAGATCACTGACATAAGAAGTCTATTTATACAGCATGAATTTAGGGTTAGAAATGTGTGTGAATATGAAAAATGTGTGCACATATGTGTATGAAGCAAGACTTATGTGATACATGAGAAATCACAGAGTATTATGACTGTTACAGAGACACAGAGGTCACCGAGAAGATTATCAGAGAACAGTCAAGGAACAGAGTAAACATAAGGGTTTACCGAGTTACTTTATGAGTTACCGAGGTATGCTATAGGAAAGGTAATCTTATTTTGAGCACATAGAATCTGCTACAGCATTTCAGATGTAAAGTTGCAGATATTTGTAAAGTCTTATTGTAATATTTTGAAGTTGTAAGAGAAACCTTTAACAGGGTAAAAGACTCTAATCAAGTCTATAAATTGTAAATCCTCTAACTAGGTGCAGCATATATATAGTGTTGTAAAATCCTTTAGCAAGGTAGATCTAATAGATCTTGTTACTCCTAATAGGGTAAGCTATCAGAAATAGCTAACTATGTAGCTCTAACCGAGCACTCTTTATTATTGTAGTAGTGAAGTTGTGGGTGCCATCCTCACCGTAGTTTCTCTCTAACCAAGAGTTTCTGCGTAACCAAAATATATGTGTTATGGAGTGAATCATGTATGATTGTTACTCATTTGTTTTAGCTTTATGTTATGTTACAGTAGTTTTTGGTTTATGCATAACAGTAAAGATATTGCTGAGAAAAGGATTTGAAGTACTGATTCACCCCTCCCCTCTTAGTACATTAGCTTTCCATATTGGGCCTAACAGATCTTACCTTCTCTTTCTCTCTCATTTTGTATAAACTTCCACCAAGTAATGACAGCACCTCTCATTCTTGACTTAGCCACCTTAACCTTTTGGGCCTCTATCACACCTTCACACTCAAAATGATTTTCCATACCCTCTATCCATTCCATTACCGACTCTTCTTCCATCTTGCCACTAAACAGTGGCACTCCTTCCAAAGACTTTCCACTCATTTCCTTCAAAGCCTTCAAGAATGGTTCTTGATCAATAACAGGGTCTGGGGTAGGGACTTCATCCTCTATTGCTACCATTTTACCCTTCTCTTCTATCTTCCCACTCACTTTTGCTATCATGACTTCCATTACACCTAGTTTCTTCTCCAGCCTTTCCTTGAGCAATCGGTTTTCATCTTCTTGGTCTGCGACCTGCTTAGCAAATTCTGCATTGGTCACCATATTTACTCTTTCTTTTGATGCTAGATTAGTCTTAAACTCTTCACCCCAAATCTTTAACTCACTCTGATACCAATCTGATAGGGAGGATCCTAGATTGCTTGAGTCAGCTTGACTCAATACAAGGCTTTCTTCCTAGCCTAACCTGAGAATGCCCCTCTCACTATTCCCCTAATCCACTCTAGGTCCTCACTACCGAGGTTTGATACTTTTCTCTATGTGAATTTACTTTCATAAATCCACCAACTCACTAATCCACCAGATCTCACCAACTACCTTGCAGGGTTTTCTCTACCATGGATTATACCTATAACTTCTGCTAAGTTGTTTTCCTCCTCGTGCTTGGATCTTCTCTTCCTTTGATCCCATCTTCCCCTAGTCTGAAGCTAACAGCCTAGACTCCAGTCTACCCTGCAAGTGATTCCTCTTGGCCACTGATACCTATCCGGGCTATCATTAAGCTCGCCTAGGGCCAGTCTACTGAAACAACCAACGCCATTCCCTAGTTTGCTACATATAGAACACTACTATACATGGTTGGCTCTTCTTGACAACCTCCATTGGTCATGTGGATCCCACGATGGAGAGTCAAGATAGAGCCATGTTCACAAATGTGAAACACAAACAGAAAACAAGAGCACAAAAGGCGACTTTATTTATAGAGCCAAGCTTGGCATGAATGCAACTTGGAGTTCAGAAAACAAGGAGAAATAATATTTACCCTATCTACATTAGCACTTAAGGACTTAAGCCATGTTTACAACAAAAAACAAAACTCTGAGAAAATAACCAGAAAATGATCTTCCAATTATTATTACAAAGAAGTTTGTTTTTGTGGACCTAACACATCCAACAATCCCGATCCAACCAACCCTTACATAATTCCCATTGGGTCTTTTATAGCCTCCTAGACATGCCTTGAATCATCCCTAATAGACGAGATTCAACTCGACACAATTCAGTTTCCGACTGTAACTAACTTTTCTTTCTTCATCTGGTCATTGGGTTAGCATCGAAACACTTACTCTGATGTCTGATGGTAGTTTAAAACTCACTTCCTTTTCTATCAGGTCATCGGAGTAGCATCAAAACACTCACTTTGATATTTGATTGCATTTTACCAATTGTGCACTTCCTCATCTATTTCCATTGGGGTAGCAACAAAACATTCTTGTCGATGGCCGATGGTGCACTCCACTTCCTCATCGGGTTATCGGTGTAGCTCCCAACTTGTTATGTCGATAGCCAATGATGTGCTCCATACAGTATGCTTTCCCATCGGGTCATCAGGTTAGCATCAAACATGTCTTGTCGATACCCATGGCTCCACTCTGAACTCACTCCGCTCGCTCCACTCCGCTGGCGACCTCATCGGCTCATTAGGGTAGGTGGAAAACACTTCCACCGATAACAGATGGTTTCGCTTTGAATCGCTCCAACCACTGGCGACTTCATCGGGCTATCAAGTAGGTGGAAAACACTCTCGTCGATAGCTAATGGCACCTCATTGGGTTATCAAGATAAGTATAGCCGATACATGCAATTTTCAAAAGAAGTCAAAATGCACTCCAGGCTCCAAATAAACAACCTAATAGACTAGAACCAGTCCTTATGCCAAAATTGCCAACATTGAAAAGGGTATTTGCTCACCCTTAGGTGCTCCTAAACCAATAATGCTAATACTTCCCATCCTAATCATATCCCTATCTATCCAATTGATGAATCCCATGATGAACAAGAAGAATCTTTGACTAGAGTTTCCATAGATCAACTTTCAAAATTGGAAAATCAATTTGATAACTTTCAATAATGGATGTCCCAAGAATACCCTAATAGTGAAGCTCTTTCATTAATTGAAGGCCTTAAATGAATGATTCAAAGTGATAAGAATGAAATTGATATATTGTGTGGCATTGCTCATATTGTTGATTCTACTATCATGCCTATAAAGAGTTGTGCTGAGAACTTAGGTTATTCACAACCTTCAAATCAAATCAATCATTCTATTCCTTTGTCTACTCCAATGGCTAGTATTCCTACCTTCACTTCAAACATCATGGCTACCTCAACTCAAAATGTCATTCCTACAACAATTAGTCATGGGGGAAATCCCTCTTCTTCATTTAATCATCCATCTTTACCTATGTCTTCCATAAGTATTCCTAATATCCCTCAACCAATCTGTGTGACACAAGGGGAAAATTCCCTCCTTTGAGTGTCTCATTTCCTACTCAATCATCACCTATGCCTACTTATCATAATGTACCACCACCTTATTCTTAATCCATGCCTTCCTTCAATAATATCACACCACCTTCTCAATCAACCATTTCTAACATTAGTTCTTCTACCGAAGCAACCATTAACAATCTTTCTCAAACTATGTCTTTGTTCCAACAACAAATTGCTTCCATGAGTCAATCCAAGTTTAGTGTGCCCACATTTGATGTTGCTAGCCCACTTTCTCTTAATATTTTTAAAGTCATCCAACCTAAGCATGTTGAGGTCCCTCAATTGGGGCTCTATAATGGAAAAGGTGACCCTCTCACACATGTTAAAATGTCTCAAACCTTGTGTATTGATTTTTCTTATGATAAAAGATTACTTGTAAAATTGTTTACAAGAACACTAAGAGATAAGGCTTTACAATGGTATTTCTCTTTTCCTTCTTAGTCTATCACTTCTTTTCAACAATTAGCAAACGCTTTCATTCATTAATTTCAAAACAACATTGGTCCTACAATCACTTTGACTGATTTAATGCATTGTAAACAAGGTATTAAAGAAAAAGTGATTGATTTTATTGGTAGATATAAGCATTTGTGTGCTCAAATTTCTTTTCTTGTACCTGATAATGATATTCAATGAATTTTCATTTCTAATTTGCACAAAGATATCAGGGAAAAACTTCTTTTGTCTAAGTTTACTTCCTTTCCGCAGTTGTGTGCAACACTCCACAATTATCAACTGGTTGTGAGTCAAACTGAGCAATCTACTCCTATGGCTTTGAGTGATAAGGGGGAGAGTGTTCAACGACCATTTATGAAGTTCAAACCAACAAAAATCTTCATCAAGCTCAATGATACAATCAACAACAACAATGTGAATGCTACAACAAGTGTGCCTCCTATTTCTAAATTCTTTAAAAGAGAAAGACAATTTACTCCTTTGAATGAATCTTTACATAGTATTATGTCTCAGTTGTTACAAAGAAATATGATCAAACTTCCCCCTATCAAACCAGTTGACCCATCTAAACTTGCATCCCCTTATTTTGATAGCAATTCCTTTTGTCAATTTCATCGTCAGCCTGGTCATGATATTGAGAAATGTTTTGCATTGAGAAGTAAGATTCAAGGTTTGATTGATAATAATACTATATCCGTGGTAGGTGTGAATGATAAGGGAAACAAATCAGTAGCTCCTCCTAATCAAAATCTTAAGATTTTCACTGATCCTTTGCCTTCTCATACCTTGAACGTGATTGAGACTTAACATAACTCTTTCTCTCCTTATGATCTTACTACCACAACTCCGAATTTGGTGAACATGGTAGAGAAACAAAAGACACGTAAGGATCCTTGTATTACATTTGACCCTAGTGATACCATTAGGGCACCCGATGGGCCTTTATACATAGTTGCAAAGGTTAAAAAGATACCTTGTTGTGGTGCTCTTATTGATCCCTCTTACATGGTTAATGTCATCACTGAGGAATATCTCTTCACTTTATGATTTCATAAACCAATATATAATGACTCTAATGTGGTTGTGAAGTTATTTGATGGATTCTCTTGTCCTACCATTGGTTCTATCACCCTTCCTATTCAAGTTCACACTAAATCTATGGATGTCAACTTTGTTATCATTCCTTCTTCCGAGTGATTCCATGTGAAGTTGGGCTACCCTTGGCTATCTTCCATGAAGGCTATTGCTTCTCCTATTAATAAGAGTTTGAAATTTCCTCACAATGAAGAAATCATCACTGTGAACCATAGCTTATTTCACCCATTCGAAAGAAGCCCTAGTGTTTCTATTGATCTCTTTTGGCCTAAGCAATTTCAATCTCTTCCACAAAGGAGCGATGCTCTTTTCCAATCTTATCAAAAATGGAAGAACGATATGATCTTATCCTTAAGTCAACCAAGATCCCCAACAATTGGCATTCCTATCCTTCTTGAAGATGAAATCCTTCCCCTAACAGATAGGACTAATCTTCCTCCTAAGGAAAATCCTCAACCTATTCCTATAAATGTGACTATACCTTCTCCTAAGACAAACAACAATATTCCTCCTAAGGTTAGACCTGTACCACTTCCTCATGATGGGCCTGGTCTCCTTCCTACACCTAATATTCCTCCTTTATATGGCGCAATTCCACCTCCTTTCTCTTATAAAGAGAAGAGGCCCACCTCTCCTCTTGTCCAGCCTAAAATACCTCAACCTAAAACTTCAATTATCACAGAGGATACTATTCCTCCTTTCATAAAGATTCTTCCTTATTCTTTGTATTCCAGTAATACTCGACGAAATCATTATGCAAGAGACTTTTGACTAAGGTGTCGTGCTTGAGCTCATGAAGTTATTTCTCAAACCATTCAATCTCTGAAGACTCCAATAGTTGATATGATTCCCTTTTCTCCTAAGCAAGATGTTGAACCTACATCTCGAAAACACATAAGTTGCACAAAACATGTGATGGTTTTACTCCTATTCGTGTTTGTGTTCCTCTTTCTATAAATATTGATGAATAAATGAGTGAAAATATTATTCATGATGGAAAAATAACTCCTAATGCTTCTGATAGTGGCTATGAATATTTTGATGTGGACAAGCATTTGTCAACTAAATTTTCATAAACCCTAATCCTAGCTCCTAGAATCGAATAAAGTGACTTAGCCCATGAGCATAGTCCTTGTTTGGATCTTATGATATCTCCATCTGTTGTGCAGGATGTCGCTCCTCCAGCATGTTTCTTGCCTTCTTGAAATAGTGATTAGCAAGATCGTGAGGTGGATGTCATGCTAGATTAGAAATATTAGCACTGTAGATCTTCTTTCTCTCTCCTTTCTTGCTCTTTTGTGACTATTCTTCTATGTGTATCCCTATTCTATTTTTTCCTCAATGTCTACTTGAGGATGATAAAAAGCATTGAGATCTCTTTTGGTCTCTTTCATGTTGACTCAAAAGACATCTTCTCTTCCCTTTCTTCTAAGGTAGTGTCCTTTCTTTGGGTAATGACAATCATTATATGCACATATATAGATATGATATAGATGAGTTATCATACAACTTACTGACTACGAGGATAGAAAAACTACCTCGTGTTTTGTTTTCATTATCCTTGGGTCTATTCCTCAACTAGGGGATAAATCCTTGTGATAATGTGCTTCCCTTTTGTCTCTCTTGGATGTATCCTACCTTAAAGCAATCACTCCCAATAAGGCACGCACGATCGCTTTAACATGGGGGCATACACTCCGCTCATATTTTCCTTCTTGATACTTAGAATTATTTAGTGAACTTGGATTTGCTCCATAATTTTGGTATCTTTTTCATGACTCATAGTGAGAGGAACCTTGCTACTTGCAGTTATGGTTTTCCCTTCTTGATCTTTCCTTTTACTTTGTCGATCGATGTCGTAAGATCCTAAGTCCACTGGGGCCTTGGTGCATCTTGCCTCCTTGACGTGGTAGAAGTCTGTCAATCTTTTTTCCTTATACTTTACCAACAGTATTGGTGTACACTTATACTCCCGCTAAAGTGGGGGATAAATATAGTGTCATGAAATTATGACCACATTAAGAATCCCTAAGCCTGATCGGAGATCCGAGACTTGCTCAACCCCCAAAAACTGCCTTGCTCTGCCCTTCGCACTGCTTGAACCTGCTTCCTGTCCTGAGACAAGGGTAGGATAGGGGCGTGGTACCCTTGTCCTTGCCCTATTTTAGGTCCCCCTTTGTCCTATCTCTGCATTGGACTTTGCATTAAGCAAAAAAAACATTCCCCGTGTCATCTTGTGATGGAAAATTAGTCAATTAACCCTAATTTATAGGTATATAAGTCGCATTTTATCTCTCATTTGCATAAGTTGGAACAAGAAAATAAGTTCAATAAGCGATAAGGTGGGCATGAGATCAAGCATTCAAGATCATTCAAGCATTCAAGCATTCCTTTCTAGCATTGAGCATTCTCAAGTCTCCCTTCAAGGCTAGGTGTTGCATTCAAGTCAAGGATTCAACCTTTGAAGAGGAGTTCCCTTTCAACATTCAATTCAATACAAGAAAATCTATCTACATTCTATCTAAAACCTCCCTTGAGGTGACTTAGACTCCATTCTTTCATTTGATAACTCAATGATGAACGAGTAGTACCAAACCGATACTGAGAGGGGGGGGTGAATCAGTACAGGCAAAAGCACAGTCCTAAACCGGTTTGACAAGAGACACTTCAAATAACTGGTAAACAGTGATACCGGTTTGAAATAGAGTGCAACCGGTAAAGCTAAGAATGACTGAGACAAGCATTAACCGGTTACTCACTTAGCTTTCACTCAACTCAAAACTACACTACCATGTCATCCTTATGCATGAATAGGTAATCTATCATCAAAACATAATAACAACTAGTTCAACATGTTTTATTAACAGGCATAAAACATAGAACCATCACATGCTTGACAGACAATAACAAAGCATCACACATGACACACATATTTTTCACGTGGAAACCCAACTAGGAAAAACTATGGTGGGGATGAATAC
Organism: Cryptomeria japonica; assembly: GCF_030272615.1. Taxonomy (NCBI): domain Eukaryota; kingdom Viridiplantae; phylum Streptophyta; class Pinopsida; order Cupressales; family Cupressaceae; genus Cryptomeria; species Cryptomeria japonica. Next base: position 475,594,431 of record NC_081413.1, on the reverse strand, counting down.
CCACAAGCTGTTTTTGAACTCTTTAGAAGTCCGCTCTGTTAGGAGCCTTGTTCGGTTAGAGACATTACAATAGGTTCTTCTAGGAACCGATCCTGTTAGGGATCACCCGGTTAAGGGATGGCTAGAATACCTGGTTAAGGGTTAAACCCGGTTAAAGGTTACCTTGTTAAAGGATTTCAAGAACTCAATAGCTAAAGGATTTCATTAACTCGATAGCTTAGAGTTACCCTGTTAAAGGATTTATAGCAAGCCGATTAAGGCTACCCTGTTAAGGGATTTCACAACTGTTGAAGTGGTTAAAGATCAACAGGAATTACAATGATCTGGTAAACGCACTTAATGCTAATGCAGATCCATTTTGGCTCCTCTTCACCTTCTGCGCTTACACTCTGCAGGTATCACTTCCTTCTTCTGGTTTGGCAAGAATCACATATCACTTCACTTGGATACACACACACAACTTTTTGCCAACAAATTCTAAAGGAAAACAACATTGACCTTATAGGAAACAGATAGGTCGGTATCATAAACCCTAAACCCTAAACCTATTAGGTTAAGCAATTCAAACGGTTTGATCCTGACCATTGAGCACATTGCATTAAATGCAACAGTCTTGATCCGATCTCAAGACATTCTCCATCGTTCATTTTCCACCGATTTCATGGTGGCTGATAGCCCATCATGCGTTATCACCGTTTACAAACTTTGCACATTCTCGAGGTAGATAGGGATAGTCTCCTTCATGCAAGATCCTTCACGTGCACAAGGCTGATGTGGCAACATGATCTGTTCTTCGTTATACTACTAACTCATCACACAAAGATCACTGATTGAGTTACACAAGCTTGAGGTACTCCAACCAGAAACCCTGAGACTACCAACTAGAAACCCTGAGACTACCAATCGGTAGTCACACAAGGGTTCCATGTACTAGTTCCCATAACAACATGTCGTTTCACCTTGACATGCCAGTTCACCTTGAACAAATATACCGCTTCACTTTGGCATATATACCAGTTCTCACATATGCCGGTTCACTTCATATCACATATTGACATCAATGACAACATACAATATCATTATGTCCTCATACCGGTTCACATAATGCCAACATCATTTACATTTACTTGAAATTACTTTCTTTAATCATTTGGTTAATTCCAAAACTGGGGTTTGACCTAAAGGCAAACCCCCAATCCCAACACCTTTTCCTCTCTTTTATGTGTATAGGCTATAAGTGCGCAACTATGTTTGCAGATTTGGACTCCATTTGTAAAGGCAGAAAAACCCTTTTCGTTCCATAGATTTTTCAGAGGATTGTGGACAGTTTCAGCACAGTTCGAACAACATTTCCTCAAATTCGAAGGGCAGCTTCATCTCGACATATTATATCCAGATCTAGGTGCACAGATTCATCTCACGCTTCTATCTCGAGTTAAAATTAGTTCTTTGCTACTTTTACACTTAACATAATTCAATCATTTTCCATTCTAAAAGAGGGGTTAGCTTATCATTTCTATCCCATTATCAATTCATTTAGTATTCAATCTCTGCCCTACGAGATTGGATCTAGTGAATTCCCCCTCTTTTAAATGTAATGTGAATAAGGTGTTTGAAGAGAAATCCACAGTGAAACTTTCATCTCTCCTCGGAGGGAAGAAAAGCTTTCCTCTTGATCTCTCCATCATTCACCCTTTTTCACCATCATAGTCACATCTTGGATAAAGTCTAATAATGTACCTATCTCATAGTTACATACCCTAGTACACTTAAAACTGATAAAAAATAAGCCACTTTTTAATACTGTCAAAAATATAAAAATAACCTAATATGAGAACTAAAACTTTAAAAAAACTCAATACATCCCAAAATATAACCTAATGGCCTCATTGACATAGCACAATTTATATAATATTTTATATTCTTATTAAAAATAAATTTAAGATCACAAAAGAGACTATAGTCCCTCTTGTAGTTTCATAAATTGTAACCCCTTTACAATTTCTCACTCCTTTTTGGGCCCTTTCTTTAGTGTACCCTCTCATAGCTCATTCCATGCCTATTTGGTGACCAAATCCTATGTTCTAAGCCTGTTCACTTTGCATCCATCCTTATCTACTCCTATTTTGGGAAGACTAGGGTGCCTAACACCATAGCTAGTGGAATAAGGTTCCTAACACCATAGTAATGGTAAAATAGGATGCCTAGTGTCATAGTCCCTCTTAAAAGGCCCCAAAATCAACTGTGTTGGAGTGTCAATTCTGACCATTTGTTATCTAATCTCGATATTTTAATATGACCATTAGAAGTTGGCCTAAAATAGGAAATACCTTATGATCCCTATATAAAGGCATGATTCTTAATTCATTTATCATCCTTACAAGCAATACTATCATTATTCAAGCACATCCTATAGAAAACATTATTGAGAAATTTTTCTTTAGATCTTAGCATTATGGAGCAACGAGCTACATTAATTTCCATGAAAGTTTGTTTTGATGATTAAGTCTTTTATGCCTTTTCATGTTATGTTATTTCATCAACACTTGGAGGATATATCTAAGGAGCATTTCACCATCATCATTCTCAATCTTGAGGTAAAATCTTGTCAATTCAACATTTTACTTCAAATTTATCCTTTGCCCTACTAGGGGTAAGCTTACTTTTCCAATCATCATTGTTTAAGTAGAGGTTAATTACTACCCAAGGTTTGACATAGGAAAACCCTATACAAACCAACACTATTCCCATATTTTATTTTGTGTAGGTTACATGTTTGACTATTGAAAGTTGTAGAGTGTAGACTAAGACCTACACTTCTAGATTATAGAAAGGTAGAAACCCTTGGACTGTGTCAATTATGTTGGAATAAATGAACACTGAGAGGGGGCGGGGGGTGAATCAGTGTTCTGATATTTACAAATTTATTAATCTGATTCTTTATCAACCAGATGCACAAATAAGAAACTAAAATGTAGAAACACAAAGGAAACAAGCACATAACCATAACACAAATATTTTTTATGTGGAAACCTAGAAAGGGAAAAACCATGATGGGATTTGAACCCCCAATATTATTATACTATGACCAGTAGTAAAATAATATTAAATGAGTTAGAATGCACATGCATTCGGGCACACTTCCTAGAGCTCACTACTCAATTATAAAAGGCTACAACTCATAGGAAGGCTCACTGCCTTACATGATAATAGAAAATGATTACAATGAGTAATAAATTGAATAAAAGCATCTAAATATGTCGGATAACAGTTTTGGTTAGGCACAAAGTGATCCGCTACTGCTGTTCTGATAAACTGCTCCGATCTGCCCGACTACTGATTATCGGATCAACAAAACTAAAGGTGCATACTTGAAACTGTGCTCAACTACTCTCCAAATCATCTCACACATCATATACACACAAATGCATTAACCAAGTCGATCTTATATACCCATAGTAACAAAATTGATCTCTCATAAGTCGACTTCTCAAAATATCAAAATATGAAACGTGTAGCTTCAAGTCAGCTCAAATCTTCTCAAAACAATATTTTGGATCCAAAACATATAATCACATGCTTCCCATAAGTCAGTCCAATTACCTCAAACTTACCAATAGCCACCAGAATCACCTCAAATAATCTGGTCCACATGATACACCTTCAATAATGGAGATAATCTTGTTTTACTACTCTACCAGATACCAGACCTTCTAACATGCTAAAGAATCAACACCGAAGGATAGTATTGCATGATAATTTTATTCTCTTACTCAATCAACTTAAATCTGATTATTGAAACCAAGAACACATCACCGGAAATGAGAACTATTTACCAAAGTTGTACATAGAGTATCATCGAAAAACTTGCACCAAAACTTACTCAAAACCTCCTCAAGACATCTGGATAACCAAAAATCCATACCAGATAAGATCAATAGGCTGAGTTTCCATCAATGAAAACTTCAAAGAAATATCATGCACCAGATATCACCAATCAACACTGGAGTATCAATGGAATAGTGTCTTATGCCAAGAATCTCCCCCTTTGGCATTGATGGCAACACTATGAAAAATTCTCCAAAAACTGCAAGCAATCCAACAATTTGAAATCTATACACTCAACTGACTTCCCCTAAGAATAATCATCATTTTTCGCTGCTCTCTTCCAACTCTCTCCCCCTTTGACATCAATGGCAAAGGGTAGGAATTCGCCAAAACTTATTCACAAAAGAATGCAATAATTTACATGAATTTAAAAATGTCTACATAAGTGACCTTCAAGGATTTCAAATAGTCCTTCCATTCTCTCAAGAAACAATCTAAAACATTAATTAGAGCATTGAACATGTATGAATTCACTTCAACACCTTTGAGATTAGATGGCACCGATTTACCTAAAATACTAACTGCCTCCCTCTTGAGCTCCGAGTAAGGTGTCCGTCCAAGGAGTAATCAAACTTCTCAGTTCTCCCACTCTGCTCAATACTTGCTCTTTTTCTATATTCAATCCCTTTATTTTATCACTAAAATCTATTATTTGGGTTTCGAGGAAACTTGGAATAATTGAACAAGGGGCAAATGAATGACCAATACTATCAAGCTTTCCTTCAAAATCTCTTATTTTCTTATCAATATCTGCAGTAAACTTGGTAAAAAATAGACATGATTTAAATATTTTTCCATCTTCACCTAATGCATCCTCTACACTCTTCACCGTAGTCTTCAATATTTCTCTATTAGCTTCAATTGTCTTCAAATAGGTTTGAAGCCTCATCTCATTGAATTTATTCAAATCCTTTATATCTGTTGCTTTCTCCAATGATACAAAATCATACTCTACTTTATTTAACATATCCTTAAGCTTATTGAAGGGTGAGTCATTTGTAATCTACTTAAGGTTAGGAAAAAAATTCTCCAAAAGGGCAGTTGCCAAAGATATTACCTCTTTCTCTTCTAAAGTGAACTTGAGTAAGTCCTCACTGGCCTTGATTTGCATAAGGGTGACCAAATTTAATGCTTGAAGAGGGGATAGGGTGCTTAGATCTACCAGACCATGACAAAGATCATATTTAACTACAATTCATTTTCCCTTATCAGGGACAATGGCTTTGGTCATGGTTGTCAGAGCTTTTTCTGATTGCTTTGCACTCTTCTCCTTCACAAGTTCTGCATTTTTATCCTTTTCACCCTCTTTTCCATCATCTTTGATCTTTCCCACTTCACCCAATTCCTCAGCTATCATCTCAAAAATTATTTCTATCTCAAGAGGATCCTAAGTAGCATCATTGGAGTTATCCACCGCTTGATTATCAAAGGCATCAATTGGAGCTTCTTGTTCAACCGGATCTATAGATCACTGATCTTGTTGTCCACCAGAAATATCTGCAGGCACATCTAGAATAGATGGAGTATCCTTAGGCTCAGAGACTATTGCTTTCTCTTTTGAAACATATTTTGCTTGATAGTAGTCTTCTGGATTTACATCAACTCTCTATTCAATAAAAAATTGTCTCAAAATTGTTTCACTTTCCTTTATCACTTCATCTTTCATTCCTATCATAAGCTTATTTACCCTTCTCTTGCTTCGAAATTTGTCCTTGGCAAGTTTTAGTAATCAAGTGACCTCATGTCTCTAGAAATAACATAAGATATATTTACTTGCACATATTCTTTTATTTCCTCATCCTCTAGTGAAGTTGTATGTCTCCTTGCATCCAAAATGTCATACAAGCTCTTGGGAATCATAGATGCTAATTCTATCAAGACCTTGCTATATTTATCCATATACTCTACAATTGCTTCTCTAACTGCACGTTGGTCTTTATCCTCAAAATTTTCATAATACATAGAAACATTTTTCAAATTTCCATCTTTCAAAATCTCATCAATTAATTGTTGCAAAGTCAATGGGGGCACAATTTCATGTGGGCCTTATATCTTACCAAATTTAAGAGATTGATCTATCTCATATTTTTTCTTCTTGCCATCTCTAGCCTTTCCAGATGGCTCTCCTTGTGACTTTACTTTCTTGGTAGGAGGAGCATCATCGAATGTAGGCTTCCGAACTACCCTTGCATAGGTGGTAGTCTTCTTAACTTGCCTCACCTCTTCATTCAACTTTGTTTCATCTTCAGCTGCAACATATTGTCTTGTAGACTTCTCCTTCTTCCTTTTCTCCACTCCACCAATAGATATTGCTGGTTTAGGCTTAGGTGCAGGTACCGACTTCTGCACACTAGAGCTAGGTGTAGATTTGCTAGGCTCGGCCTTGGAATACTTGGGAAGAGTTGGTTTATCTTGTGGCTTCACCACATCTTCCTCCTTTAGAATGTTTTTCCCCCTTTCCTTCTGGCACTACTTCGTGGGTAATACCCATCTGTCGAGCAAGTTCCTCAACCTCTTTTCTCACCTTCCTCTTCCTTCTCGCCTCAGTGAACTTTTTATGCAAGTCTAAATATTTCTCCTTAAAATGTACCAAATCTTTGCTCCTTTTGGTCTATCGGTTGACTCAATAAGTGTTGTGCATATTTCTCGAGCGTGATAGCATCAACCTCATACCCCATGGACATAATCCATATTTTTCTCGACTTGACTGCCTCCATATGGCATTGATCTTTATCAACCATAAAACAAATGGTCTTCTCATATTTCTCTACTATTTCTTTAGGGATTCTTTATCAGGCTTTCATAGAAGCTTGGAAGTTCTTGAAATAGCCCCATAAGGTAGATATTCTCATTGTGTTGTCACCTATACCCACAACCCTTCCTTAATTTTCATCACCACTAGTTTGTCATAAGCCCATTGGACTTTTCCAATACCGGGGGATCTCATTCAAGAAACAAAGAGCTAAGTATACAATTTAAGATCCAAAATTGAAGCTATGTTTCTTATCTTGTTTAATTTTCTTCAAGTTTCTCAATAATTCACTCAGAAGTACAGAACAAATATCACACCTTTTATTCTCCTTAAGCATCTGGTATGTAGTGAATATTGCAGTACTAGAGACTGAGTTCTGCTTGTTGAATTGATATACTTTGTATCCCACCACCATTTAGGTGAATCTCATAGCATGCTCAACTATATCGTTGATTGTCATTGATTGGCTGTCATATTGGGAACTGGTAACAACTATCACAGTGGTATTATGCACTTTCCTCAGGATCGGAATCTCATCGATTGCACTCAAGCATATGACTACCTGAATGACCCACTTTGTAATCTTATGTGGTCTTTCCAGCCATATGAATTCATCATGAACCCTGCTGAGAATGTACCGAACCCATTCAACTTCATCAAATACCAGAAAATGGATAAACTATATGAAACCCTTGTCGAGAAGAATCTTATATTTCGGCTTCAGGTTTCCAAGACTATTCACCATATGCTTGTTGTAGAGTGTAAGCATGTCTGCATTTCCAAGTTCTTCAATGTCATAGTGAATGTATGCCCTTATATATTCATTGTGAAGAACTTCATACGAAACTGAAGAAAATGCTCCTTCCGGATCATCTTCAATCAATTTGAAAGGATGTCTTTTAAAAATGGGCCTTGCCCTCTCAGAAATATCAACCACCAGAGGAGTAGAAATACCAAAAGTAGATGCCATGACAATTTCAGGGTTTTAAAAAGATATCTCATGAATGGATAAATACCTCTTGATTCACAACTGGGCGCAAAAGATCTTTGAATGGTCACTTCAACCTCGGTTTTGCTGTCAAATCTCTTTCACTCAAGTCTACTCTGCACTTTTCTCTTGTTCGCATTGTGAGGAATAAGCTTTTGAAATGCCCTTTTAACCTTTGAGAACCTAATTTCCAGTTGTAATAAATGCTCAACCTTAAAGCTTTCGGTTACCTTACTTTTCATCATTTCATTCACTAGATTACCAATTTGTCACAAATCTTTCGGATATCATTTACATGCTTGATCAAAATCTTCTACAACCTTCCAGAACTGGTTACAGATCTCCACAAGGGGTTTTAAGGATTTGCATGAAAAAATCCCCCTAAGGCCAAAAATCCCTAGTTAATAGATGAGGTTCCATCATCGGACGTAGGTGTGGAACCATTCTGATCTTCTTTCTTTATCCACATCTTTGTATGCTAATCTCTGATTTCATCTGCCTTTTCTTTACCTTTCTCATTACATTTGTTCTTGTTCACTGATGCATTCTTACTTTTACAATATCTTGCAATATGACCTACTTTGTTACATGCATGATAGACAACATTCCTTTGCATAGGCCTAAAATACATTTTATTTGGTCTCATCCTACATTGGTTAGATATATGTCCAAACATCCCACATGCAAAACATCTCTTATCCTAGAAATTGATCATCATTCTGCACATATTTGACTTATGACCAAAGTTGTTGCATACGAAACACTGACTGATAAAGGTAGGACCATTGTTCGCATTATTTATCAATCATTATTCATCCTACTTCTGCATTGATTTGCCATATGACCAAGTTTATTGCAAGTAAAACATCTACCATTGAATTCATAGGCATTAGGTTGTCTTACCAGAGGTTTCTTGCTCCGCTGATGATTAGATTTTGCATTGCTCTGTCTAGAACCGAAGGATTCTCCTTTCTCATATCCAAGTCTGCTTGTGTCTTTCCCATGTCTCTGACTATCCAACATCTCATCCAACTGGGCTGAACTAGCTTTGAACTTCTCTTTGTACTCATTAGCAGTAGTCAACTCATCTCTTGGAATTATGATTTACCTTTCAAGTTCTTGTCCATCATTCTTTGTTTGCACCAATTCAAGCTTTAACTGATCATTCTCATATGTCAATATGAAACATTCATTAGATCCATCCTTCAATAATTGAGTTAAGTTTTCTTCATTCTTCTTTCGGACTTCAATCTCCTTAGTCAACTTCATAGCAATAGATTGCATCTCATTCTTCAAAACTACATTCTCTGAGGGCAATTTCTCACATTCATCAGTCTTATCTTGTAGAATTTGATTGCCAACACTTTATTCTTCTTTTTCCTTCAACTTGTCCATCAACTCCTTTCTCTTTTCCGAAGAAGTGTTCAATTGATCTTTCAGGGTTTCAATAAATTCTTCAGCTGCATTCAGATTTCTTTTCAGACTACTCTTTTCCTTCACTGTTGCATTAAGATCTTCAAGTGCCACACTAAGTTGTCTTTGCAAATCGGAGTCCATTGATTTAATCTTTTGGATCTTCCTCAAGCTATTAGGCTTCCTCGAAGGAACTAGGCTTTGATACCAATTATTGGAATCAATGAACACTGAGTGAGGGGGGGGGGGGGGGGGTGAATCAGTGTTTCAGTATTTGCAAATTTGTTAATCTATTTCTTTATCAACCAGATGCACAAATAAGAAACTGAAATGTAGAAACACAAAGAAAAAAAGAACATAACCATAACACCAATATTTTTACATGGAAACCCAAAAAGGGAAAAACCATGATGGGATTTGAACCCACAATATTATTATACTATGGCTAGTAGTGAAACAATATTATTATATTATGGCTAGTAGTAAAACAATATTACATGAGTTGGAATGCACATGCATTCAAGCACACTGCCTAGAGCTCACTGCTCAATTACAAAAGGGATACAACTTGGAGAAAGGCTCACTGCCTTATAGGCTAATAGAAAATGATTACAATGAGTAATGAGCTGAATAAAAGCATCTAACTATGACAGATAATAGTTCTGATTAGGCACAAAGTGATCCGTTGTTGTTGTTCTGATAAACTACTCTGATCTTCCTTGCTACTAATTACTATATCAACAAAACTAAAGGTGCACACGTGAAATGGCACTCAAATTCTCTCCAAATCATCTCACACATCATATACACACACAAATTCATTAACCAAGTTGATCTTATATAGCCACAGTAACAAAATTGATCTCTCACAAGTCAACTTCTCAAAATATCAAAATATGAAACATGTAGCTTCAAGTCAGCTCAAATATTCTCAAAATAATATTTTGGATCCAAAACATATGATCAAACGCTTCCCATAAGTCGGTCCAATTACCTTGAACTTACCAACAACCACTAGAATTACCTCAAATAATCTGGTCCACACGATACACCTTTAATAATGGAGATAATCCAGTTTTACTGCTCTATCGGATACTGAACCTTCTAACATGCTAAAGAATCAACAATGGAGGATAGTATTGCATGATAATCTACTTCTCTTACTCAATCAACTTAACTTGGATTACTGAAACCAAGAATACATCATCGGAAATGAGAACTGTCCACCAAAACTGTACACAAAGTATCACTGATAGACTTGCACCAAAACTTACTCAAAGCCTCCTCAGGACATCTGGATAACCAAAAATCCATACCGAATAAGACCAATAGGCTAAGTTGCCATCAATGAAAAATCTGAAGAAATATCATGCACCAGACATCACCAATCAACATTGTAGCATCACCAGAATAATGTCTTATTCCAACAAATTTGTTCACTAGTCCAATACTTCTCAACTAAATTTTTGGGAGCATGATCTGAAGAACATTTTGATCTGAAATTTGAAGTCTCAAGATGTAGAGCACTTGCTAGGATTAAGGTGCCTAACACAATGGTCCACCACTCGCAGGCTTAGGTTTCAATGGGAAGATCATTTTAGTGTCTTATTTCCATATATATCCTTTGTGTTTAATTTTTCATTTGTATCTATTTATTTATGTTGAATATTATCAATTTATTAGTCTTTTACCTAATTCTTACATCTAATTGCATAATCAAAATAAAGTAAAAAAGGAGAATAATCTGACATAACATCCAACTCTCCTTATGACTGAAGTTGGATCTTGTTGATTATTCCTCCCTAATAAAACAAGTGGAAATAGTGATCACCTGGTTCTTAGTTTACATTTCTAAGGTTAGACTCTTATTTCCACCATTTCACATCTAAATAGACTATGATCTTGTTTTAATAGTGTGATCATATTGGGTTATTGGAAGAGCTCCAACTTTCATAGCTTGTGGAATCAAACTTGCACACTCAAATTGTACAGTAATATATCTTTGCGCTAGTCATAACCAAAACAACTTAAACAAAAGCATACACGATTATGCACATAATCATTAATCAATTTAATTCAACTTCTCAAAGAAATTTTACCATGACATCTAGTAGTCTAATTTGACTTAGACCGATACATTTCTCAATTATGACAACTATTTAAAGTCATCCCATAAGTAAAAACTTGATAGGTAATACTCATAAAATAAACTATCTCATCATTGATAAACAAGGTGTTCAATAAAAAATTTCATGTTAATCACCTAAAATTAAGATACCTAATTAACCTTAAATTTTGAAGCATCATTAGTGCACAATTAAGATTATTCTACATGAGTAAATAATTGTCATCTTTTGTAATTAATTTAATTCATACATTATATTTTCAACTTTAGCATATCATTAGTGTAATAATCCTTTAACTCAATAACCAAGAACTAGGTAAGACAAGTAAATTTTTGTCCAATAGAACACATAATCCTAACACATTAGGATGGGCCTCACAATATAAACCTAAACCTATAGTAAATAGCATATCTTTAAAGTCGAATGATGCAATAAAAATATGGAAACAAAGAAAGACACATAGATACATGTGCAATAGAACACATAATCCTAACACATTAGGATGGGCTTCACAATATAAACCTAAAACCTATAGTAAATAGCATATCTTTAAAGTTGAATGATGCAATAAAAAGAAAGATGCATAGATACATGTGCCACATATATTTGGAAAAATAAGAAAGGTCATATATGTTTAAAAAAATAAGTGTTACATATATTCAATTTTGAGCTTGGGACCTACCGCCTTTGAAAGTCTAATATTTTGATGATAAAGTGCAAAAGTGCCTCCAACAATTATTTCAAAAGAAGAATGCTAGGTTGGAAACCATACACAAAGGAATTACAACTACAATACTTAAGGGATATCTAAATACTTATAATTCTTTTCCTAATATTTGAGGGTGGAAAAGACAACACTTAGATACTTGAAGGAATGTAAAAATGCAACAAAGAGTATTTACTACCGAAGTCAAATCTCTTTAACTCAAAAAATTATCGAGTGATCTTTTTGGGATACATAGACAAGTGGAAAGGAGTCTTTACTGTGGAAACCAGTTTTTCCAAATAAATGATGTAAGGGGAGCACCAATTTCAATCCATATCCTTATAATCTCGTAGAGACTCTTGTTTAACAACTAGGAAAAACTATAGTAGATGTCAAATGGGATATATTTTTAAAATCATTTAAGTTGAACCGAGGAGTGGTGTATGCATGAAGTAGGCTCAACCAACACAATAAAGAATGATTAAGTATCAAATGGAATAACACTTGGGTGAACTCACAATAATGGTTCCCACTTTTTTGCCAACTTTGACACTAGGATGAAATTTTTTTAAATAATCTTCACTTTCTAACACCTATAACTTTTAAACCACTAAGAATTTGAAGATGACATAAATTAGTGATTTGTAACATCTTGTCTGTAGACTCTAAATATTTTTTTTTTCAAATTTTTTTGAAGAAAATTGTTTTTATTTTTCCATCTCCCTCAAAAAGTGATTTTTTTACAACAAACAACATTTTTTAAGAGTGATGTGCCTCCCGAAATGCATAACTTTTTTTTCATAAATAATAAAAACTCAATTATTTTGAATTTGGTTTGTAACATCAATATCTAGGGCGTGGAGTTGGTTTGATAGTCATATGTTGAATATTTTTTATTTTATTAAGTTTTGAAATCCGAGTAATTATAATTTAGACATAGATGTATGTTTGAACACATAACTTGTTCTATATATATCGAAATTCAAATTTTTTTTTGTTAGAAAGAAGACATCAATATGTAGGGCATAGATATTTTTTTGAATTTTTTTGAATTGGTTTATTATTTTTCCCAATGTGTTGAACAAAGAAGTTCATGTTTAGTGAAAAACCTATGTTTGGTAAAATTTAAAAAATAAAATCATAATAAATTCACTATTATTACAGTCGTTGGAAAGCTTGCTTTCACGACTACCATCCTACATTTTGGGTTATCAAGATTATTCTATTTGAGCCTTCAACTAGAGGTTTGAAGGCCAAAATTTTGTAGAAAGTTGAAGAGTTTGGGGGAGAGAAGCATAGAAAGGGGGTTCGCTCGAAGGGGGGGGGGGGGGTGGGTGGGGTTCGAGCGAACCCCATAAAATATTAATAAAAGGGGGATTCAAGTGAACCCCAATGATGTCACATGTACAATTGAAGTGGGGGCTTCGCTCGAACCCCAAAGGGTAGTTCACTCGAACACCCCTAGTACGAACGAACACCCTCGAAATTTTTTTTCCCCCATCTGCATTTTTCCTTGACTAGTCAAAGTGGGAACCATTATTGTGAGGTGACCCACTTAAATATTTTCATCAAGGAAATATCATGAGTCTTTAGAGAAGTTGAGAATACGCGTGTCACTAAATTTATCTATCTATACTATTCATCAAAACCATATAAAAATGATTTTGAATGGACTATTTTTTGCTTTATTATATTAAAGAAACCTCTATGTTGTGTAATACCCCATTTCAAAAATTGTAAGGAAATATTTTTGAAAGCAACAACAATGTTAATGTAGTGAATAGTAGATAGTGGTAAACGAGAGTGAATGACATGCATTGAAACCAACACATGCACAAAATCATCAAAAAATAAATAAACAAAAATATCAACCGTAGATTATCAAAAATGTATTTTATGTAATAAATAATATATACATATCTCTATAATGTAGATTGATATATTAAATTAGATATAATAATTATATTATATAATAATTAAAAACTCATAATATATGAAAGAGTGCTAGTAAAAAGTTGAACACGTTGATTTAGCATTAGGTAGAACCCTAAAAATTTCTAAAAAGAAAGACAATAAAAAAGTAGGATAAAAAAGCAAAAGTAAATAAAAAAGAGGGATAGAGTGTGGGGTATACCATCACATGGGGAAAAGGTAAAAGGAGAAGGGAAAGAAAAAGGCAAAAGGAGTAGGAGATGCATGCGCAAAATTTTAAAACTATTGAATTACGATTTAGATTTTATAGTTTATTATTTTATTATTCAAAGAAATATTTAGTATTTTTTTTAAAATATATAAATAAGAAAAAGTTTAAAAGAAAATTGTAAAGATAAACTTAAACCAAAATTTAATTGTTTCATTTTTTTTTAATTTGGGGTTAAAGGGTTTTATAGGTCTTATTATCTTGTGATTGTAGAGATTCTAATTATTTAAAGTTTAGAAATTAAGGAAATAGTTTATAAGATTTTATATGGATTTTATGAAAAATAGAAAAAAGAAAAATAGGACTTTAGGATTTTGGGGGATTTTAGTTTTAGAATTTTGAGGATATAAGAATTTGGGATTCTATACCACGAGGATTTGTAATGAATTCATCACTTTAGGCGATTTTTTTTTTTTGCTATGGTTCAAGCGTGATTTTGTTTTTTTACAATCTCAATGAATTGTGTTTTCAAACTATAATTTTGAGTTTTATAAGAGGGATGTATATTAGAGCCTCTAAGTTCCAACAAGTTTGGACCATCAATTTGTTCCATTGAAAGGATGATTTAATGACATAAAACTTCTAATACTATCAAAAGAAGCTCCATTAAATAATTTTTATATTAGTCATATTGTAGGAGTTATTTATTAGACCCCACATGCCCATGAATCACCTGCAAGAAAAATAATGATCAAATCTGAAGAGAAGAAGCCATGATTAATGCTATGCAACCTTGAAAGAGAATTGATCCAAAGAGGAATCTAATATATAGATTAACCTATAATAGATTGGATTTTTACAATGAATGAATGACTTGCTTTAATAGAAAGCAAGAAAAAATCAATCTAAAATTAGGAAACTAAAATTAGCTCAACTAAGTGAAGCTATTATTAGCCTAATCTAATAAAAGATAAAAAGCACCTAAGTTTAGCTTTAGTGAATAAAGTAATTAAAGGACCTAATTAATTAAATAATTAGATAATGTCCTAACTACTCAAACACCCCCCTTAAGATTAACTTAGGGAGTAGCTAAAAAAGCTAAGATGAATGCAAAGATGCAACCATGAATGGGTCTCGATAACAAGGCTTGATTAGGTATCCATGTACAAACCAATGCAACTCTTGCAAATAAAGAAAAAATGAAAACCTAGTAGGAGAAAACTGCTCTCCAGAAGAGAAAAAATAAAATAAAAAAGAGTACACATGACTAGGCATGAAGGACTCCAAATGTCTCCCCCCAAGTAATGAATCGATCATATAAGTGCAATTAATATTTTGCCCATAGGAGAGAAAAGAAGAGATGACATGTTCCCCCCATAACAAAGAAGCTCCAATGTCGAAAGTGAATCCTCAAAGATGAACATTGAAGATGGTCCAAGAGAAAAAAATTACATCCCTCCCCTTGGAAAGAAAACACACTAATGGCCAAGGTAGAAGAAACTCAATGAAAGAAGATGGAAGGAATAGTCTCATGATGTGGGCCATTGAAGACTTCTCAACTGTCCACATGTCTGAATTAAAAGATGCCAAATCAAACGAATCAAGATCAAACAATTGTGAATTTACTTGATGAACAACCTCTAAAGGCATTGAAGATGGGATGACATGAATACTAGAGATACCATAAAAGAGGAATGAAAGATCCTCAACCATGTCACCAATGTTTGGAGTGTGTGATGTATCAAACAATCCTACAATATGTAGAAAGTACTCCAAAAAGAAGAAACTTGAAGGGAACAATCAACCTGCTAAATTTAATCAATGGGGGCTATGCATGAGCCAATGTCGATCTAATCAGGAACAACTAAAGATGATAAATATTGAGATGATGTCTCAATATGAGGAGTGAGAATTGAGAGACACGCCTTTGATCTATTACGACATGAAAGACTTTTGATATACTCAAGAATCTCAAAAGAACCACAATGATAGATCATGTAATTTGCATGAGTAGGGAAATGAGACAATCTATTGAAAGATCCTCTAGAAATGGAGAAATATGTGGGTATCCATAAATCTCCCAAAGGCAAGTCCAAAGTGTGTGGAGACATCAATGTCCAATAAAGCACACATAGTGTCATCATCAACACTAGAACCAATCACTCCTAAAAATTGGTCATTAACGACCCTCCTAGCATTCTTGCCCCTCTCTGAAGTTGGTTGAGATATGAGTCTATATAGATGAGGAAAAAAACAAAGCCACCTAAGATGTGTCAAGATGCCCTTTTGCCAAGACTCATAATTGTCCTTTTCTAAGCCGATAACAAAAGGATGAATAGAAAAACCTATGATACCTCAAATAAAATTATTCAACCCAAAATATATCAGTACATATAAAGTTGATCAAATAACTCAGAAAGCTACAACCCTCAAGGAAGGTTCACTACCTTACAAGAACATTCAGGCAACAATCTGGTTTACATGAACTAAAAGGATAGCATCTTCAAATGCCTGATGGCAGTTCCAGTTAAGCACATTTGTTTTCTCTATAACACTCTCTACTCTACACTTCTCACTGAAAGATGAATTCACTTGTTTGCACATAAACCACTCTCTGATAATGCAGATACAATACCAAACACCAAATTATATGAATATGACACCTATATATATAAATCATCAACCTTGACTACAAGGTTGGCTCGACCCTTAAGATCTAATTACAAAATTACATCACATGATACATAGATCAACCACCAGACCAATACAATTCCATGATGACATAACATGGACCCAAATAAAATCCTTGAACACGCAACACTGTCAGAAATATCACCAAGATTATTTGCAACATGCTACACCACTGAAAAATATCGCATAACATGAACAACATCACTAGACCCATAAGATAATCAATAACACACACAATGATCAATGCAGACTAGCAAAATAAATAGGACACAATTAGGAAAAAACAACAAGCATGATAAAACCATCCACAATAGCTGCACCAACACCACTTAATCAAATCTTCATCAATCAACACGTTGATACTCAAGAAAACTCAAACAACAACAACAACTGGGACTATAAGGATAACTTGCAGAGCTCCAAATCATGAGCCATATGAATTGAAGATACACATGAACATCCCAAACACTCTCCCAAATCTGCAACTAAAGAACTAATCATTCTGGAGCACAACGAATCAAATACCAGAACACTGCAACACTGAACATTGGACACTGAAAAACCAATCCTCATTACCAAAATCCATAACTCAACCAAATAACCATATAGAATCATGAAACCGACACTATATCAGGTATCTCTAGTTGATTCAACATATCAAATAGATAAACTAGCCAGATCAACTCTCTACAATCACCGAAACACCAAAAAACAGGAATATGTTGACATCAGTGACAACAACATATCCTAGCAGCAACAATATCCAACAATCTCCCCCTTTGGCATTGATGGCAACATATGGATGTAAAAACTAATCAATGCAAATAAATAAATCAACACCAACATTATCCCGATGAGATCATGCACACAAAGTTTCCAAGATAAGGCAGTTTTTCACATGCTTCTCTCCCTTTTTGACAACAATGACAAAGGCACATACAAAATCAATCTATAATTTTTTTTTGTCATTCCAACTAGTTTAGTAATAAAGATACAAAAGAATCCATCTATAATTATTTCTTCTTTGAAAATCCGGTCTTTTGTATCTTTATTATAAATGAATACATGTACATATGAAGAAGGTGTAACGTGTAGAACAACTAAGTCAGCCCCCGCTAATGAATTCCTCCAAAAAAACATAGAATGATGTGTCAACCCAGGGGAAGGTTGGCCATGAACCAAGGAACATCATAGGATATGAAATTAGGCTCCATAAGCTACGGAAATGATCCACAATATTCTTCATTAGCTAATAGGTCCCAACGGCTTCGGTGCACAAGTCAGAAAATTGTGCCACATTCTGGAAGTGATAACTTGCTAGAAAAAGATCCAAACGACCCGTGGACCTAGGATAAGGTAGATGAACATGTTCAAAAATAAAATCCATCTCCGCAAGATCTGGTGAGAAAATATAGAAAAATGCAGAATGAAATGCTGAAACTACAAAGCCAAACTGAACAGTAAACAAACTGAAATTAAATGTTTTTGCTTCATGCAAGATTGCCAAGAACCAGAGATGCTCTTGCATCAAAACCACAACATGCATATAGGGAGTATCCATAAATAACCAAACATATATCCCATCATCATAATAGTTCAGATTATGTCATCATCCACATAAAACCATAATGTATCAACTTTCAATATACATTGTCTAACATCAAACTAAAAGCATCAAAAATATAAATAAAGTCATGTATTTATCAAGAGTATCATATAAGAGTGTGACATGGAAGGGGACTACAGTATGGATCTAAATGAGTGGAATCCTAGAGCTATTATTGATATGGAAGGAGAATTGAGATATCCTCTGCTGGATTTGGATAAAAGAAGAAAAAAATGCAAGAAAGAAGAAGAGAAGATTGCCTATCTGATAAAATTACTTGATGAAGGAAGAAAGACCATGGATAGTCTATAAAAAAAGTTAAATGACAAGACTAAATAATGTAACAAACATGGAAAGGAAGTGACTATGCTGAAGAAGGAATTGAAGGACACCAAATAAAATATTGACAAATGACTGAAGCTTAAAGGTTGTAGTGAAGTGCTTTATGTGATGTTGAGTGCTAAAAAATAGAATAAAGACAAGGGTCGACTTGGTTTTAATAAAGGTGAAAGCTCTATATTTCCAGGAAAAGAATATAAAGGAAATAAAAAGGTTGAGGATGAATTGATGAACAATAATGATGATTAACAAAGTTTTGCTCATGTCTGAAACAAGAGCTTTAGAAAGACTCCTCCTACTCAAACTAGGTATTCATTAATTTTTAATGGTAATTGTTTCTCATGCAATATGATTGGGCATATGGATAGCGAATGTAGAAGTCAAATCATAGATCAATTGTTTAATGCTCAATGTTACAATTGCAATAAGTTTGGACACAATGTAAATGTATGTATAAGTTGGGTAAACTGAAATGGATATGGATACATCAATTATGGTAGAAATGCTCAATCTTTCAAACAATATTGTTATTATTGCAACATGTATGGATAAAAGGTTGTTGAGTGTAGGTCTAATTTCATAAGGAATGGAAGTATGAATGGAAATAGTTCACAACAAGGTCTAGTTTGCTACAACTGTAACAAATTTGGACATATTGCTCAATTCTACAAAGGAAGAAATAGTCTAGAAAAGTAGATTGATGTTAATATGGAAAAGGAAAAGTTGCAAAAGATATGGGTAAAGAAATTTGATGAAAATCTGGTGGAAAATACTAAGGATGGGTCCACACCTACTATTCGTGTTGATTCCTCTTATAGAAACTAAATTGACATGCACTAATTGTGAGGGAGAATTGAATGTAGATCTTGTGTGTCCCCTTTTAGTTAGGATGCTGAGTTTTTTTTCAACATCAAAAAGATTAGGAGTGTATGTACAGAGGTTATTGAAATTTTTTAGTTGGCCCGAAGCGTCAATTGTGGATAGCAAAAAAAAAGTATCAACTTTATGTTATAATTAAAAAATGCATTTATGGTAGTGCAACCCTAGTTGGTGGATACAATCGATAAAATGAGTTGTTGATTTCATTGTGTTCCCTTATGACCTTACTATTTTGTGTGCTCTTTCTTGCTACAAAGATGTCATGTCTAATTAGTGTGATTGAAGTGCTTGTATACAAAACCTTATTTTGGTGCAGTCTGAGAAGTTGAGTAATATTTCCACTCCAATCATTGTCAACCTTGAGCTAAAGCCATGACTGGTTCTCAAGAACTATCTATATGTGGCAATGGTAACTGATAAGGAAGGTGCATTTTCATGAGTGTTGATTTACTGTGTTTACATCGAAGACATAAGCACATACATTCATGCTGACATAAAAGAGGTAATCCATTCTACGTTCTATGACAATTGGGTTAATATTACCGAGGATAATTTGACCTTGAAAGGTGACTATAAGAACAGTACAATGTTAGGGTTAAACATTTGGAAATAATTCCCTAATTTCACCTATGAGACTGCATGGGTAAAAATTATTTTTAGTTGAATTCATGGGAGATGTCATGTATCTAGATAAACCCCATAAAATTATGAAAGAAGTTATTATGGCTTTAATTAGGTTGTGCATGAATAGGACGGTTCTAGTTAACAAGTTGGTAAAGAATGACACTGTTGTTGCCCTAACTGGGTCTAAGTCAAATGGAAGAGCAATGACAGTTGAAGATGTAAAGGATATGGGAGTCAAGTATGTGACTAAGTGTTTAGCCTACAAAGTCTATTTTCAGAATTGAGAGGGTTTGGCCACTGCAACAATAATTTATGCGGCACATTGGATGGTGGTTATCGATGAAAGATTTGATATCTTTGATCTTTTGAGACAACAATTGATTTAGAATTTGGGGAAAACAAAGAAAAGTAAGTATGCATTCAAATATGGGTCCTTGATTATTTGTCTAGAATTTATGTTTTTAAATGAACTTTTGGGAAGGGATAATCATACTTGGGACAAGTCTTCCCCATTGTAATACAAATTAGTTAATACATTAGAAGTTTTAGAATGGATGACAATGCATACAATACTACATTCTCTTGGTGGTTCAAAAGCTTTCAAGACATAGTGAGAGATATTTCCTCTAGATGTGGTTCGAAAATATAAAGATACCTTCACCTTATTGGTAAGAAGAGATAACTATTACATTGAGGTAGTAGAGCCTAGGAAAACATGGATTCCTAAGTTACCATACAAAGTTTTAGTAGAAGTGGAAGAAAAAAAAGCTACTATTATTCAGGTGGAGAGGGATCCTAATGAGCCTTGGTTTGGTAGTATAGAGGATCTTGAAGCAAAAATGCGAAAGGAAAAAGTTGAAAAGGGACATGATAAAAGAATGAAGAAATGTTCAAAGACATTAGGTTGAGGATAGTATTAGAAACCTTTGGTGTGACTCCTCTTGAGGGGCCATTAGGACAAAGATAGAGGAGGACAAGGTATGTGTTCATCTCCCCTTTGGTGATGTTGGGTTCCTCCAAAACCCCTAATTGATCTGAGAAAAGTGTGTAGGAGGTACCCATGAAGAAACAAAAGCCCACAAGGAAAGTAGATGATTCAGAGCCAAAATTACAAGTTGAGAGTAGCACCTCTGATGAAGAAGTCCAAAAAGAACAATTTTTCACCCAACTAGACCTAAAAGGAGTAATGAAGAAGAAAATTAATGATACTTATGCATGGCGCCCAATGCATTTATGACAAGGTTTATGTTCAAGATTTTACCATTTTAACATCATGGCCTTTAAAGATAGTGTTGCAAATCTCCCTAAAGCTATGATTGGAATTGCCTCTAGATGGATGGCAGTGTGACATGCAAATGTTTGCATGACACACAAATATCACAATGATTCCTGAATCCAAAATAGCATATTCGGTATCAACCTTTTAACAATGCATGTCCCTTTGCTTGGGCACATTTGAAATGGTCACTCCTACCTATTTTCAGTCTTAAAAGCCCATCTTTTTTCTCATATTGTGTCTTCTTGGCTTCTTGGTCTCCAATGTTGCTCTTATCATCTTGAACTCTTTATCACACTCTTGGAACTCTCACAACAAAAAGTTCACCTTGAGATTTGTCATGCTCTTATCTGAAGAGAGAAGTTTAGCTAAAATACTTTGTCTTCTCTCTTATCTTGTATATGCTTAATATTGCATTATCACATCTGACAAATCTTTGAATGCATCTATCATCTAGCTAAATTTAGATTATTTATCTTTATATCTCATGAAATAGGGATTTTCCTCCATTAAGCGGGGTTTGTTTCTATTTCTCTACCATTTATCTTTTATCTCATGCAATAGTGTTTTCCTTCATTAAGTGAGTTTTGTTTCTATTATGCATTTTTTTTATATATATTCCATCAATATAGCTATCTGTGGCGGTGGAAACACCAAAGCGGGGGTTTGACTGAGGAAAATTCCTATATAGCCCCAACATTTTCTCCCATCTGAGTGTGTACAAGTGAAAACAATTTTTGTGTTTCCAGGAGAAAATTCTAGATCACCCATGTACATTTTCAAGTCTCTATCCATACAGACAACAATGCAGTGCACAGACGTCCCTGTGACAGGCTAGTGTCTTAAACCCAAGACTAAGACACTATGGTATAGTTTGTTTCCTATTTATATATTTCTTTTCTCTTATTATGTTATATATTTTTAATGCTTAGTAATATTGGGATATTAGTTTGGTTGTTATTTTATTTATGTTATTTTTATCCCCTGGCTCACTTGAGCACCAGTAAAGTGAGGTAGCACGAGGGAAAATTTGTTCCTTAAGAGTTGTCATCTTAAGTGTAGAAAATCCTTGAACCTCTATATTTTGGTGAACTTGGCGTGAATGCCTTATGTTAGATATTTTTTCTTAGAGTTTAAGGTATTAGATAGGACATTCTCTAAGGATGACTTTGATATGCTAGATGAGGCCTTGGATGACTTTCTAGAAACATATCCCAGTGGTGGAGATGTTAAAGATTGTTTATCCCCAACCTTTTCTTCCTCTAAGGACAAAGAGTCCATTAATGTCATTGTTGTCTCCGCAACTACATGAAGGCCTAAGAGACCATGCATCTAGGTGACTGCAGCTAGTCCTTCTCCTAAGAAAGTTAAATCCATTGGTGGGAAACTATTTAATGGAGATGCTTCTAATTTGTATACTAGGTTTATGCAGTTTAAGTAGTCTCCCTACAATTTTGTTGCTCATACGTATAATACAAGGAGGAATAAACAACATCCCAATTAGTCAAGCTCACCTTTACCATCATCTCAACTAAGTATTCTCAAGTACCTCAACCCATAGCCAAGCATCATGGTGATTATGATCTTATTGAGAAACTTAGAGTTACTCCTGCTAAGATCTCACTATGGGACTTGCTTCATATTTCTCTAGTGTATCAAGGTATGCTACAAGAGGCTTTAAAACAAAATTCATTACCTTCTTCTATGAGGCCAACAAATGTGAATTCATTCATGACCATATTCGTGCGAATTTGCCAAATATTACATTTTATTCTCATGAACTTCCACCTCCAGAAGTAAGGAACTTGGTTGATCCTTTGATGATTATTGTTCATGTTAATAGTGTTGGCATTAGATGAACCCTTGTTGACACAAGGTAGACACTTAATGTTTGTAGCTTAGATTTATTACCAAAGATGAAAGTGGATCCAAATTCATTGGCAACATCTTCTTTATTTATTTGGGGCTTTGATAATATTGGAAAGACCACTATGCGCACTATTATTTTACCCTTGAAGGTTATACTAGTCACTATTCCAACCTTGGTACATGTGATGTCGGATCCTTTATCTTACAACATTCTTTTGGGTAGAACTTGGCTTCACACTTTGAGAGTTATGTATTCTACTCTTCATGGGTCAATAAAGTTTGTTGCAAATAATCAGGTGGTCACAATCAAAGCTGACCCTAATTCCATGTAATTATGTCAAATGGGAGCAATATTTTAGACTTTGGTTATGCCTTTATTTCAAAATTATACTTCAACATTATGTTCTTCAGCGATAACTTATTGTTTTGTAACATCTCCTAAGAAAGAGATCTAGAAGAGTGACAAGAGTTAAAGAGGAAGTCACCTAAGAAGCAGGGTCCTCCAAAAGAAGATCTTCCTAAGGAAGATCCCCCCAAAGTGCAAATATCTAAGTCCACCTTAGTTAATTCCCCATCTACCAAACCATCTTCTCCACATAAAATAAATGCATGCTTAGGTGATGACTGGGGTTCCTTAGACTTCACAGATTCTCATGTCAGTGAATATAAGGTTGACCCCATCCATCTAATATTTCCTAAAATTTCATTTTCCTTGGCCACAAAGGATGATTATGCATCTATAAAGCCAGGTGATACTTATCCTGTTGATCATCTATTCTATACAAAACCCCCAACCTCTAGGGAGCTTCATGGCATCTATGGTCCAAGGTATAATCTTGTTGCAAATCTTGGTTATGATGGTAGAGGTTGTGGACCGATTAGACAAGGTGTTCAGATTCCTTTGAAACCTAAACCCTATCATCATAACACTGGGCTTGGATATCGACCTACATCTTGCAAGGAAAAATTGTGGTTAAAGGTTAATATTATTTATATGTATGTTCTCCCTCTTAAGCTTGTACATCTTGAATATCTCGATGTTGTCCCATCACCTGATGAAATTCGTCTAGACCTTTTCCCTTCCAAGGAAGTGTTGAAGGAATTCTTGTGTGTGTATTTAGTATTGCCTTCTTATCATCATAAGAAATGATTCTTATATGGTCTGAATGATCAAGCATACATTGGGGAATGTGTTATGAGTATTGATGAAAAGAATCCCTTATCTCATGATGAAGAAAATGTATGTGTCTCATCCTGAAGATCATAGTACACTCCTTAACAAAGAAACTATTGATGTCATCATGGATACTAAGGATTCTAGCAAAGTTATTAAAAAAAAAATTTAATCTCTTGAGGAAATTAAATTACATTTATATCTCCTACATCAATATCTTGATGTTTTTTTTTTGGTCATATGAGGACATGCCAGGAATTGGTGAATTTGTTGTGATTCACAATATTGTGTTGTCCCAATGCTAAGCCTGCAAAAAAAAAGATCTGAAAGATGAATTCCAAGGTAGCTTTGTTAGTCAAAACAAAGATAGAGAAGCTTCTAAAGGTTGGCTTTATCCATCCTATCTACTTTTCTCCTTGGATCTTGAATATTGTTCTAGTAGGCACGATTGATGGACAAGTTCAAATATACATTGATTTTTGGGATTTAAATAAGGCTTCTCTTAAAGATGACTTTCCACTAAGGCTTCTCTTAAAGATGACTTTCCAGTCCTGAATATTAATATGATCATCTATTCGACTATAGGTCATGCATTATTATCCTTCATGGATGTTTTTTTGGGTTATAATAAAATTCATAAAAACCTCGAAGATCAATATAAAATAACTTTTATGACCCCTTGGGGTACATTTTTTTATGTGTTCATTCTGTTTGGGTTGAAGAATGTAGGAGCAACCTATCAACAAGTGATGACCTTTATCTTTCATGATTTCACTCATAAGAGTTTAAAATATTACATTGATGATATTCTAGCAAAATTAGTGACTTACCAAGATCACACTAAAAATATTTGACAAATCTTTGAGAGGCTTCCCTTATATAAGATGAGACTTAACACCCTTAAAAGTGTTTTTTCGTGTGGACATTGGAAAGCTTCTAGGCTTTATTGTTTCTTGTCAAGGAATTGAAATATATAAAGACAAGATTGATGTGATTGTCAACATGCCTCCACCCAATAATATCTCTCAACTTTGTAGTTTGCAAGGGAAGATCCAATCCATCCATAGATTTGTTTCTCAGTTGGCCAATCGTACCCTTTCATTCACACATTTGTTGAAGAAAGGTGTACAGTTTAAATGGAGTCAATATTGTCAAGAGACCTTTGATCCCATTAAAGACTATCTAGCTAACTAGCCTGTCCTATTGCCAATTGTACCAAATAGAGCCTTTCTACTGTATATCTTTGTCTCATCTAATGCTCTAGTGGCTTTACTAGCCCAGTATGAAGATGATGGTAGAGAAAGAGTGGTGTATTACATCACTTATATTCTTACAGATTACAAAAATTGATATTCTACAATGGAAATACAATTCTTAGCTCTAGATTTTGCAACACAAAAGTTAAGAGATTATCTCCTTTATTTATAAACTTGTGTGATTGTTAAGAATGATCTTCTCAAACATATTTTCTCCAAGGCTAATATTGCTGGAAGATTAGGAAAATGGGTGATGTTACATTCTAAATTTAATTTAAAATTTGTGACTCAAAAATCAATCAAAGGATAGGATATTGCTAATCAACTAGCGAAAACCCCTTCTCCTAAATCATTTCCTACTTTAAACCTTTTCCTAGATGAATACTTGTTAGTAATTACTCAAGAGTCCATATGGGATATGTACTTTAATGGATCAAGATGTCAAATTGGTTTTGGAGTAGGTGTGGTATTGATCTCGCCTAAAGGAAAGCCAATACCTCTCTCCTTTTGATTAGATTTTCATTGCACCAATAATATCACTGAATACGATGCCCTTACTATTGGCTTGCATGCTACGATTGCAACTAAAGTAAATCATATTCACATTCATGGAGACTCTGAGCTTATTGTGAATCAAATCATAGGAGCATATATAACCAAATAGTTTAAGTTATCCTAGTATAGGGATTTAGTCATGACCCTTCTTCAACAATTTGCGTCTTATACCATCGATAGCATATCTTGAAGAGAAAATTGTCATGCAGATGCAATGGAAAGTGCTACTTCCCTTGCAAGCTCAGACTATGATCAGGGTGGATATCATTTTGTGGCATAGGTTCTTTACTCTCTTGCTATACTCGGTCAACCTAAATTTGATAATTTTATGTGTGCTCACATAGACTCGAATGAATGGTTTTCGCATATATATAACTATCTTAAGAGTGAAATTTTTCCTAATGACAATAGTAAAAACATGTGCATTTGAGTGTGAAAACTTACTAATCACTACATCTTGTTGTCTAATGTTCTTTATCACAGATCCTATAATGGCCTTCTCCTTTGTTGTCTTAACAAAGCTGAAATACCTATTGCCCTTCAAGAAGCCCACTCAGTCTCTAGAGGTGGCCATTTTGGACGAAAATATTTAGTTCATAAGTTAATCCATATGGGGTATTATTGGCAAATGATGAAGCGGGATTCCTTTGCCTTCGTTGAGAAATGCTCTCAAGGTCAACAACACGAAAAAATTTGATTCAAGATCCTGCATAGGAGCTTCAGGCTCAAGCTTCTCCATGGCCATTCCAAACCTGGGGACTTGATATCATTGGTAAGTGTATACACATAAAAATGGCTATGAGCGATTAAATAAATATTTTATATTTATTTAATGTTTGTACTTCTATTAAAAATTTAATTTGAAAAGATTAATTTATTTAATTCATTTCATGTCTTTCTATTAATTAATTTAATTGAAATATTTTATTAATTAATTCATCTATCTTATTCCTCTAATTAATTAAATATCTAATATTTAATTATTCTTCTGATCAATTAATTGAATATCTAAATATTTAATTATTTCCTTCAATCATTCGAATATCTAATATTTAATGGTAATTCTTCTATCCTATAGTCTCAAATATTAAATAATTCTTAATTATTTAATCTCTTTTCCAATTCATCCTTCCATCTCCACTTCATCTTCCCTTTGCCAACTCATCCATCATGTGGCTAAGGAAATTAATATTTCTTAAATACCAATTCATCATTTATCTCCAACCTCAAATTTTAATGAAATATTGTATATGTACACATATTTCATTACCTCCTACTATATTCTCTCCAACATCCCTACATCTTAGGAAGGACTTGAGTCCACTTGTCCTCTCATGCCTAAATTTTCTCCAACCATCCCTAGATTCTCTCAATCAGCAACCCAGTCAAGGTGAGATGAGTGACACTTATCTTCTCCTTCCCCCTTTCTCTCAACCTTCACCTTTGCTCACAACCATCCAAATCTGCAAATCTGATCATGACCGTTGATCTAAGCCACATCATCTTATCCTCTCAAGGTCTATAAAATCAGGAGTTTGAGTTGAGAGAGAGCTAGTCTTCAAGTTAGACTTCAAGTGAATTTGCAAGCCAATCATTTATAAAACTTATGCATCTATGAGTTTTAATCTTGAAGTAAATAGCAATAATCATTTAGCATAGTCATTTAGCATTGCATATCATAGTATCAGTTAACTATCAGTTATCAGTCCATTCTTCATATGCCATCTTGGAAGCTATCAATGCTTGTCTAAGAGCACACCATCTGCAACCAGGAATAGTGGATTTAGGACACAATGAGACATAAATCATGAAGGTACTAATAGTATTTTTATTTCATATGTATTTCATGTAGTTTCATTGGTTGAGTTTGAATTTCCTGTAGCATTTCCTTTGTATTTTGTGAAACTAACTTGTTGCAGGTAGTATTCTGATGATGAAATTCAAGTCGACAAAGTAAGATATCTTCCCCTTCTTCTAAAGGACATATATTCATCATAACTACCATAGATTATTTCATGAAGTGGGTTGAAGCTATACCACTAAGATCCATTACCACTGAAGCAATTTGTGGTTTTCTAATGGATAATATTATTTCTCATTTTGGCCTACTTTGCACCCTTGTGTTTGATAATGGTATGTCATTCAAGAACAAAGAGGTGAAGAAGTTTCTTGATATATTTCACATTCAACATAGATTCTCTACACCATATCACCCTCAATCTAATGGTCAAGCCAAAGATTCTAACAAGGCTATTGAACAGATCTTACACAAATGTATTAACAAACATGGAAAGTATTGGCACACTCGGTTAGTATATGCATTATGGGCTTATCACACAAGTGTTCATAAGGCTACAGGGACCATGTCTTACAACCTTGTGTATGGAGAAAATGTAATCATGCCCCTAGAGTTGGAAATCCCTTCATTATGGATTTCCCTTAAAGGAATTATTGATGACGATTCTCAGCGTACCTTTTGTCTTAATCAACTTGAATTGCTGGATGAGCACTTCTTATAGGCCCTCCAACATCTTCAGGCTTATCAAAATTATTTATCAAGGCACTATAATTAGAACATCCTTCCTAGAACCTTTAAGTTAGGTGATCTAGTTCTTTATGAAAATCAAAGAAATGTAAATGCACCACTTGATCAAAAAGGGAAATTTAGCCCTAATTGGCTATGTATTTACATATTTAATTTCATATTTGGTTTTGGTTTTTATAATTTATCAAAGATGGTTGGTACGCCACTCAAGGAACATATGGATGTCATCCATCCGTGTTGATATTTTGCATAAAATTCCTATGTGTCATGAGAAAGATCCTTTGTTCTAAAAGGTCATCATGGCATTTCTTCATCAACATGATTCTCTCCATTTGTGTTATGAAATTCCTATAAGTGTGTGTGTTTTCCCATCATAGGGAGTGCAACATATATATGGATCCCCTTCTCTATGCATTTATCTGCATCCATGTATCATATCATATATTCATAGCATTTAATTAAGCATGTATCAAATATATGTAAATTAAATCATGATGAGCATGTAATCTAATCATGCATCACATGAGCATATATAGTAAACATGAAATAAAAGAGCATATATAGTAATCATGCATCACATGAGTATATATATAACAAGTCTCAATGCACATGTGTCGCATCACTACAAAAACAACGTGATTCCAGTATACGTGTTTATAAAACTACATCCATACATGTATGTATCAAAAGAATGTTGTACATCACTATCAAAAAGATGAATCTATATAATCTCAAAAAAAACATGTTGAGTACCCTCTAGGGGAATGAGTCCTGGAGCCTAATAGTGCTAGAGGATCCCAGTCTCGACATGATGGTTGGCGGCCTGAGGTAGAATGTGACCTAGTAGCTGTAGTACTCCATGAGTAGAGACCTCTCAACTCTTCATGTAGCTCTACCACCATCTCCTTCTAGGTCATCAGATCCTCCCTGAGGGTATCCTCCTATTGTCTGGCTTCATCCAAGTCCTACATTAGCTAGTGCACTAGGGGGTGATCAACGCCACTAGTTGTAACCTATTGGGTGGCATCAACTTGTCTTTGGAGGTCATCAACCTGGATCTATACAACGTCACATGCTCTCTTGGCACTCTACCCTTGTCACTACTTGGTCTTTATCTATGAGAATAGTTTGAACCCTAGCCAAGGCTTGGTTCCTTTGCCTTGTCATAGTGGCCATCTATGCAACACTGTGCACTAGCTCCACCTAACCCTCCTCATATGTTGGTCATATCCATGTTATAAGCTTGAATAGGTCCACATGTCTCTTAGTGGATTGACAAGGTTGATATGCATCTAGGATGGATCTATTGGAATCCAAGAACACTAAGAGGGGGGGGTGAATTAGTGTTCTACTAGTAATCAAGAATTTAATTCCTTTAGATACTTTTCAAATTAACAACTAGTAAGAATATAAACAAGATATAATAAAGAACAAAGCAACCACAAAGATCAACACCATAACACCGTAGATTTATATGTGGAAAACCTTAAATAGGAAAAACCACGGTAAGATTTGTGACCCACAATATCTATCCACTAGCTAGCTGAATAAATATTACATAAAAAGGGGGCATGCACATGCAAGAAGGCACACTACCTAGAGCACACTGCTCATCACAAAGGAGACTCACTGACTATAGATAAAATACTGAGTTACAAACAAAATTCTGAACTTTAAGTGTGCATCTGATATGCTAGATGAGTTCCGATTTAAGTACTAACTATACCAGTTATCACTGTCTCCTTCCTTATCGGTAACCTTGTTCGCTTCCCAATCCTCTTAACAAATAACCAAGACCGAAAATAGATTATTATATTCATATTATATTGATCAATATCTCACTCACATAATATCACATAACCTATCACATCTATATCCCAAAAATGACCTAACTGGACTGACTTATATACCCTTTACATACATAAACATGAATGCCTTATGTCGGCTTACAATCATATTACAAAAGATAAATGCACGTCATCCTAGACAAAAATATAAACATTAATCTTCGTGATCGATGCTGCTAAAACCTTTGTCGGATCAATCTTCTATGTCGGCCTCCAAATACCGGTTCCTAGTTTGTCGCTTTCCCTTTCTTGTTAGTTTCCCTTGAATACCAGATACCGTATAAGTATCCAACCCAAAATGATGTGTGTTGCCATCAATGACAACATCATGATCTTGAATGAGTGTGAATTGCCAACAATCTCCCCCTTTGGCATTGATGTCAACACTCATGTGAAAAATGGATCATTGAAGTTTTGTTTTAGTTCCAATCCAAAAACTTCCCAAAAAATGATCTTCGAAAGCTGCTCCCCCTGAGCTATACATTCCTTATTATGTCCCTTAACATTTTTCACATCCAACCTCTCCCCCTTTGACAACAATGCCAAAGCTGGGGCAAATAAATGACAAAATAAAAAATATGTTTATCGGATCTAGATGTACTTGAATATATCACGGTAAGCACTCTTCAAAAATCCCAAGTGTCCTAGCCGGTTTTAAATGTTCTCAAAATTGATACAAACCCATTAAGAATGTATGCATGTATTTATTCTTCTATTAATGTTACTAGTATGGGCTTACTCATCTGTTCTATACATTCTCTTTAATGAAGCAACAAAGTGTTAAGCCGAGGACTGACCAAACCTCTCAATTCTTTGGCTCGTTGGATTGACCTGTCCATATCCTTCTCCAAAGAAGAAATCTCTTATTCAAAAAGAAAAATTTAACCATCAAAAAAGCTATTCAATGACTGAGTACCATCAAAATTATTTTCAAGATGCTCCAATTATACCTTAGTTGCCTTTAATTTAACATCCAAGTTTGTTGTTAATTTGGCTGTGTTAGTGCAAGACTGGCATATACTGTTGCATTGATGAAGAGCTTCATCAATCCTTGTCAATTCCTCTGACAACTTGGCCTTGTCTGATGTGATCATGTTGTCACAAGTGACCTTCCTAGCTGCATTATACCTTTCCATTAGCTACCAGTTTGATACTTGTTGAAAAGTTTAAAACTCCTTGGCAATTTGTTATGTCAAACTCTTAAGCTTGCCGGAAGGGATAGCTACCTGACTGATTTTATATTCCAGTGCAAGATGTTGTAGGATTAGAATTTCTTTCTCAATCACCTACTTTTCCTCTGATCCTTCTTTCATAATATTTTGAGCTTCAAAAAATATTAACTCAGAATTGCAAAGCTGCTCAATGTTCTTCTCAAAATGACTAAAATCTACTTGACCGGATGAGTCAAGTGCCAACAATGAGGGACCAACAATTGGTGAGGGTGCCAGTACCTTGAATTCAATCTGTTCTTGTCCTTTCTATTTATCCTCTACCTTCTAATCCTCTTTATCATGTACCTTCTCCTGAGCACTAGTGGCTTTGCACTTTGGTGCAGATATTTCTTCTGCCACTAAATTAATAACCGGAGTAGAACTGTCCTCAATATTATCTGCTAGTTTATTTTCCTCTATATCATGTACATTTGTGATTTTCAGAGGAATATCCTCAGTTATTTTCTTATCCAAAACCAGTGGGTCTTCACCTAATATGTCTTTTCCTCTAGCATCAATTAGGATGTCTAGAATATCAAAATTAGGAGGAAATTCCAATGATGTAAAGAATCTTGGATTTTCAACAAAGAATTGTACCCATGCCTCATGTGTCTCCTTAACTATTTCATTCACTATTCCCATCATTAAGCTAATATGCATGTGTTTACTCCAAAAAAAAAATTATTTGTAAATTCAAGACATTGTTGCATCTCCTCTTCAATTATTGCACCACATATAGTCAATAATTCCTGAATCTTTATATGCCTATCTTCCTCAATAGCTGATAATCTCCTAGCATCTAATTTATTATACAACTTTGCCAGAATATTTTTTCTATCTCAAGTAAGGCCTTCTTATATATATATATATATATATATATATATATATATATATATATATATATATATATATATATATAAGTATAACAAAACTGCTTCCTCAATCTCCTTTTTCTCAATATCATCCATATGTTCATAGTAATATTGTATATTATTCAAAATTTCATCCTTAGTAATTTTTTCTACCAATTCATCTACAGATAAAGGAGGGATAACTTTAACACTTTTATCAGATTCAAGAGCCATATCTAAATCAGATTTCTTCTTTTTAGTGGGAGTGGGAGATGTCTCTTTTACTAGTTTCCTCTACTTGTAGGCTTCCTCTCCTTCAAAGGTTTCTTATGAACTGCTGGAGGGGTGACTTTGTTGTTTTTCTACTTTCTTTCCTCAGGATTCTTCCTCTGAATTCTCGTGTAAATTTTGGGTATCTTAAGAGGTTCATCTCCAGTCTCAAATCCATAAGTAATAGGGGCGATAAAGGTTTTTGGTTTCTTCCTTTTCACCACACTTTTACCAATTGTTGCTATCGGTGAGGCCTGAATTACTGTTGGAGAGGATGACTTTGCTAGTCCAATAATCTATTTGATCTCAGTAGACATCTTCTCAATAGCCTGTTCTACCATCTTTATCTGGCCTTCCCTCTTCTTCTTACTAAGCCCTATTTGCACCTCCAATTCCATATTTTTAGTTGTCCCAAAAGTCTTCTCTGACTCATTTACCGGGGCATCTATAAGTGTCTTGGCATATATATCCAAGATCTCTACATCAACTTCATAGCCCATCTCAGTTATTCATACCTTTCTTGGTTGCACTGCTTCCATGAAATTTTCATCTTTCTTAACCATAAAGAAGATCTCAGTAGAGTATTTATCAACAATGTGCTTAGGCACTCTTTCCCTTTGTTTCATTGCCTTTTGAAAAGCCTTGAAATATCCCCATAAGGTGGAGTCTCTATCCTGATCTGCGCTTCTTAAGGCATCTTTGATTTGCTTCCCTACCAGAATGTCAAAGGCCCATTTCCTTTTACTGGATCTCAAGGTCTCATTGACAAAGAATAGCATCAGACAAGCAATAAGTTACCATACTGGAATACACCTTTCTTCTCACCTTTGATTTTCCCAAGATTCAAAATTACCTCATCACACATCCACTAGCAAAGATCATATTTTTCATTTTCCTTGATCATCTTATGTGCACAATAGATACAAGAACTAGAAATAGAGTTCAATCGATTATATTGAGTTAACTTATACCCAATAACCATGCTAGCAAATTGCACATCCTTATCTCATATTGTACTAATCCTCATAGACCAATTGTCGAATGTAGCACTAGTTAGCTTGTTGACTTCATTGTTCGAGATTTTATTCTTATCTAGTCTCTAACCAACCTGGGGCAAATTGATAGTTGTATGAATGACATCCTTAGTGATTTTATGAGGCTGGTCTAGCCACATAAACTCATCATGAACACAACTCAACACATACCAAATGATCTCATCATCAAACTCATGCATCTTCAAAATGTCGGTAAACCCTAGATCCTTCAAATGTCTAAATTCTAGTTTGATCATACCATTCTTGTCCAAGAATGTTGTCATATGCATGGTTTTCATCTCTGATGTGCTCAAATCCTCTAAAGTGCAGTGAATGTAAGCTCTAACATCATCAACATAAAGAATGTTGTCGGGAACCCTAAAAAATGTGTCGACTAAATCATCAACCTTCATAATTTGAGGGTGTTTCTTGAATACCACACATGGATGATCCTTGATATCAACCACAATAGGAACAACAACTTCTGCCAAAGCAGGGGCATATCTAGAAGTCATTGTAATTTCGAAAAAGATAGCTTGAAAACTGAGAAATACCTTAGAATCTTGGTCAGTGAAAAGCCTTTGAAAATTTTCTCTGAATGTACTGAAATTTGCCTGGAAATGCTCAAGATCACTCTAAATCACCTTCAACTTGTTCTACTCGCTCTGAATGTTTGGTGATGAAAAATGAATCACTTTTGCCTTTTAACTAATTCCTTATTAACATAAATGCTTGTTGGCATATCATACCAAACCCAAGATCCATCAAATCTACATCGGTGAATCTTTAGACTGACTTCTCCAATGTCTAAAACAAGATTTTAGACTAGTACTGGGGGTAATGCAATATTTTTCATCAATTTGCCTCCCCCTAAGGCTAATGCCTTAGTTACCAGATGAGTCTCTTGTCGGTGCAGGAACATTCCGCTCTGTCGGTTGAGTAACCGAGTATTTTATTCAGCTTGTTGATCTTTAGACTTTCTAATCCATTTCTTCGCAAGCTCCTTCCAGATATCATCAACCCTTTGTTTTCCCTTCTCATCATTTCCTGTCGATGGGTTCTTGCTTCTGCAAAATTTAGCAATATGTCCTACTTTGTTGCATGCATAGCAAGTGACATTGTTTTTCTAGATTTCCTTGTTGTAACCTATCATTTCTTGACCTACATTGATTAGCCATATCCCAAAATTTCCACATGCATGACATCTCACATTCATTCTACAATCTATTGTCCTATGACCATACTTTTTGCAATTTAAACATTAAACGGTACCTGAATTATTATTCTCACCGACTCTATTTCTGCATTGACTTGCCATATGACCAAACTTATTGCAAACAAATAATCTACCATTAAATTTATGTGCATTGGGTTACCTTATTGGTGATCTTTGATTCTAGTTGTCTGGTGGATTCTTTTGATTTGTAGTACCAAAGCTTTCTCCATGCTCAAATCCAAGACCTCTAGTACCTCCAAAGTCCCTTTGATTCTTCAATAATTCATCAAGCTTTGCAAAACTGACTGTAAAATTTTCTTTGGATTTATTTGCAACATCCAGATCACTTCTTAGGACTATTATCATTCTCTCCAACTCTCTGCTCATTGATCTGTGATTGCACCAATTCAGTTCTCAACACATCATTCTCATGCGCCAACCTAATGCATGCATCAGATCTATCTTTTAGAGATCTAGAAAAAATTTCTTCATTCTTCTTCTGGTCTTCAATCTCCTTGGACATCCTCATAGTTAGGGGTTGCATCTCATTCTTCATGACACCATTATCTTGACTTAGCTTTTGACATAGTTCCTTTAAAGCATTCTTCTCTTCATCATCCTGATTTTGTAATTGATCACAAAGTTCTTTCCTTTTGGCTTGTGCAAATGACAACCTCTCTTGGAGAGTAAGAATGAATTCTTTTGCACATCTCAGCTCATCTTTAGTAGAATTTAGCTCATCTACTAGCTTCATGTTCTTCAATATTTCAAAATCATAGTCTTCAAGTTCTTTCCTCAAACTCATCTCCATGGATTCCAAATGTAGGATCTTCCTCAACCTGTTAGACTTATTCTGAGGCACCAAACTCTAATACCAATTGTTGGAATCCAATAACATTGAGAGTGGGAAGGCGGGGGGGGGGTGAATTAGTGTTCTACCGGTAATCAAGAATTTAATTCCTTTAGATACTTTTCCAATTAACAACCGGTAAATATATAAACAAGATATGATAAAGAAAAAAGCAACCACAAAGATCAACACCATAACACCATAGATTTATACATGGAAAACCTCAAAGAAGAAAAACCATGGTGCGATTTGTGACCTATAATATCTATCCACTGGCCAACTGAATAAATATTACATAAAGGGGGCTTGCACATGCAGGAAGACACACTACCTAGAGCACACTGCTCATCACAAAGGAGCCTCACTGACTACATATAAAATAATGAATTATAAATAAAATTATGAACTTTGAGTGTGCATCTGATATGCTAGATGAGTTTCGGTTTACGTATTGATTGTACCAGTTATTATTGTCTCCCTCCTTACTGGTAACCTTGTTTGCTTCCCAATCCTCTTGGAAAATAACCAAGACTGATAATAGATTATTACATTCATATTATGTTGATCAATATATTGCTCGCATAATATCACATAACCTATCACATCTATATCCCAGAAATGACCTAGCCGAATTGACCTATATACCCTTTACATACATAAACATGAATTCTTTATGTTGGCTTACAATAACATTACAAAAGATAAATACATGTCGGCCTAGACAAAAATATAAATATTAATCTTCGTGACCGATACTGCTAAAACCTTTGCCGGATCAATCTTCTATGTTGGCCTCCAAATATTGGTTTCTAGTTTGTCAGTTTTCCTTACTTGTCGGTTTCCCTTGAATGTTAGATGTTAAACCTTGAATACCGAAGGATACCGGATAAGTATCCAACCCAAATGATGTGTGTTGTCTTAAATGACAACACCATGATCTTGGATGAGTGTCAATTTCCAACAGGATCCTTGGATATCTACTGCAAGGATGATCTCAGAAAGGGCCTGATGGATGAAACCCAACCACTCAGTGATAGTCTCTGCAACCAACCACTCAGTGGCACTCTCTACAACCATAAATAGAATGTTAAGATCAGTATCTACATCATAAGAAATATACATTATATTTATCAAAAGTATACCTTTATATCTATATCACATACAAAATGAAAACACAAATATACCTGGATTGCCCCTCTACCAATTGGGATTTCGTGCAGGTGATATGCTTGCCTCTTTAGTCTCTACTGCAGTTGCTAGTGGTGTCTCCCTCATGGTTGTAGGTGAGGCTAGTAGTAAAGGAGGTCACAGTCCTATGGGTGGCCTCATTGGGCTTAAGCTCATTGTGCACTGCCTTTTCCTAGGTCTCTCCTACTACTACTCAACCCCCTCTCCACTCAAAGAATTAAAATCACCCTATGGAGCATCTAAAGGGAAAATTAGGTCAAGGCCCTTTGTGCTCCACCTGTTGGTGATGTCCTTTGTGACTCTGACATGATCAATATCCAGCTGTGGGGGGCATCATCATCATCATTACTCTTCAAACTATCATGCACATCTTTGATTATTATTCAGGGAAGACCATGAAGCCACACTATACTCCCTGTCGGCCAAATGTATGTTGACATAATAATGGGGCATGATTAGCACACATCCTAGCTAGCACATGTATTGACACCAATAGTAGGGAATGATGATTTGATCCTATCATCCAAGGAGGAATCTGTCTCGCTATGTGTGAGGAAGCTGAGTCTGATATGTCACCCATCTCACCATATCACTGTAGGGCTACCATATAACCTCTCCCACCCCAAGGTAATCTACAATCACTCTCTAATAAATTAAATCACTTATGCACCAGTCACCTTACCATAGTGGATAGGTGTGTGTTCAGGGCATGTCCAAGGGCGTGGTATAAGGAAATCCAATAGGTCTCATGCACATAATGTGCTTGAATATAAAGACCTATAGTAATGTGCACACAGTTAGGGTCTGGAACTCGTAGTGCACATACCTA
Source organism: Cryptomeria japonica (assembly GCF_030272615.1). NCBI lineage: Eukaryota > Viridiplantae > Streptophyta > Pinopsida > Cupressales > Cupressaceae > Cryptomeria > Cryptomeria japonica. Next base: position 475,556,308 of record NC_081413.1, on the reverse strand, counting down.
CTCAAATCATGGTACAAGTGGGCAAGAATACTATGGCCCCACACATACACAGTGCCCCACTCCTCCATCTCCCTAATAAGAGGCACAAATCCTATGGTGAGATCAAATCTAGCATTTCATCTATGATCACTCTCAGTGCCACTATGGACATCATGACACAATGGATGAGAGAAATGGCTACTCATCCCTAAATGAGTGTCTACAGGTAGATGTGGTCGGTCACGTCTATGGTTTACCCTAGCACCAATGGCTGATACCTGGCCAAATCACATGTAGAGGCTACTATGGGGGGACACTCCCTAACCTTGGATGGGTAGCCACATGATTCGATAAACGTCAACAATGTGACAATCATCTCATTGGTGGTTAGGTGGAATGACATAGTATGAACATCCCATCTCTCCAGTAGCACTTGTAGCATCGACGCGTGGACTTAGAACTCTGGCATATCATAAACCCACTAAAGTCCTACTCATCATATATAGTTGTCCTTGCTCTACCATTGTCATCTCATCCACTTGATCTCGCAGTGTCAAAATCAAATGACTTGATGTACGCTCCCACACCTCAAGAAATACTTGCATCAACAAACACAATCTTCATTAATTCTTGTTGGTGTAAATAATTATTCATCATGGATATTATTACACTATACTTAAGTTTACTTAGGAAATGCATTTCATAGTAGTTTGGGTATGAGACACTTGGGTGTTTGTGCCACATTGGGATAGTGTGTGTAGGAGAATTTTCACCTTTTATGATGTTGATCTTGTTGTTACACTCCACATTCAGTGGATGATCCACCTCATGTGGAATATTATATTGTTTCTTCTACCTACCCACACCTATTTCCTACCTACCCTTGTTTCTTATTGAGCCACATGTCATGTTTGTGTGCTCACATATCCATATAGCCTTTCCTATATAAGCAGGCTCATAGTCATTGTTTGTAATGCTTAATGATCCAGTTGATCATATTTTTCATCTTGATAGAATACAGTTTATTTCTATCATCTATTTTGTTCTCTCTTATTTGTGCTTTCCATTGCCTCTTGATCTTGGCAAAATCTCACAATTCTATCTCTCATCAAGCAAAACAATATAATTTTTTTTAATCTATGTTTTTTTGTGTTCTTGGATGCTAGCACATCCTTTTGACACTAGTGTGTTGACATCCTTGGATGTCAGAATGTCCTTTAAATGCTAGCATGGTCCAAAGATGCCAGTGCAAATTTTGTCATGGGACAAACATGCAGATCTCAAACGCAGGTGCAACATAGGGAAACTTATGCTACTCCAAAATTTAATCTAGCTATAAAATGATCAAAACTCAGCTAAATAGTACAATTTGAAGCATACCTGGTTCAACCTCCTTGCCCTACTCCATGAAGGTGTGTAGCTCCTCGATCTTGGTCCCTCTTAACTCTCATCTGTGATGCATTTTTTCTATAGCTCTATAGAAATATCAAGGAAAATGCTTGTGATGAATAGTAACAATGACCCTTCTAGGGACCCACTCCTCAAGTATATAGTAGGATTTTCACCCAAAATTTATGATTTTTTTCTTTTGTGGTGATCTTGGCTTCTTTTCCTTCCTATTTTCCCCACCTCATTGGAGAAAAAACATGAGGGGGTATATACTTTATCTTTTTAGGTTTTTCATTTCTGACTCATACTAATGCTTCTTAAGCATTCTTCTCACCAAAGTAGTTTCTTCCATTTTTGCGCTAATGATTCTGGATTTATTTTGTAGTCTTTGCTAAGCACTGAAGTTTTTGATGAGTACTGGGGGCATGGTTTGTATGTACCTAGTCGACCTTTGCAGTCTCTATAGTATCCTTTTTATTAAATAGTTTGCACTTATTGCACTACATGATCTTAATGAATCCATCTTTCTAGAATACTTTTATGCACTTGATCCCTTGAGTCATTTAGTTCCCTAAGTGGGGGAAAAATGTAGTGTCATAAATTATGCCCCATGCATTTATGACACTTATACATAGTGCATGGTGCATTTATGATAAGGTTCATGATCAAGATTTTACCATTTTGAAATGATGGCCTTTAAAGACAAAGTGTCACCAATCTCCCCAAAGCTTTGTTTGGAATTATCTTTGGATGGATGGCAGTGCGGTGTATGGCATGAAAATGTATTGATGACTTGTGAATCTAGACTAGCATATTTGGTATCAGCCTTTCGATGACACGCGTCCCTTGGCTTGGGCACACCCGTCTATTTTTAGTCTTAAAAGCCTATCTTTTTGCTCACATTGGGTCTTCTTGGCTTCTTGGTCTCTCTATGGGATCTCAAAAACTCTATGGACTTTCTCATGTTGCTCTTATCATCTTGAACTCTTTATCACACTCTTGGAACTCTCATAATAGAAAGTTCATCTTGAGCTTTGTCATGCTCTTATCTCAAGAGAGGGGTTTGGCTAAAATTATTTGTCTTCTCTCTTGTATATGCTTAACAGTGTATTATCACATCTAACAAATCATTGAATGCATCTATCATCTAGTTGCACTTAGATTATTTATCTTTATATCTCATGCAATAGCTATTTTCCTCAATTCAGCAGGGTTTTCTTCTATTGCTCTATCATTTATCTTTTATCTTATGTAATAGGGGTTTTCCTCAATTAAGTGAGGTTTGTTTCTATTACACATATATTTTTATCAGTTTCATCAATCTAGCTATTTTTGGTAGTGGAAACATCAAAGTAATGGTTTGACTAAGGCAAACCCCTATACAACCCTAACATTTTCCCCCATCTTAGTGTGCCCAAGTGACGAATAGGTTTTGTGCTTCCAGGAGTATTTTCTAGAGCACTTCTATACATTTTTAGGTCTTTGTTTGTATAGATGACAACACAATGCATAGACATCCCCGCGATGCACTAGCATCCTAAACCTAAGACCAAGCTAGCTCTATGGTATAATTTTCTTTTTGTTTATATATTTCTTTTATAGTGAGAGTTTTTTGTTTTTTTTAATATTTATTAGTATTGTGATATTAGTTTTGTTTTTGTTTTATTTATGCTATTTTTATCCCATAGCTCACCTAAGCGCTAGTAAAGTGAGGTAGCATAAGGGTAGATTTGTCATCTTGAGGGTAGAAAATCCATTCCTCTACAGGATGATCCCCAGGTGGATAGAGAGGTAATAGAAATGGCAATCATGAAGTATTTAATAACTTTTAATAAAACTCTTACTGATTTAGAAGATAAGTTACCTAAGGAGATTTTAGAAGTTTTGACTAAGAAAAGGAAGGATGCAATAGCAAAAGAGAATAGAATGAGATTAGGCTCTCTAGATAGAGTATTTAGTCCATTATCCAAGGAGGCTAGAGCTATGATTATGGAGGTGATCAATACGAGATTTAGGACTAAGGAAAGAGTGAATATGAATATAGGTAATGACCAAGAAGACTAGAAGAGGTTGGTCAAACATACAAGTGAGATGACTATCAATATTGTAGAGGAAGTAGTGAGGGTTTTATCTTTGGAAACACAAAAAATAGTATAGGAGAAACTAGCATCAACATGGCTATTCTAGAGAAGGAGACTGGGTAGTAGAAGAACAAAGGGATAGGTCTAGAAACTAGTCTGGATAAGAAAAATGAAAAAAAAAATTGAGAATGTTTTGGAAGACAAGGAAGAACAAAGTACTAGTCTAGAGATTATTCTAGGTGAGCAGGTTGATGATGGGAATAACGTAGATAATACAACCATGGATATTATAGATGACAAGAGTGAAAAGAGATTAGAGGAAAGAGCAAAAGAAAAAGAGGACGAAGAAGAAAAGACTAAAAATAAAACAAAAAAGGTGATTGAAGAGAAGAAGCAAGTATAGAAAAGGATAAAAATTTTCCATCAAATGAAAAAAAAAATATTAGGAAAGTATCAATGGGTGAATCTTCCAATACATCTAGAGATTCTGGAACAAAACTCTTGCAACTTCAAATGAAGTTTGAACCAATGGCAACAATGAATATATTAGAAGTACCAATGATTCAAGGGAGATTGGATTTGGACAAACTATAACTCCTTCACTTGTTACACTTGGGTGGTGTCCTACATCTTAGAGAAGAGGTACATTATTTTAAATATTGAGTTTACAAACCTGATTGAGGATACAATGAAGTTTCTCAAAGGGAAACTTCTAGACATAAAGTTGGATGAATCCTTGAGTGATGAGGAGCAATTACGAGCATTGTTAGGTGATCTGAAGGGTTATGCTTCTAACCTAGGGGCTACCATTTTAGCAAATATTAAGGAGAAGATATTGAGGGATTTAGTAAACAAGTGTGCATCCACACATTCCCAACTGCAAGATGGTGTGTCATCTTTTGAGAAAATTGTAGATAATATAATTAGTATCTATAAGTTTTTTCATCGATGGACTGAGCCTACAAAAGAGATACAATGACAAATAGGGATTTTTAAAGAAAAGATTTTACAAATGACTGATAATGTAGATCTAAATAAGATGAGGATGGATGATGAAGAATGGAAATAGAGAAGGAATGCATTCCCAGTTGCAAGATGGTGTGTCATATTTTGAGAAAATTGTAGATAATGTAATTAGTATCTATAAGTTTTGTCATCGATGGCCTGAGTCTATAAAAGAGATACAATGACAAATAGGTATTTTTGAAGTAAATATTTTATAGATGACTAAGAATGTGGGACTAAAATAATATGAGGATGGAAGAGGAAGAATAGAAATAGAGAAGGAATATATAAAATTGAATAAACTTGTAGAACAAAAAGAGTAGATCAAGAAATATTTTTATGGATGAACATTCTCATTATGTCTCAATGTTCAAAAGGTTATGTGATATATAGTAAAAATTGTTTAAGCTTGAGTTCTATTTGAAGCAGTTATAGTACAACGATGTGGAGGAATGTGTTGCATTCCTAAGCCTTCAGATTGGTAGGGTGATGCGAATAGTTGATTTGGATTCCTTGACATCATATAGTGCTATTCTGATCATTTGTAAGTATATTTGGTGGCCTAGATTGAAGTGTGAAAAAATTACAATTGGCATTATCAATTGAGACTAACCTAAGGTGTTTTGGTTTGTGTGATAGTGTGCGAATATATAAGAGCTATTTTTGGGAGTATTTGGTGGTGATTTCAATTTAATAATCTTGTCATTTATGTCAAAAGGATCAGTACTAAGAAGTGTTGACATAAAAAAAAAGTATTTAAATAAAGAATAGAAGTAGAGAAGTATTTAGGCAAGGTGTGCATAGAATGGACAAAATTATGTTTGGGATTATATCCCTCATTGTTGGTGAGAAAGGCTATCGACTATTTATATAGCCTGATGCATACTTGGTAAAGTGAGCTATGGCTCACATGATTTTGTTGCTCGAATTGGAGCATGTCTTGAGCAAGCGGTGTCGATAAGACACAGAGATTTCAATGTGAGTTGGTCTTGGTGTTATCGATATACCCATGCCACATCAATCACAGGTTTGACAAGAGTTAGTTCTATCAATGAGAGTCTTAAACTCCTCTCATTGATATGGTGTAGTCACACTGATATGGTAAGTGACAAGTTAAGTGGGACCCACAAAGTTGATATTGTTAAGACAAAGCCATTTTGATGAGACTCTTCTTGAATCACACTGATCCAATGATGTATCTTTGATATAGGTTGAGAACCTTGTTAAGTGGTAATGAAGTATATAAAACAAACATGTCAACAAGACATTAACACATTGACAAGAGACCTTCCAAGTCTCTCCAACATGACATATAGATGAATACCCAGAAAGATTGTGTAAGCCATAATGTGATGTGGCGTGTGAAACTGTCATGGTGGTGAGATTGACCAAATCTTTCTTTGGTCAAACCCAGATGATCAATGATCTAGATTAAAATGATCTAAAGGAACTCATTTTCGTAAAATAACGAGGAAGTCTAGGAACTTGCACAAGTTGATTTAGATAACTATCTGTTGAATGCAATTGGATAGATTGCGATGAGTTACAAAATGGGATAGATTTTCTATGTTGTGATGATAAAAATGAAGTGCAAAATGACTTAATGAAAAATCCCTAAAGTAAGCATAAAAACATGTATAGATCATGTTGTAAGATTTCAATGAAAATAACTTTTTGTATGATATTTGATGAATTATGGTGAAATAGGGCCTTGGTTGATTTTATGGAGGTGAATATAGAGCATAAAAATAGGATGTAAATCGACACAAATTATGTTGATGTTGTAATGAGTGAAAAAGATGTAGAAGCTATGGAGAAGCAGAATAGAATGTGTGCAAATATTGTTCATCAATATGAATAGTAGAAAAGGGAGAGTTGTAGACCTAAAAGGGTGTGAACCATACTTCTAAAGAGACAAAGAAAAACTACAAAGGTTCATTTCAATTTATTCTTTTAGTATTAAGTTTATTACATCAAGATTATAGTCTTTTATGTTGATTAAGGGTTGGAGCACTATATGAATGAAATGAGGGATTGGTGTCCTATATTTGAATATTTATTGTAAGGGGATAGATGTCTCTTGAAGGTTGGTGGATTTGAATCAATTATAATCATTTGATACATTTGTGAGGTTTCTTAGGTTTTCCATGTATATTCAGGTGTTGTGTGTTGTGTTACTATTTTTCTCATTCATTTGTATTTTACATTTAAGTACTCATGAGTGCTAAAAGTGGAAATAGGAGGAGTTTAAGTGATACACTGATTCACCCCCCCCTCTTAATGTATTAGTGTGTTAAAAAATTGGTATCAGAGCTAGGTTCTTTATTACAGGTTTAGCTACTCAAGGTAGATCTTGGTTTTGAACACATGGTTGTTAATGAAGGAGCTTCATCTAACAAGGCACCACTATTCAATGGAACAAACTATGATTTCTAGAAGATCAGAATGTAATCCTACATTTCCTCTCTTGGATTTGATATATTGTAGTCATTTATGACTAGGTACATACACCACCTACCGATTCTCCATCCACCCTAGATGAAAAGAAAAAATATGAGAACAATGCAAAAGAAAAGAATGATATATTATGTGGACTATCAAATTCATAATTTGTTAAGGTATTTCACTCCAAAAATGCAAAGGAGATTTGGGACAAACTTCATAATATCTATGAAGGTGATGACATAGTTAAGAAAGCCAAGCTATAGACTTAAAGAGTTCAGTTTGAGGGACTAAAGATGAAGGAAGAAGAATGAGTTGTACAATATTTATTTAAAGTGGATGAAGTTGTCAATGATATCATAGGACTTGGTGAAGAGGTTAAGGATGATGTGATCATGAAGAAGGTGTTAATATCTCTACCCTCAAGGTATGACTAAAAAATCTCTGTTATTGAATAATCTAAGGACCTAGATAAATTTTCTATGGATGAATTGTTTAGATCTCTTTCTGCATATGAAATGAGAATAGGAAAAGTTGCACTTAAGGCTATTGAGATGGAATATTTTGAGGTTGACCATGAAGAGGCCAACTTTGTAAGGATATTAAAAAGAGGACCAGGTAAGTACAAAGGAAAACTACCATTCAAATGTTTTGAGTGTGGTAAAGTAGGAAATTATGCATCTCAATGTAGAAGAAAAAAGAATAATAAAAATTAAACAAAATTTATAAGTGCAAGAAAGGAAAGAACCAGAAGAGTCTATATTCTAAAGATAATGTTACCTCAAATGTTGAAAGCGATGTTGAAGATGTCATTGAACCTAGAAATGAAGAATATTTATTGATGGCAATTGTTGAGATTGAGACTGAAAATAATGATAATGAATCAAATAGATCTGATGATGAAGAAGAAGATAAAGTTGATTTGGCAGGAGATCTCATTTCTACCTTGACTAAATTAGAGAAACAAAATTTGTCAGTCGCAAAACTTAAATTGAAGAAACAAAGAAGATAGAGGATGCTTTAATATAAACATTATAGGCCAAAGAAAAAAAAAGTGAGCTACTTGAGGCTAGGATAGTATATCTATGGAAGTATGACAAAAGCATTGAAGCCTTGGATGGCATGTTGAGTAAAAAATGAAAGTCTAACATCTTGACTGGCTAGGTTGTGAGAAGGGACAATGCTCTAATATCCCTATAAAATATAAGAAGAAAATTAAAAAACAAGATCAACGATGTCTTTGTAAAGTCTGAAGATAAAAAAAGATGAAGAGAAGATTCAATCAATTGTAGAAAAGAAGGATATGAAAAATTAAAATTAAAATTAAAACAAGGAAATTGAGAGATTCATTGAAGTTACTAGTAAGAAGAGAAGATTCACAAGATCACCTCCTACCAGGAAACAAGCACTCAAGTTAAATCACTCTTTTCCTGGTTATTATTTCTCTTGTATTAAGTTTGGTCATAAGACCTTAAATTGTAGATTTAACATGAGAAGAAATGCTTTCATGAGTCAAAATCCATTTGCACCTCTTACTGATTTCAATACAACATGTTATAAATGTAACAAGTTTGGTCTTATAGAAAAATGTTGTAGTAGTATTAAGTTTCCCAAACAAGATAAGAAAATGAATACTCATGAAAAGGAAGAAAAGAAAACTAAATCAGATATAGATCCAAAAAAAGAAACTTAAAGGGAATGGAAGGTGAATAAGGAAGAGCAGAATGTAGAGGACACTCTTCTTGTCCAGGTAGTGTTTCATGCACAAGACAAGAATGGTATCTGGTATGTTGACAACGATTGTTCAAATCATATGACTGGGGAGAAGAGTAAATTTCTCTCATTAGAAGAGACTTGCAAAGGAATAGTAAGATCTTGATCAAATGGAATTGCTACCATAGTTGGAAAAGGTTCAATCAATTTTGATAATGGAAAGACAACAATGCAGAATTTTTTCTATGTTGAAGGGCTCAAACATAATTTTCTCAATTTCAATCAAATGTGTGAGAATGGATACAATGTGATATTCCATGAGAAAGGACATGATATCAAGAAATATGGAAGAGTAATTGTTGAAGCACATAGAACATATAAAAATTTGTACATACTCAATAAGCTCAAAGGAAATAACGAACCTAAATATTTCACGAGTCAAAATGATGAAATTTGGTTGTGGTATTAAAGGTCGAGACAAATGAACTTTAACATTCTTGTCAAAATATGTTCAAAGAAGATTGTAAGAGGTATGCCTATCATCACAAAGCCATCAAACATTGTATTTAAACATTGTCAAATTGGCAAGAAAATAAAAGTGAGCTTCAAGAATAAAGAGAATTCAAATGCAAGACCATTTGAGCTGGTACACACTGATTTATGTGGAGCCATGAGAACAAAAGGTTGGAATGGTGAAAGATATTTCATGTTGTCCATAGATGACTTCTCTAGAATGAATTGGGTGTGATTCTTGAAAGAAAAATCAAAAGCATTTGAGAAATCCAAAACCTTTATACCTATTATCAAAAATGAGATGAGTCTATAATTGAAATGTTTAAGGTCTAACAAAGGTGGAGAATTTACATCAGATGAATTTGAAGATTACTATAAGAGATACGGTATAAAGAGATAATTTAATATAGCTAGAACACCATAAAAAAATGGTGTGATTGAAAGGAAAAATAAGACAATTCAAGAAATGGCAAGAACCCTAACGAATGAATCAAAATTAACTGACAGATTTTGGAAGGATGCAATTCATATAGTGGTTTACATTATAAATATAGCACGGTTGAGACTAAATAGCTCCAAAACTCCATATGAGTTATGGTTAGGAAGAACAACTTCGGTTTGTCATTTTAGGGTGTTTGGAAGTAAGTGTTATATAAAACGTGATGATGAAAATTTTGGAAATTTTGATGGTAGGTTAGATAAAGGATACTTTGTTGGATATTGCTAAAGAAGCAAGCCATATAAATGCTATAATATGAGGCTGAATAGAATTATGGAAAACATATATGTAAAGTTTGACAAGGATTCACTTTGTACTCTAGAAGCTGAAGATAAATTAGATGAACCTAAACCAATCCATACTGAGAAAATAGTAGAGGTACCAACAAGAAAAGACACAAAGGTGCCTTCAAAATTTATAGAAAGAGACCATCCAAAAGAGAAAATTATTGGTGATAAAAATGTAGGTGTAAAAACAAGGAGAAAGATTACAATGAGGACACAAGAAAGTCAATCTAAAAATGATACTCAAAATTTTTGCTTTATTTTCCTTGGTTGAACCCAAGAAATTCATAGAAACAATTCAAGATGAGAATTGCGTTGATGCCATGCAAGAGGAATCCAATTAGATTAAAAAGAATGAAACATGAGAGCTTGTCCCTAGACTAAAGGAAAAGAATATAATTGGAACCAAGCGGGTATTTAGAAATAAATGAAATGAAGAAGGTAAAGTTTTTAGAAAAAAAGCTAGACTTGTGTGCATGGGTTATGCACAGGTTGAGGGCATAAACTTTGAAGAAACATTTGCACCTATGGCATGTTTGGAAGCAATCAGAATGTTCCTTCAATTCTCAGTCTACAAGAACTTCAAAGTGTATCAAATGGATGGCAAATTTACATTCCTAAATGGTAATATTGAAGAGGAAGTATATATTAAGCAACCAAAATGTTTGATATTAGCAAAAGACCATAATTTTGTATGCAAACTTAAGAAAGCATTGTATGGGCTGAAACAAGCTCCTAGACCTTAGTATGAAAGATTGGATTCATACCTACAACAATAAGGGTTTAGGAAAGATGTTGCAAACAGTAATTTGTAGATGATATCTAAAGGAGACCATCAATTAATTGTGGTTGTATGTGTTGATGATATAATTTTTTAGGGAAGTAGTGATGAGATGTGTAAAGAGTTTGGTGAAGTTATGCAAAATGTCCATGTTAGGAGAGTTATCAATCTTTCTTGGTTTGCAAATTTCTCAGACTAACAAAGGTATTCTTATTTATCAAACCAAGTATGTAAGGGAAATGTTGAAAAAGTTTCAGATGGAAGATTGCAATCCAACTAACACAACCATGGTGACATGGTGTAAACTAAGAAAAGAAAATGAATCCCCATTGGCAAATCACACAAGTTATAGATCAATGATTGGAAGTTTTTTTTATCTAACTACTTCTATGCCTAACATAATGTATGTTGTATGAATGGTTGCAAGATTTTAGGTTTCTCCAAAGAAAACATGTGAAGGAAGTCACAAGGATATTCAAGTATCTACAACATACAAAAAAAAAAAATGGTTTATGGTACCCCAAAGGAAAATATTTAAGTCTACATGCCTAGAAAGATTTTGATTGGGAAAGGTGTGTTGATGATAGAAAGAGAACTAGTGGTGGTGCATTCTTTATTATCAAAAAATTGGTTTCCTGGCACAACAAGAAACAAGACTATGTGTCACTATCAATTGTAGAGGTAGAATACATAGTTGTTGCTTCATGTTGCACTCAGCTATTATGGATGAAACAAACCTTGAAGGACATCAAGGTAGAGTATGAAGAGCCAGTACAAATTCTTTGTGACAATACCAATGCTATTAATATATCAAAGAATCTACTCATGCATTCTGGAATGAAGCATATAGATATCAAGCATCACTTCTTGAGGGAGAAGGTAGCAGATCAAAAGGTTCAACTAGAGTATGTGGCCATGAAGGACCAAGTTGTAGATATTTTTACAAAGCCATTTCCCAAGGAGACATTTGTGTTTCTGGGATAGAAGTTGAGGGGTTTTACCCCTTTCTTCCTTGTGAATATTCTTGAAGAGATCTTTTTCTCAAGGGAGCATATATTGACTATATTTTAACCTTGGAGCAAAGTTTTAGTCTGCCCTTTCTCCTTGATATCAAAGGGGGAGATATTTGTCAGTTGATCATGGGAATAATGGTAGACACAGTGCAAGAGGAAGGATCAAAGGGGGAGTGTGTTGTATTAAACATGGAGAAGAGAACAAAACAATGCGCAAAGAACAATGACATTGAGTTTTGTCATCAATGACAAAGGGGGAGATTATTGATTTTGATATAATAATCCTATCATTGATGTCAAAAGGATCAATACTAAGAAGCGTTGACATAACAAACATGTATTCAAATAAAATAGAGAAGCCAAGAAGTATTCAGGCAAGGCATGCACAAATGAACAAAATTATGTTTGGGATTATATCCCACATTGTTGATGTAGCAAGGCTATTGACTATTTATATAGCCTAACATATAGTTGGTGAAGTGAGCTATGGCTCACATGATTTTACCACTTGACTTGGAGCATGTCTTGAGCAAATAGTATCGATAAGACACAAAGCTTTCGATGTGAGTTGGTCTCGGTCTTATTGATATGCCCACGCCACATCAATCATGAGTTTGACAAGAGACATTGGTAGGAGTTGGTGTTATCGATGAGAGTCTTAAACCCCTCTCACTGATACAGTGTAGTCACACCAATATGGTAAGTGACAAGTTAAGTGGGACCCACAAAGTTGATATTGTTAAGACAACCATTTTGATGAGACTCTTCTTGAGTCATAGTCTCTGATATAAGTGTAGAACCCTGTTAAGTTGTAATGAAGTATATGCAAGAATAATGTTAGCAAGACATTAATACTTCGACAAGAGACCTTCTAAGTCTCTCCAAAGTGACATATAGATGAAGACCCAGGGAGATTGTGCAAGACATAATGTGATGTGGTGCATGGAACCACCACAGTGGTGAGATTGACCAAATCTTTCTTTGGTCAAACCAAGATAATTAATGATCTATATTTAAATTGTTGAAAGGAACTCATTTTGGTGTGACAATAGGGAAATCTAGGAACTTGCATAAGTCGATTTAGACAACTATTTGTTGAATACAATTTGAAAAACTATGACAAGTTAGAAAATGGGATGGATTCTCTATGCTATGATGATAAAAATTGATTTCAAACCAAATTAATGAATAGTCCCTAAAGTAATCATAGAAATATGTACAGATCATATTATATGATTTCAATGAAAATAAAATTTTGTATGATATTTGATGAGGTATGGTGAAATAGGGTCTTGGTCTATTTTATGGAGCTAAATACAAAGCATAAAAATATGATGTAAATCAACATAGCTTATGTTGATGTTGTAATGAGAAAAAAGATCCAGAAGTTGTAGAGAAGTAGAACAGAGTGTGTGCAGATATTGTTTCATCAATTTGAATAGCAAAAAAAGGAGAGTTGCAGAGTTGAAAGGGTGTGAACTAGACTTTTGAAGAGACAAGAAAAACTATAGAGGTTCATTTTAATTCATTCTTTTTGCATTAAGTTTATTGCATCAAGATTGTAGTATTGTATGTTGATTAAGGGTTGGAGCCCTATATGAATGTAATGAGGGATTGGTGTCATATATCTGAATAGTTATTATAAGGGGAAATGTGTCTCCTAATGGTTGGTGCCTTCAAATCAATTATAATCATTTGATACATTTGTGAGGCTAAATTTGGATAGTAGCTCCAAGCAACATTTTCTCACTGTGGTTTTTCCCATCTTGGGTTTTCCACATATATTCAGGTGTTGTGTGTTGTGTTATTGTTTTTCTCAGTCATTTGCATTATTTGATTTAAGTACTTGTGAGTGCTAAAAGTGGAAATAGGAGGAGTTGAAGTGATATACTAATTCACCCCCCTCTCAGTGTATTGGTGTGTTCAACATCTAGAAGGTGTGTCAACATGGTGTGATTCTTCACACACTTCATTTGCCTTCCACATTTACCTTAGAGACTACTTTGGGACGGATGGTTTTATATGAACATGTTACATCTTATTAGGTCGACCTAGTAAATGCTATCAGAGTTCTGATTGATATTTAAAGGAGATAATCATTATATTGTGGGTGTGTGATATGTGTATGGTGCACAAAGATATTGTAATAAAGATAAGAGGTTTGGATTTGTAGTAGAGTAGAGATGAAGGCTATTTTAGATATGTACTAAAGTATGAACTATGAATGACATTCTGGTAGATGCTTGTCTAAGTTAAATCCTATTGGTGTTATTGTATTAGAAGAATTGTATCTTTCCCTAAAGAAGTGATCTTCAATGAGTGCAATTAATAATTGTATCTTTCCCTAAGGTTGTGATCCTTAGCCTACAAGTCATCTTCCAGAGAAGTGAGATCCCTAGCCTTTGGCCTAAACTATGTAGCCTATTTTATATATACATTGTGAGCTTGATTCTCACCATGGTTTTTACTTGTTTGGGTTTTCCACATAAAAATCCCAATGTTAATGTGTGTTTGATTTAGTGGTTTTAGTTAATTTTCTTCATACACATTGTGGAGAAAATGAATGATAAAGTAAGAAGTTAAATTTGATCAAGTTTTAGTATAGGCTAATTCACACACCCCCTCTCAACTATCTGATAGTGTTTGAAAACTATACTAGACACACACTAGTAGGATATGAGCTCAATTACACTTCCATCAAGAATGTGTATCTTGCTATAGTTTTTGCCCCATATAAATTGTAAAACTACATGCTTACTCATAAAACAAATCTTTTAGTAAAGATTGATCCCCTAAAGTACTTGCTCAATAAAGCATCCTTCATAGGTAGATTAACAAAATGGGTAATGATTCTTAGCAAGTTTGATATTAAATATGTTTAAAGAAAGGCCATAAAAGGATAATTCATTGCAGATTAGTTAGAAATGATCATCCATTGATTTCAATTTTTTTAGATGAATCCATCCTAGCAATCACACCTTCAAGATTATGGTAGCTCTTCTTTGATGGATCATTCACATAACATAGAGAAGGAGTCTGAATACTTTTTGTCACACCACAAAGGATTGTATTCTAAAATATTATAGTATATCAATTGTTAGATCCCGAAGACAACTGAGAGGGGGGGGGGGGGGGGTGAATCAGTTGTCCAACAAATAAAACCAAAATTAACTTAACCAAAACTTAATGCTTAATGCCGGTAAACCAAACTTTATGCCGGTAGACAGTTTTATCAGTTAATTGCAGTACTAGTAAAGATTAATGTATGAAACAAAAAGACATTAACATCCACAACACATAACACAAATATTTGTATGTGGAAACCCTGTAAAGGGAAAAACCATGGTGGGAAGACTTACCCACAATCAAATGATACTACTGTAGATAGTATGTGTGTACAATATGGATTTTGCACATGCAGAAAGGCCAGGTGCCTATAGCTCACTGCTCAATCACAAAATGAGAGTCACACTGACTACAATTGGATGGTTAAATCCAATGATAATGTACCTCTTAAAATAGCATCTTCATATGCTAGATTCAGTACTGTTTTAGCTCTGATTGCCTTCACAAAAACCTTCCATCAACCTTCAAATGATGTCTGCATGTATAGCTCTGCTTATTTTTGCATATACCTTATTACAATTCTTTTTCCAATCATATATCAATCTCACAAATGAGATCTTATATTTATACCATAACCTAAGACCAATTGAATAAGTCGTCTCACTAAAAGATATTACAATAAAATCAATTACAAATAAATCGATGTCTGATGCATGATGTCGGCTCAATTCATTTACAATAATAATAAATCATCTCCATAATGTGTCGTGTTGATCTGGAATAGATATGCTTGCTGGTGTATATATTGGACCTATTTGCCAGTAACAACAAATATGCAAACACGAATAAACCAATAACCAAATCGCCAAAAACCAATTGATCAAATAATGTCTTTGACATAATCAAGTAGTCTCCAAGTCATTCCAAGTGCAGGTGAGCAATATAATCTATCGGTGAACCAAATACTGGTGACTGTGCATAAGTCTCTAACTTGTCAGTGAACATAACCAAAGATCTCCAAGTGCGGATAAGTGTTGACAAGTGATGACAGGTGTTGACATCAATGAAAAAACCATATCAATATATCCAAAATATCAACAATCTCCCCCTTTGGTATTGATGGCAACACAATATGGAAAAACCATCAAAGTGTCAAAACAGAAATGCCAAAAACTAAAAATCAACAATCTCCCAAAGAGATCATTAACCAGAAATCAAAATACATAATGTCTCTCCCCCAAAATGTTTTTTCATAATATCTCCCCCCCTTTGACATCAAATGCCGAAGCAATACAAAAACCAGATTCAAATATAAAATACCAACTTATTACACTAACTACTCCCCCTGAGAAGTAGCTTTCCTCATCAAAGCTGGAATAAAAGATTTCTCTATTAGTTCTGTTGGTTGATGACAAACATCAACTATTTAAGTCTCTACCGGTGGGGGCAGGACTCCAAGTTGCTCTCTGAGATATTCAAAAGTCTCCTTAGGAAAAGGCTTGGTAAAAATATCTGCAATCTGCTCTGCCTTCATGTTCTCTTAGCTTCTTCTCTTAATCTTTCATGTCTATCAGGACATCTAGAAGCCATATGACCAATCTTATTACAGTTAAAACATTTAAAGGGTGCTTTACCTTCATACTTACTTCCAATTGGACCTTTAGGCATTTTTCTTGCAAATAGTGCTTCAAGTTCTTCAAGTTCTTCATTTTCTCTCCTGCTTTCTTCAAGTTCTCTTGCATAAAAGGCTTTCCAATCAGATTTTTTAGATGATAATGATGATGTTGTAGATGATGATGATGACTTGAAACCTAGATCTATCTTAATAGTAGTAACATGACCAAATTCCTCAAGTTCAAAAGCTGAAAGTTTTCCAACCAAGGTGTCTCTAGATACTGATGCATTAGGTATTGTTCTCAATTCATTTATAGCAATAACTTTTATTTTATATGAAGGTGGCAAAGCTCTTAAAACTTTAGAAACAATCTCATCTTCACTTAAGGTTCCTCCACGACATTGTATACCCAAAACAATTTCATTTACTCTTTCCATAAAAGCAGAAATTCTTTCATCTTCTTCCATTTTTAGATTTTCATACCTGACCCAGAAGCATTCAAGTTTTGCAATTTTGACTGTGGAATCTCCTTCATTCAATGTTTCCAGCTTGTCCCAAATAGCTTTAGCAGTAGATCTATCTGACAATCCCATGACTTGTTGATCTTATAATGCACTCAAAAGTGCTTCTCTTGCTTTGCAATCATTTTCCTCATCTTTAGCCAAGTTAGGTAGATTAGGTTGACCTTGAGTAGGAGCAATATAGCCATTCTTTGTAACATCCCATATGTCCTTTCCAATGCAATTCAAATGTGTCTCCATCATGATCTTCCATATCCCATAGTTAGTTCCATCAAGTTTTAAACGGTCCTTCCTGAAATAGTTAGAAGACATTGGATCTCCTCAAGCTGTTAAACTTTTGCAAAAAAGAGAACTTAGCTCTAATACCGATTCTTAGGTCCCGGAGACAACTAGGAGGGGGGGGGGGGCTAATCAGTTATCCAATAAATTCAACCAAAATTAACTTAACCAAAAGTTAATGCTTAATGTCGATAGACAGTTTTATCAGTTAGTTGCAGTATTGGTAAAGATTAATGCATGAAACAGAAAGACATTAACATCCATAACACATAACACATAACACACATATTTGTATGTGGAAACCCTGTAAGGGGAAAAACTGCGGTGGGAAGCCTTACCCACAATCAAATGATACTACTATAGATAATATGTGTGTACAATATGGATTTTGCACATGTAGAAAGGCCAGCTGCCTATAGCTCACTGCTCAATCACAAAATGAGAGTCACACTAACTACAATTGGATGGTTAAATCCAATGATAATGTACTTCTTAAAATAGCATCTTCATATGCTGGATTCAGTATTGTTTTAGTTCTGATTGCCTTCACAAAAACCTTCCATCAACCTTCAAATGATGTCTGCATGTATAGCTCTGCTTATTTTTGCATATACCTTATTACAATTCTTTTTCCAATCGTATATCAATCTCATAAATGAGATCTTACATTTATACCATAACCTAAGACCAATTGAATAGGTCGGCTCACTAAAAGATATTACAATAAAATCAATTACAAATAAATTGATGTCCATTGTATGATGTCGGCTCAATGCATTTACAATAATAATAAATCATCTCCATAATGTGTCGTTCTGATCTGGAATAGATATGCTTGTCGGTGTATATCCTGGACCTATTTGCCAGTAACAACAAATATGTAAACTTGGATAAATAAATAACCAAATCGCCAAAACCAAGTGATCAAATAATGTCTTTGACATTATCAAGTAGTCTCCAAGTCATTCCAAGTGTCGGTGAACAATATAATCTGCTGGTGAACCAAATATCGGTGACTGTGGATAAGTCTCTGACTTGCCGATGAACATAACCAAAGATCTCCAAGTGCTAATAAGTGTTGACAAGTGATGACAGGTGTTGACATCAATGACAAAACCATATCAATATATCCAAAATACCAACAATTTCCCCCTTTGGCATTGATGACAACATAAGATGGAAAAACCATCAAAGTGTCACAACAAAAATGCCAAAAACCAAAAACCAACAATCTCTCAAAGAGATCATTAACCAAAAATCAAAATACATAATGTCTCTCCTCTAGGAATAATCTCTCCCCCTTTGACATCAAATGCCAAAGCAATACAAAAACCAGATTCAAATACAAAATACCAACTACTCCCCCTGAGACGTAGCTTTCCTCTTCAAAGTCGGAATAAAATATTTCTCTATTAATTTTGCCGGTTGATGACAAACATCAACTGTCTAAGTCTCTACCAGTGGGGGCAAGACTCCAAGTTGCTCTCTAAGATATTCAAAAGTCTCCTTAGGCAAAGGCTTAGTAAAATATTTGCAATCTTCTCTTTAGTATTCACATAAACCAATTTCACTTCTTTTTCTTCAATATTCTCTTTTAGAAAATTGGATTTGATAGAAACATGTTTAGTTTTAGAGTGAAATATCGGGTTCTTTGATATATCAATTGCTGCCATATTATCACAGTAAATAGTTATAGGTTCCTTGCATTTTACCTTTATATCCTTCAACATTTGTTTGATCCATAATACTTGTGTACAATTAGTTGTTGCTACAACATATTCGGATTTTGTTGTTGATAGACTTGTACAACTCTGTTTCTTTCTCAACCATGCAATTAGTTTGCTACCAAGAAAAAATGCTCTGTTGATGGTGTTTTTTCTGTCATCGACATCTCCTGCCCAATTAGCATCTGTGTACACACATAAATGTCAAAATTTTCATCTCTAGGATACCATAAACCAAGATTTGTAGTGCCTTGTAGGTACCGAAAAATCCTTTTCACTGTTGATTCATGATTTTCTTTAGGATTACTCTGAAATCTTGAAACAATACATACTGCATTCATAATATCAGGTCTTGTTTGTGTCAAATATAGTAAACCTCCTATCATAGACTTGTATCTAGTTGGATTAACAGGTGTTGATTCATCCTTCAAAGATAATTTATCAGTTGTAGTCATAGGTGTGCTTACCGGTTTATAGTTTTCCATGCCAAATTTCTTTAGTAATTCCTTCAAGTACTTAGATTGACATAGGAATATACCTTTATCAGTCTGTGAAATCTGCAATCCTAAAAAGAATTTTATCTCCCCAATCATAGACATTTCAAATTCTTACTGTATTTTGTTAGAAACGTCTTTACACATTCCATCTTCTCCTCCAAATATTATAGCATCAACAAAAAATTCAATAACCAAGATGTCATCATTAGTCACTTTGTAGTATAGATTGTTGTCAGCATTACCTTTAGTGTATCCAAGATTCAAAAGATATTTGTCCAATCTACAATACCAAGCTCTAGGAGCTTGTTTTAGACCATATAAAGCTTTCCTTAACTTGCAAACCATGTCTTTGTTATCTGTCAAAGAAAATCCATCAAGATGTTCAATATAAACTTCTTCTTCAAGATCTCCATTTAGAAATGCACATTTAACATCCATTTGATATACTTTATAGTTCTTGTGTGCTGCAAAAGCCAATAAAAGTTTGACTGCCTCAATTATGGCTACCGATGCAAAGGTTTCATTGTAATTAATTCCTTCTTTCTGTGAATATCCCTTACACACTAATCTTGTTTTTTTTTCTGATTACCTTACTTTCTTCATTAAGTTTATTTTTGAAAACCCATTTACTTCCAATTACATTTTTGTCTTTAGGCCGGGGAACTAATGACCAAGTGTTATTCTTTTCAATTTGTTCCAGTTCATCTTCCATAGCTTTAATCCAATATTTATCTTCACATGCCTCATTAATTGATGTAGGTTCAATTTGAGAAATAAGACATACCTCTTGATTTGTCAATCTTCCTCTAGTCATAACTCCTTGAAATTTGTTTCCAATTATTTGATCTTTAGAATGATTCAATCTTACATACCGGGGTGTTTTTACTTGTTGTTGTTCTTTAGTGACTGTTGAATCCTCAGATGATGCTGGTGTAACTAGATCACCATTCTGTACCGGTGTATTCACAATCAGTTCATTTGTGATTATCTCTATTTTTGGTTTAGTGTCTGTGTACCTTGAATTTCCTCTAAACTGTTCATCAATCTTCACATTTGCACTCTCAACAATTTTCTACAATCTCTTGTTAAAACATCTATATGCCTTTCTCTTAGATGAATAACCAAGAAATATTCCTTCATCACTTCTAGGATCAAATTTGCCAATATACTCATCTCTTCTAATATAGCATTTACTTCAAAATATTCTGAAATATTTAAGAGTAGGAGTATTACCAAACCATAGTTCATGAGGGGTCTTATCGGTTTCACCTCTAATGTGAACTCTGTTGAATGTATAAACTATTGTATTGACCGCTTCTCTCCAGTATATATGAGGTAGATTTGCTTATGATATCATACTTCTGGCTACATCCAAGATAGTTATGTTTTTCCTTATAACAACTACATTCTACTAGGGTGTTTGGGGTGCTGATAACTGTCTTTTGATCCCATTCACTTCACAGAATGTATTAAATTCCTTAGATGTGAATTCACCTCCTTGATCTGATCTCAAATATTTGATTTTCTTGCCGATTTCATTCTCTACCATCGCCTTGAATAGTTAGGCTTATATGTTCTCTTAGCTTCTTCTCTTAATCTTTCATGTCTATCAGGACATCTAGAAGCCATATGACCAATCTTATTACAGTTAAAACATTTAAAGGGTGCTTTACCTTCATACTTACTTCCAATTGGACCTTTAGGCATTTTTCTTGCAAATAGTGCTTCAAGTTCTTCATTTTCTCTCCTGCTTTCTTCAAGTTCTCTTGCATAAAATGCTTTCCAATCAGATTTCTCAGATGATGATGATGATGAATTGAAAGCTAGATCTATCTTAATAGTAGTAACATGACCAAATTTCTCAAGTTCAAAAGTTGAAAGTTTTCCAACCAAGGTGTCTCTAGATACTAATGCATTAGGCATTGTTCTCAATTCATTTATAGCAGTAATTTTATTTTATATGCCAGTGGCAAAGCTCTTAAAACTTTAGAAACAATCTCATCTTTACTTAAGGTTCCTCCACAACATTGTATACCCAAAACAATTTCATTTACTCTTTCCATAAAAGCAGAAATTCTTTCATCTTCTTCCATTTTTAGATTTTCATACCTGACCCAGAAGCATTCAAGTTTTGGAATTTTGACTATGGAATCTCCTTCATTCAATGTTTCCAGTTTGTCCCAAATAGCTTTAGCAGTAGATCTGTTTGACAATCCCATGACTTGTTGATCTAATAATGTGCTCAAAAGTGCTTCTCTTGCTTTGTAATCATTTTCCTCATCTTTAGCCAAGTTAGGTGGAATAGGTTGACCTTGAGTAGGAGCAGTATAGCCATTCCTTGTAACATCCCATATGTCCTTTCCAATGCAATTCAAATGTGTCTCCATCCTGATCTTCCATATCCCATAGTTAGTTCCATCAAGTTTCGAACTGTCCTTCCTGAAATAGTTAGAAGACATTGGATCTCCTCAAGTTGTTAAACTTTTGCAAAAAAGAGAACTTAGCTCTGATACCAATTGTTAGGTCCCGAAGACAATTGAGAGGAGGGGAGGGATGAATTAGTTGTCTAATAAATTCAACCAAAATTAACTTAACCAAAACTTAATGCTTAATGCTGGTAAACCAAACTTTATGTCGGTAGATAGTTTTATTAGTTAATTGCAGTAACGGTAAAGATTAATGCATGAAACATAAAGACATTAACATCCACAACACATAACACAAATATTTGTACGTGGAAACCCTGTAAGGGGAAAAACCATGGTGGGAAGCCTTATCCACAATCAAATGATACTACTACAGATAGTATGTGTGTACAATATGGATTTTGCACATGCAGAAAGGCCAGCTGCCTATAGCTCACTGCTCAATCACAAAATGAGAGTCACATTGACTACAATTGGATGATTAAATCTAATGATAATGTACTTCTTAAAATAGCATTTTCATATGCTGGATTCAGTACCGATTTAGTTCTGAATGCCTTCACAAAAACCTTCCATCAACCTTCAAATGATGTCTGCATGTATAGCTCTGCTTATTTTCGCATATACATTATTACAATTCTTTTTCCAATCACATATCAATCTCACAAATGAGATCTTACATTTATATCATAACCTAAGACCAATTGAATAGGTCAGCTCACTAGAAGATATTACAGTAAAATCAATTACAAATAAATTGATGTCCGATGCATGATGTTGGCTCAATGCATTTACAATAATAATAAATGATCTCCATAACATGTCATGCTAATCTGGAATAGATATGCCTGCCGATGTATATCCTAGACCTATTTGCTAGTAACAACAAATATGCAAACCCAAATAAACCAATAACCAAATCGCCAAAACCAAGTGATCAAATAATGTCTTCAACATAATCAAGTAGTCTCCAAGTCATTCCAAGTGTCGGTGAACAATATAATCTACCGGTGACTGTGCATAAGTCTCTGACTTGTCAGTGAACATAACCAAAGATCTCTAAGTGCTGATAAATGTTGATAAGTGATGAAAGGTGTTGACATCAATGACAA
Source organism: Cryptomeria japonica (assembly GCF_030272615.1). Taxonomy (NCBI): domain Eukaryota; kingdom Viridiplantae; phylum Streptophyta; class Pinopsida; order Cupressales; family Cupressaceae; genus Cryptomeria; species Cryptomeria japonica. The sequence continues at coordinate 475,533,369 of NC_081413.1, read as the reverse complement.
AACCATATCAATATATCCAAAATACCAACATCAATTGCCTTTTACAAATAATATATTAGAATATGATGCACTCATTATAAGACTACGAATTGGAATTGAATGGATGATCTAGGAACTTCAAGTTTTTGATGATTCTAGTTGGTCATTTGGAAAAAAAATAATGATTATCAGACACAATATGAGAAGCTTATAGCCTATGAATAGATGGTTGATGAATTCAAGAAATACTTCATAGAGATTACTTTTGAACAGATCCTGAGAGATAATAATAGAGTTGTTGATGCTATGACTATCATTGCTTCTTTGTTTGATATTCCACATGATAAAATCCATTGTGATTTCTTGGTGGATAATCTCTTGGTCCCTACATATGAGATCCCTTTATCTAAGCTTATATGTGTTGTTGGTCTTAATTCCCCTTGGTATAGTGACATCTTTAACTAGCTCCTTAATGACAACCTTTAACCCAACCTTTCAAAACATCATCGTTGTACCTTCATCCACCAAACCTCCCATTGCATCATCATTATTGACACCCTTTACCAAAGAGGTCTTGATGGTACTCTTGTTACATGTCTAGAGCATGAGGAAGTCCAAACTACATTGTGTGAGGTACACAAAGGTATATGTGGGGCTCACTCTAGTGGTCAAACCATGGCTAAAGAACTCATGAGGACTGGTTGCTATTGACCCACTATTAAAAAATATGCCTATCAGTTTGTCAAGAAATGTAAATTGTGTTAGATTCATTGAGAGTTGATACATGCACTAGAATAGGAGTTACAACCGATCACAACACCTTGGCCCTTTTGTCAATGGGGATTTGATCTCATGGGTAAGATTCACCCTCGATCTCCTAATTGCCACAAATTAATTATCACTAGCATCGAGTATTTCAGAAAGTGGTTTGAAGTTGTTCCTCTCACACAAGTCACCAACAAATAGATATTAGATAGCCACATTTATCCTCAATTATATTATTTTCCACTATGTTGTCCCAATCTCCATCATCACAGATAATGGGCATCCCTTCAAAAATTAGCATGTTTCTAAAATTTGTGACAAATTTCATATCGAACACCATTTCTCCACTCCATATTATCCCCAAGATAACAGTCAAGTTGTGGTGTCTAATAAAACCATATTGAAGATCCTAAAGAAAACAATTAACAATGTTGGTGGTGATTGGCACATACAAATTGTGGGCATTTCGTACAAGAGTTCACACTCCTATTGGAGCCACACCATATTCGGTTGTCTATGGATCGAAAGCTATCTTACCCATTGAGGTCAAGTTGTATACACTTAAAAATGGCTATGACTAATTAAATAAATATTTATTATTTATTTAATAATTTTGTCCTATTAAATAAATAAATTGAAAAGTTAATTTATTTAATTCATTAGTCATATTCTTCTATATTAATTTATTAATTAAATAATAATTATTTAATTAATTATTTTCATAATGCTTCTAAAGTCTTACTTGATTAAATAATTCTAAATTGTTTAATTAAATATCTTTTCCACATCATTCTTTCACCACATCATCTTATTTTTCCAACTCATTTCTATGTGGCTAAATAAATTAATTTTTTCTATTTGTTAAATTAGCTGCATTTAATCTCCAACTTCTATTCCTAGTCAAGGGGAGGAAAAATCTAGTTGTCCTCCTACTCCCTATATTCTCTCCACTACTCCTACATCTTTGGAGGAGGTTTTGTCCACCTCACCCTAGTCAATAGCCACTTGTCCATCATTTCCCAGATAGTCTCCAACTATCCTATATTCTTGGGGTTTCCAAATGTGGTCAATATGAGCATGTTGTCACTTGAACTCCTCTTGCACATTTTCCTCCATCTTGCATTTGTAGGAGGAACATCTTCCTCTATTCTCTCTCACATCCTAACCAATCAATCGTAGCCATCTATTTTTTAAGATTCACTCTCAACCATTGATCCTTGCCACGTAGGATTTTTCTCATGCAAAGTCTATAAAAGATGCATTTTCATAGCAATTTTAAACTAGTTGTTATCTTGCAATTAGGTCATTTTAGAGAAATCAAAGCATTTTAGCAATTTATAGTGTGTCTTTGGCTTAGCTTAGATTTTCATATAGTTGCATAATATCTTTGCATATTATATTTATCTTCAATTTATCATTCAAATACCACTATTTGTTCATCTATTGTCATCTTGAAAACTAGAATTAGTGCAGTTTGAGAGTAACACATCAACAAGTAAGATCAAAGGTGATAGGACACAATGAGACAACAACTAGAGGTTTACTAGTTTTAGTATTCTTCTTTCATTTTTGTTTCATTGGTAATCTTCGATATTATGTAGGATTTTATAATTTATGGTATCCTAGCATAATCTTGCAGGTCTCTTATATTTATTTTTTTAGGTTACACACAAGTTACCATCTTTGTGAATCTCTTTATGTGATCTTATCACTGATGAAGATTACCGAGTCTCCTAAATTTAAGATCTTGAATTATTGGATGAGTGTCATAATAATTCTTTCAATCACCTTTGATCATAACATTAGTGCATGTGTTGCAATTAAAATCACAAAGCTAAGTCTCGCACATTTGAGGTGGGTGGCTTAGTTCTCAAGGAAAATCCCAAGAATCAACAAGATCGAGAGAAAAGGGGCAAATTTTAGCCCAATTGGATTGGCCTCTACATTGTTACAACAATATATGGCTCTGAAATATATTAGTTATCTACTCCCAAAGGTGAACACGTTGAATATCTTATCAACAACATGAACCTTGTCAAGTTCTACACCTAGTTCTTCAAAAAAATTGTTAATATTAAAATAAATAAAATCGTCACCTTGATAAAAACTTGGTAAACAGGTGTCTTGTGTGACAAAAAAATTGAAAAATTGAAAAAAAAAAAAGGAATAAATTTGTCCAAAAATGAAAACCACTTTAGTAGCCCCCTAGGTAAGTATTGTGGTAAAAATCGAGCAACTAGTGCCATGCATGGGGAATTTTCTTCTCTCTCCTTTAGTATTATGCATCTTCCTTTCACTTTTCACACACTCACATCCCTCATTTAATAATAAACTTTCCATCCCCATCACGGCTTTCTATTGTTCTACCAAGGTCTTTTCCTTCCATAATAAACCTTTTGTCACCCTTTCTTCACCCATAATAATAGGGTCCTTATCCTCAACTTGGGCATATGCTCTGTTGAACCCAAGGCAAGACTAGAAGGGGGGTGAATCTGTCCAAACAAATAATTATAGTAGCACATAAAAAAATAATAAAAAAAACATATCTAGCACATGGACACCAAAATTTATATGTGGAAAACCCAAATAGGTAAAAACCACGATGGGAGTCAACCCACAAGATAATCCACTATATATGAAATGATTACAAAGATAGAGCTCACTACTCCCAACTTGTACACCAAGGCTAACTACTCATGGGACAAGATACAAAGAGGACTTGCAAAACCTAAAGCTAACTGCACTCAAGGAGAGATATAGAAAAATGATCTAAACAGAAGGATCTCATAATCATGAAGTTGTCCTTGAACTTTGTCCTGGTGCATCCGAACAAGCACTGAGTACTATGGCAACATGAAAGGCAGAGCAATCAAGCAACCAACATCAACACACACAACGCTGATCAAAACTACCAACAATCTATCTCAACTCTTTGTCACAATCATAGCACAACTTGCATATCATTCGAACAAAACTCTTCATTGCTACTCAAACTTACTCTAAACTTGACCACATCATCTACATTCCCTCTCATTCCAATTTCCACTAAGTGAAACATTCGAATTCCTAATATACAAGATAGATCATCAAAGCATAATACAAGTTCCCTTGAAATAAAAATATACTTTTTGAACCAAAAACACATATACCGATCCACTCCAGAAGAAAGAGAGGACTAGAACATATCTTCCAATGATTAATTCATCGATACACAATCACTAGAACCTAACCAACAACATATCCATATGCTATGTAGCCATATAAGGAATTACCAATCAAAACATACTCTCCAAAGCAAATAAATTAAATTTGGATCTCCACAGGCTATGGTGAGACCCATAAAACATAAAAAATGCTTCCACAAATCATATCCAGACCTAAGGATAGGTCAAACATAGAATCTCACAACTAACAATGAACAATACCACAACACCCAGAGAACAGAAAGATGTTTCCAAACCTCAGAACCATCATATACATGATACTAAAATAACATACAATGAAGATAACAATAACGTTCAACACCAATAGTAGATTCCAGACCCAAGCACTTCCAGATTAACTAGCACAACAACCACACCAACAACACAACAACATAACTTTGCACCACAGACATTCCAGACCAAACTAGAAGAACAAGTTTGACATGAATGACAACCACAACAATACATCAACTCATATTTTCAAAATATCCCCCTTTGTTATTGATGGCAACACATGATAACACTTGATAAGCACTTGATAAAACCCACACTTCAACCAAAACTCAAAGAAGAAGAGTATTTCTTTCTATCAAACTCTACCAAAACATATTACTAAATCTCTCTTGAACTAACGACTAAATATCTCTCAATCAACAACTCAATCTCTCCCCCTTTACCATCAAGGACAAAGGTCACAACAACACTTGACACCATTTCTCCCCTAGAGAGCAACCACAACATTGATCCAAGAACATAAATAGGCATGAAAGCTCCCCCTGGAAAGACAATCAACAACTCAATCTCTCCCCCTTTACCATCAAGGACAAAGGTCACAACAACACTTGACACCATTTCTCCCCTAGAGAGCAACCACAACATTGATCCAGGAACATAAATAGGCATGAAAGCTCCCCCTGGAAAGATGCATCCCCATAATGCACCTAGCTATAAGGAGGAGGGTCAATGACCACAAGATTCTCCCAAAGAAACAAAAATAAATCCTTCACCAATGCCTTAGTGAATATATATGCAACCTGCTCCTTTATGGAAATGATTCCAACCGAACTTCCTTCTCAACCACTTTCTCCCTTAAATAATGATATCTAATTGAAGTATGTTTTTTTTTCTTGAATGCATAACAAGATTCTTTGAAATGTTTATTGCACTTGTATTGTCACACAAAATAGGAATTGCTTCATCATATGTTACCTTGATATCCTTAAAAGTGTATCATCCACATTACCTGACTACAACAAGATGTTGCTGCAATTTACTATGCTTCAATAGTAGATAAGGAAACTAAATCTTGTTTCTTAGTAAACTAGGAAACCAATCTATCACCTAAAAAGAATGCACCACCAATAGTACTCTTCCATTCATCAATATTTTTGTCCCAATCAACATCAATATAGGCTTTCAACATGAAATCTCCACCTTTCTTGTACCAAAGTCCAAAGTCTAGTGTTCCTTTCAAGTATCTGAAAATTATTTTTATTTCTTGCTCATGTGTCACCTTAGGATTCGCTTGAAATATCGCTACCAAACAAACAACCTGCATGATATCTGGTCTAGACACAGTCAAATACAACAATCCTCCAATCATCAACTTGTAAACATGTTCAACTTCTAGAGACTCATCATCTTTGCTCAACATGCACCCAATGGTTAAAGGAGTAGTAACCAGTTTGTAATCATCAAAACCAAACTTCTTCAACATTTCCTTTACATACTTACTCTAATAAATAAATATTATGTCTCATGATTGACTAACTTGCAAACCAAGAAAGAAACATAACTCACCAATCATTGGCATCTCAAATTCTTTACATTGATCATCATTTCCTCCAAAAATCATATCATCAACATAAACTATGACAATCAACAAATTATCTCCATCAATTTTGAAATAAAGATTGATGGTATGATGAAAGAATAAGGATCTGGTCAACTACTAAGAAGGGGGGGGGGCTGAATTAGTAGATAGAAAAACTAATAATAACTTTCACCAATCTCAGAATCAACCTCTCAAAGAAAACACTAAACTGACAAGTTAAACCACTGAACTACATATGCAAATATCACTATCAAGTTAAACTGGTTGACTGTTATAACAAATTAACTAATAAACAACTTGAAACTCACAAACATCCAAATACTTTACTGACATAAGTAAAACTTCATTTCAGATTGTTGCCAGTTAACATAGCTTATCAAAGTGGATTAAGTAGTTAGGCAATTTAATCATAGTAAACATAACCACAAAAACATTCACCACTTGACACAATATTTTTGACATGGAAACCCAAATGGAAAAAACCATAGTGAGATGAGACTCACAAGTTAACTATCTGAACTCTTCTGAAGTTCGCCCTATTAGGAGCCAAGCCTGTTAAAGCTTCACAAAAAGTCATGTTAAGAATAGATCCTATTAGGGACCACCCGGTTAAGGGATTGACTATAATGCCTTGTTAGAAGCAATACCCTATGAGGAGTAACCTCGATAGAGGATTTGAAATCCAAGCTAATGGACCACCTAGTTAGAGGATTTGAATAACACTAAGCTTGTTAGAGCTTACCCAGTTAGGGGAATTTACTGTTGTAATTGTTAGAAAACAATAGGGGTTTGTTGATATGTTTGAATAGCACTACACTTTCTTGTTCAGACCCTTTCATGCTCCTATTTGCCTTTACACAAACTGCTGATACATCATCCGGTTCGGCAACGACAAATTTTCAACTCTGAAACAAAACAACTCATCAACCTTATAAACAAATCACTAGGTCGACAACACAACAAAAACCTAATTCTCTCATGAAGATTACAAACAAGTCAGTTCAAGTATGACCGTTGGATTACATAACAATATCTGCACATCATTGAAGATAGCCTCGACCACTCCTTGATCACCACTTCATTGAACTCTGTAACTCATCACGTGGTTTGCATTACATGCAATATACTTGCTCATTCCCAAGATAAAAACTATTATCTCAACGCACCAAAAATATTTTGAAACTCTTCTCATACAACATGTATACATGTCATAATCAATAGTACCGCTCATCATTAGATAATAAACCAATACAACCAATATAAAAAACTTAATCAGTTAGGGTTGATCAAATCAATAGGTAGGGTTTACCGGTTCAACTCTCCAATACTTAGTAATACCGGTTCACTTCCACAAACTCACCTATTGGTTATAGTTCCCTTCACTAGCTCTTCCTACCGGTTACAAAACAATATTATAACAATATCATTACTGGTTACAATTGACATCAATGACAACATAACATTTCATTAATGCAATCTTCATGCAAATGCCAACAATCTACCCCTTTGGCATTGATGACAATACAAATATCAATATCATTGATTGCTATGATTGTGAATAGGAATCTTGGCTTACATTTTACCATGTCCGTCAATCATACAATTCTTCTCCCCATAATCACATAGTTCTTCTCCCCCTTTGACAACAATGCCAAAGTGAAAATAAAACATGCAATGTCAAACTTCACTGTTCAACATCAACAACCTAAAACTTGATGCTCCCCCTATGGAATAACTCCACTCTACATCAATCTTGCTGTAAAATTATGCAAGTAGCTCTAGGATTGATGTATTCTACATCATGCTCAATTGACATCATGAAGGGGTATAACCCATAGCTGAATTCTAAGATACTCAAAAGTAGTCTTAGGTAGAGGTTTAGTAAAGATATCTGCAAGCTGCTCCTTGGTAGAAACATGCTCCAAGATCACATCTTTACTCTGCACTTTTTCCCTCAGGAAATGATACTTCAATTCAATATTCTTGGTTTGTGCATGCAAAACAGGGTTCTTGGAAATATTTATGGCACTAGTATCGTCACATAAGATCTTTATAGGTTCTGAAAAACTTCATCTTGAAACCTTCCAGAATGTGCCTCATCTAGATAGCCTAGGTACAAGTCATATAAGTTGCAACATACTCAGCTTTAGCAGTAGAATGTGATACAACTCTGCTTCTTGCTACTCCATGAAACAAGTCTTCCTCCAAGAAAGAATGCTCCACCAGTTGTGATTTTCTTATCATCAACATTACCTACCAAGTCTGCATCTGTATACACCTTCAAGTCAAAGTTACCTTCATATGGATACCATAATCCATAGTCAATAGTGCCTTTCAAATATTTGAATATCCTCTTGGCTACTATCAAATGTGTTTCCTTAGGATTGTTCTAAAATCTAGCAACTAGACCAACTGCATGAGCTATATCCAGTCTATTGTGAACAACATAGTGAAATTTCCCAATCATTGACTTGTACTCCTTTTCATCAACAAATTTGGCTTCATCTTCCTTAGAGAATTTACATCTTGTAACCATTGGTATCCCAACTAGTTTACAATCACTCATACCAAATGTCTTTAATACCTCTTTCACATATTTAGACCATGTGATGAAAATACCACTCTTCATTTTTTGTATTTGCAATCCTATGGAAATTTTTATCTCTCCCACTAGAGACATTTCAAACTCACTTTTCATTTCATTTGAAAAGTCATTGTTCATGTCACCATTACCTCCAAATATGATATCATCTACAAACACTTCACTAACCGGTATCTTATCTCCTTCAAATTTGAGATATATGTTTCTATCTTCACTGGTTCTCTAAAAACCTATCTTATAATGCCTTTTGCAATTTATATACCATGTCTTTTTCATCACTCAAAGCATAACCATTTGGTTGCTCAATGTATACTTCTTCTTCGAGTATTCCATTCAAAAATGATGACTTCACATCCATCTGATATACTTTTAATCCCTTATATGTTGCAAATGCAAGTAAAGTCCCGACACCTTCCAGTCTAGAAACTGGTGCAAAAGTCTCACCATAGTCTTCTCCTTCTTCATGTGCATAACCTTTGCAAACCAATCTAGCTTTGTTTCAAACTACTATACCATCTTCATTCAGCTTGTTCCTGAATACCCACTTATTACCTATCACATTTGTTTTTACCGGTCTAGGTACTAGGGTCCATGTATTGTTCTTCTTAATTTGATCAAGCTTCTCCTCCATAGATTTGACCCAATGATCATCTCCAAATGCTTCCTTAGCAGTTCTAGGCTCAATAGTGGAGATCATGCAAGAATTCTCTCTAATTCTTCTTCTGGTTAACACTTCAGCATCCTTATCTCCAATAATTTGGTCAAGATTGTGATTGAGTCTCACATACCTAGGAATAACATGATCATTATCTTCAAGTTCTTCTTCATTATTAACATCATCTTCTTCTGAATCTACCTATTACAGTTAAACTGGTACAACAACATTCTCTTTACCAGTTTCAGGTTTCACTGGTTCTAGTTCCAAAAACAAAATGCAAGGATCTTCATCCTTTTTCTCCACACTGGTTTCCCCTGAGACTTCAAAATACTCATCCACTCGAACATCAGTACTCTAAATGATTTTCTTTGTCCGGTTGTTGTAACATTTGTAGGCCTTACTTTTGGTGGAGTGACCAAGAATTATACCTTCATCACTTTTAGCCTCAAACTTTCTAACATAGTCACCTCTCTTAATAAAACATTTGCTGCCAAATATCTTAAAATAACTAACATTAGGTGATCTACCATACCAGTATTCATAAGGATTCTTATCCTTACCTCTTTTTACCGTAATCTAGTTCATAGTGTAGACAGCTGTACTGACACTTTCTCTCTAGAAAGTTTTTGCTACACCTCCATATATCAACATCATCCTAGAAACTTCAACAATTGACTAGTTGTTCCTCTCTACAATTTACCATTCTGTTGTGGTGTCTTCGATGCAGAAAGTTGTTGTTTGATACCATTTTCTTCACAATATCTAGTGAATTCCTTAGAAGTAAATTCACCACCTTGATCAGTCCTCAGACACTTTATCTTCTTACCACTCTCCTTTTTAGCTAAGGCCCTGAATGCCTTGAATTTATTAAATGCTTCTATTTTATCCTTCAATAATGTGACCCACATCATCCTTGAGCAATCATCAGTGAATATCATAAAATATCTATCAGCTTGAATACTTTTGGTCCTTATTGGTCCAAAGAGGTCTGTATGAACCAAATCTAATAGATGTTTTGCTGAAAAAGATTTTCTCTTAAAAGTTGAGGATGTCATCTTTCCCAACTGGCATTCCTTACATAGATAATTAGTTAGTTTGTCCAACTAAGGCAAAACTCTCACTGTCTTAGATTTACTCACTTTCACAATATTATCAAAATTTATATGACAAAATATCCTATGCCAAAGCCAACTATCATCTACTTTAGCAATTAAATAGTTGTTGACTTTAGGATTTAGGTGAAACAGGTTACCTTTAGTATGCTTGCCGGTTGCAATTAGTTCACCTTTGCTCCCATAGATTTTGCACATACCATTCTTAAAGTCCAATGGGTATCCTCTGTCATTGAGTTGAGAAACACTCAAAAGATTGTGCTTTAATCCTTCAACCCAGTAGACATCATTTGCACTACTCTTTCCATTAAGAGAAATAGTTCCCTTACCTTTAACCATGCAGGGTGAGTCATTACCAAATCTCACAACTCTGCCATCAAATTCCTTCAAAGAAATAAATTTGCTTCAGTCACCAATCATGTGATGTGAAAAACCACTATCAATGATCCAATCATCATAATTATCCATGCGTGAAACTAAAGTTTTCTGATTAGATGTTTCCTCTTTAATGGCTACAAATACAATGTCTTCATTAGCATCACCCTCATATTCCTCATCAGTGATACCACCATCATCTACAATAAGACAATCTCTTTTGCCTTTTCCCTTGTACTTCTTGAACTTCTCTCACTTGTGCTCATTATCACCATTATGACAGTTAGTTGCAATGTGTCCAATCTTGTTGCATGCAAAACATTTCAAAGGTAATTTACCTCTATATTTACCAGTTCCTTTGGGCAATCGCTTGGCCAACAATGCTTCAAGCTCAACCAAACTGTCTTCATCATCAACTTCTTTGTTGGATGTAGATTCATAACTCTGACTGACATCTCTACTTTTCCTCATAGATGGGTTAGAAACTGAAGCTCTAAATACAGACTCAGATTTCTGAACACTACCATCATAACCATTTAATTCAAAAGCAGTAAGCTTACCAATGATGGAGTCAAGGGTTACCTTATTTTTTTCAAAAGATTTTAGCTCCCGAATGGTTGCAACTCGGATAGCATAGATTGGTAGCAGGGTTCTCAACACCTTGCTAATCATTGTGGCATCTTTCACTTTACTACCATCACTCTTGATCTCACCAACTATCGCTTTTATCTTCTGACCATAATGTTGGATATTCTCACCTTCATCCATCCACATGTCATCAAACTTTCCTCTTAAACTCTCTTCCTTGGTAATCTTCACATGTTCATCACCGCTATAAATCTCTTCAAGCTTCTTCCATACCTCATATGCAGTCTTCAGACCATGAACATCTACATACTCCAAATCAGACAAAGAACTGATAATAGCCTCTAGTGCTTGATTATTTTCTTGTTGCTCTTTCTTCTGATCATCAGTCATAATCCCACTAGGTGCAACATATTGAGTACCAACATGTTCCCAGTATTGTCCTCCTAGACTCTTAATATAAATTTTCATTCTATCACTCCATATTCTGTAGTTCTCTCTATTAAACTTCAGACCTTCCTTCTTCATCATGTTCTACAAGATCTTTACCTCAAGTTGTTAGGCTTAGACCTTAGAGGACCTGAGAAGTTCTGATACCAATTGATAGTATGATGAAAGAGTAAGGATCCAATCAACTACTGAGAGGGGGGGGGAGTGAATCACTAGATAGAAAAACTGATAATAACTTTCACCAATCTTAGAATCAACCTCTCAAAGCAAACTCTAAACTGACAAGTGTATACACATAAAAATGGCTATGAGCAATTAAATAAATATTTTATATTTATTTAATGATTTTTCTTCTATTAAATAGTTAATTTGAAAAGATTAATTTATTTAATTCATTTTTGTGTCTTTCTATTAATTAATATTCTATTAATTAATTCATCTATCCTATTCCTCTAATTAATTAAATATCTAACATTTAATAGTTATTCTCCTATCCTATAGTCTCAAAATATCAAATAATTTCTAAATTATTTAAATCCCTTTTCCAACTCACCTTCCATCTCCACTTCATCTTCCCTTTGCCAACTAATCAAACATATGGCTAAGGAAATTAATATTTCTTAAATATTAATTCATCATTTATCTTCAACCTCCAAATTCAATGAATATTGTGTACGTACACATATTTCAAAATCATTTCCTATATTCTCTCCAACACCCCCTACATCTTAGGAAGGACTTGAGTCCACTTGTCCTATCATGCCTAAATCCTCTCCAACCATCCCTAGATTCTCTCAGTCAGCAACCCAGTCAAGGTGAGATGAGTGACACTTGTCTTCTCCTTCTCCCTTTCTCTCAACCTTCACCTTTTCTCACAACCATCCAAATCCACAGATTTGATAAGGACCATTGATCTAAGCCACATCATCTAATCCTCTCAAGGTCTATAAAATAAAGAGCTTCAATTGAGAGAGAGTTAGACTTCAAGAGACTTCAAGTGTATTTTGCAAGCTAATCATATGCATCTGTGAGTTTTAATCTTGAAGCAAAATAACAATTATCATTTAGCATAATCATGTAGTATTTGCATATCATAGTATTAGTTAACTATCAGTTATCAGTCCATTCTTCATATGCCATCTTGGAAGCCATCAGTGCATTGTCTGAGAGCACACCACCCACAACCAGGAACAGTGGAGTTAGGACACAATGAGACATAAGCCATGAAGGTAATATTAGTATTTTATTTCATATGTACTTCATGTAGTTTCATTGGTTGAATTTGGATTTCCTATATCATTTCCATTTGTATTTTGTGAAACTAACTTATTGCAGGTAACATTCTAAGGATGAAATTCAATTTGACCCATTTTGGCGCCCAGTGTGGGGCTCATGGACCTCGCATATACCTTTAAAAATATCACAAAAAGTAAAATTAACGCATTTGTAATGCAGATTCACGCATGTGTGAATTATGACAACGCTTTTGTTCCGCAGGTTAGTGCATTTGCATTCCAGGTTAGCACATTTGCACCATAGGTTAGCACATAAGCATTTTAGGTTAGTACTTTTGTCTTAAAGTTTACGCATTTGCATCACAGGTTTGCACATTTATGTCCTAGGTTAGCACATTTGTCAAAGAAATCACGCTTTTGTATCCACGGAGTAGTGCTTTTGTAATCTAGGTTAGTGCTTTTGAGAAAGAAGATAGTGCATATGTTAGATTAGCGCTTCTATTTACAAACTAACATAAATTTCTTGCAGGTCCGAATGTCCAAGAAATCAGATTTTTCAAACTACTAACATGCATGTGCAGGATGATATTTAAGGCAAATTTTATGCATTTCATCATCTAGTTAATTAAAAGCCTTATTTTGGGAACTAACATATCATATCTTGTTCATTTAGTTTAACTAAGAGGATGAATTGACAGCATGCAACTTGCATTTTTAGTAACTTCTTTAAAATAGTTGTACATAGACTTTTTAAAAAAAGGCTAAAATAAACACCATGCTTATTGGAGAAACATCTCCAAATAGGACTTAGCCAATAATTGCTTTGAAAGGATTAAAAAGAACACTTATATTCTGTGTCTCGAAAGTGGTAGGTATATGCTCTCCCCATAATTGGGTGACCAAAAAGCCAAACCCACTCTTTTATGCTTTCTTTACTTTCAAGCAATTAAAACCTTTAGAGGGCCTGCCTTCCCGAGATGCCTTGAGGGGGCCAGTGAGAGGGGAATGACCTAAAGTGGAAATGGGATAATACCGAGTCCTTCCAATCCACTATAAATAAATCATGTTTGTGATGAAAGTCCCAAACAACATGTGCTGCTAAGTTCATACCGACACTATGTTTCCCCATAAACCCTATGGAGCGTAACCTCTATAGGCTGGGAACCTTCTATATTTACAAAGCTGAAAGTGCCGCATGTATGGCCACATAACCAAAAGCCTTTACTAAAAACCACTTGTACTAGTTGTCAAAATCCTTCTAGTTGTTGGTGCAGGAGGTCGGACCTCTGAAGCGGCTCACATACATACGGTTCCTAGTAGAGATA